>NC_091477.1:66795876-67104543 GCF_036971445.1 Narcine bancroftii | reverse complement strand
ATATGTGTTGGAATTTAGGAGATTGGGTGGGGGGGGGGGGTGAAAAGAGAAATCACTTCGAAACATTTCCAATTTTGAAAGGCGTGGAAAGAGTAGATGTAGAAAGGTTGTTTCCTATAGTGGGAGAATTTAGGACAAGAGGGCACAACTTCAGGATTAAAGGACATCTGGCTGGAACAGGGATGCGGAGGAATTTCTTCAGCAAGAGGGTGGTAAATCTGTGGAATTTGTTGCCAGAGGTAGAGGTGGAGGCCAAGACATTGGGTGTATTTAAGGTAGGGATTGATAGCTTTGCGATTAGCCTGGGCATCAAAGGTTACAGGAAGAAGACTGAGTGGGAAAATGGATCAGTTCATGATTAAATAGCGGGGCAGACTCGATGGGCTGAATAGCCTATTTCTGCTCATATGTCATGATCTTATCTATTTGGGGACAGAGGTCAGTGCTCTGCAGTATTTTAGAGGAGTCGATAGGGCTGTAAGAGAATAAGACATTGAATGAAGCAAAATCACACCGAAATGCTAGAAGAACCCAGCCACTCTTTCAGCATCCACAAAAAGCAAAGATTTATTGCCGACATTTTGGGCCCGAGCCCTTCTTCAAGGAATAAGCAGAACAAGTCAAAAGTGGGAAATCTCAGTATTCAGATAGTGTCGGATGGGGGAGGAATCCAGACCAACTAAGGGTATTAATTGGATATGATAAGGGGAGAGGCGAGAATTTATCGTGTCTGTGCAAAAGGAGAAGGGGAAAAGTGAGAGAGACAGAGCTGGGGGAGGGCATTGGGGAAAATAAGTGGGTTGGAGGAGAGAGGGTTTAACGAAAACCAGAAAAGTTGATGTTAATGCCATCCGGTTGCAGGATGCCCAGTCAGAAGATGAGGTGTTGTTCCTCCAATTTGCGCGTGGTCTCAGTTTGGCAGTGCATGAGGCATTCCCCTGTGTCAGCAGGGGAATGGTATGGAGAATTGAAATGGGTGGCCCACTGGGATATCCACGCTATTGCGGCGGACAGAGCTGAGGTGCTCAATGAAGCGTTCTCCGATCCGCCCAGTCTCTCCGATGTTGAGAAGACCACAAAGGGAGCACTGGATGCAGTAAATCTCCCCTGCAAATTCACGTGAAATGTTACCTCACTTGGAAGGACTGTTTGGGGCCTCGAATGGTGCTGAGGGAGGAGGTGAGGGCATAGGTGGAACATCTCCTAGAGTCATAGGGATAGGTACCACTGGTGGAGAGAGGAGTACCCAAACAGTCCTTCCAAGTGAAGCAACACTTCATTTGTGAATCTACTGCATCCAGTGCTCCCTCTGTGGTCTCTTCTACATCAGAAAGACTGAGCACAGACTGGGAGATCGCTTTATTGAGCACCTGGGCTCTGTCTGCTGCCATAGCGTGGTTCTTCCATTGGCCACCCATTTCAATTCCCCATGACGTTCCTTTGCTGACATGTTTGTCCAGTCTCATGCACTGAAACCACTCACAAATTGGAGGAACAACATCTCATCTTCCAGCTGGGCAGCCTCCAACCGGATGGCATTAACTGGCTTCTCTGGCTTTCATTAAACCCCCACCACCACCCACTTCTTCCCCCGCTCCGTCTCTCCCTTTAACTCGTCTCCTTTCACACAGGCATGATAAATTCTCACCTCTCCCCATATCATATCCAATTAACACCTTTTGCTGGTCTGGCTTCTTCCTCCAGTCAGAATTGTCTGAATTCTGAGATTTCCTGCTTCTAGCTTATTTATCTTATTCCTTGAAGAAGGGCTCAGGCCTGAAACGTCGGCAATATATCTTTGTCTTTTGTGGATGCTGAAAGACTGGCTGAGCTCCTCCAGCATTTCCGTGTGCTTTTATTACAATCACATCATCTGCAGACTCTCGTGTTTCACTCAAGATATTGGATGATGCTACCCAACCAAGCTGGAGCAATACGCAAAACATTGGAGGAAACCAATGGTTCAGGCAATAGACATTCAAGGGTTCAGGCAAAAGCCTTTCATCATGACTGGAAAGAGGACTAAAGCCAGAATGGGAGAGAGAGGACGACGAGCGCAAGCTGGCTTGTGATAGGTAAGAACAGGTGGGATGGGGGGAAAGAAGGTTTGCAGGGAAGAGGGGCTTGAGAAAGGGACAAAGCTTTGTATCTGGCCAAGCTGTTGGTCAAAGCAGGCCACATGGCTGACATATACGAGACGGCGAACAGAGAATTCAAACATCAGAGTTTCAATTGATCAATCCTACCGGTGAAAATGAGCTTCCTCCAAAGAATGTGACTTTGTACCATGTGGCCACGAAAGCCCACTTGGTGGTGAATTCCTCAAACTCTGGAAAGTACCTCCTGATGTCGTTGGTTGTACTCTGAAGAATGGCAGGGTCCTTGGTCTCTCTGTAGAAGACATCACCCGCCCGACGGTTATCTACATCTGCCCAGAAAGCTGCCACCACTCGTCGGTCATTCGAGATCGGAAATGCCACTGGAGTGAACTGGGAAACTTCCTTCAGGAACGATATGATCCCATTATTATTCACCTAGCAGAAAAGAAAAGAATCAGATGTAGAAGATGTGGGAACACAATCCATTTAATCTGATTGAATCAGATCATGGCCAACATGGATACCAACTTTGGACAGACATTTCTTCCCCCATATCCCTTCTAGTGTTTGGCCAGTAAAGTTCTGTCAATTTTTACTTGCGGAAGAAATCACAACTTTATTTACTGGGAAAAACGAGATGCCATTAGAAATTCTGAGCATGCCAGCTTAGGACTGTAATATTGCCAAGTGACACCTTCCAAATCCTTGTTGCCCCTCCACAAATTATCTCCATGAAGAACTCCTTTGATCTACTCCTTAGAACAATTCAGGAAGCAGCAAATTCCCTGCAGAGGATCCACACTGGTTTTCTTCAAAGGGAATTTTTTTTCTGTGCCCTTAAAAGGGACACAAATTTGATCCTCTTACCTAACAAAAGATATAGTAGCATTGTAAAATTCCAAATGAGATCGTCCAGGCTCGTCTCTGGATGGAGACGGTTGTCCTATCAAGAGAGGCAAGACAATTTGGGTCTCTATTCCTTGGTATTTTGAGGAATGAGGGAAGAAACAGTATCAAACACCCAAAATCCAAAGGGGACTTGGCAGAGTAGATGTTGAGATGTCTTCAAGTGGGAGAGCCACACTCAAGCTCTAAAATAAGGGGCCAATCATTTAAATCTGAGCTGAATAGAAACTTATCTTGAAGGACAGTGAATCTCTGGAGTTCCCTGCCCCAAAGGTGATGGAGGCCAGATAATGAAATATACTTTATTCAAAGATTAATAATTAAAATACTGTGGAGCTAGTGCAGAAGAGGAGTTGAGGCCAGAATAGATCAGCCGTGATAACTGTGAATAGTAATCAAGCCCCCCTCCTCAATTACAGCATGTTGGTCCTCAGTACACCAAATACTTAATAACCACAAAGTGAGTTATTGAATCAGATCGTTCTAGGATCTGGCAGTTGAAAGCATCAGCAATTTTATTTACACAGTTGACAGCTGGTGTTACAGAAATGATCTGAGAGTAATGGACATTTTTTTTAACTCAAATTAATTGATACTGAAAGGTAATGGACCAAGAAAGTCTACATCTACTTGCTGAGAACCTAACAGCGGAAATCTCGAAAGACACAAGAGAATGTGTTTACAGTAATCTCAAGCAAAAACCAATCCTCTAGAGAAAGTCAGCAGGCCAGGAAGTATCTGTGGAGGCAGAGGTCAACGTTGCTGATCTAAACCAGCAGCTTCCAGTCTTGTACATCAGTATCGGCATAGAGAGCAAAAGCATCTCCCTGTGGGCCTCCAGTTTATATCGCTATATCCCCCTCTTACAATGCCCAACCCCATTCAAGATCAAGTTTATTCTCAGTGTACATACATGGCATCAATGCAACCCAGAAATTGTTTTACCTGTGGATCAGGCAAAATTTCTACTTCTGGGTAATCTAAACTGCACTCAAGAGAAAGAAAGTAACGTAAATAAAGAAAGAAATGTAAACAAACTAACTGTGCAAACACACCAAAAAAAAATCAGTTATAAATAATGTGGAAAGTAAAAGTCCTTAAACGTGTCTCAGATTTGTTGTTTCAGAGGGGTACCAACTGCTTCTGAATGTGGTGATAAAGTCTTGTGACATCTGTACCACTTTGCTGATGACAGTAGCGAGAAAAGAACATGTCCTGGGTAGTGTGCATCCTTGATGATTTGTGGCTACTCTCCAATGAATGTTCCACGTGGATTTTCTCAATGGTGGGAGAGTTTTGCTTGTTAATGATCGAACTGTGCTCTCAAACTTTTTGCAAGGCTTTCTACTCAGAGGGCTTGGTGCCTTCAGAGGTATGAGTGCCCGTGATGCAGCTGGGCAGCACACTTCCACGAAACATCTGTAGAACTTTGCCAAGGTTCCCAATGTCATACTGAACCTCTTCAAACTCCTATTTAGAGGTGCTTACGTGCTTTCTTCACGACGACATTTATACATTGGGTCCAAGATTCTCTGGGATAGTGACTCCCAGGAATTGTTTTTTGCTCACCCTCTCGATCTCTGATCCCTCAATGATTGCTGCATCATAGACCCCTTCCTAAAGTCCACAATTAGCTCCTTAGTTCTGGTGACATCGAGAGGTTGTTGTTGGTACACCATTCAGCCAATTTTTTTCTTTTTTAAAATTATTATATATAAATCGGTCTCCTGTATGTCCCTTTTCCTACAACCATTTCTGTGGTCTCATCAGCAAATTTGTGAATAGTGCTGTCGTACTGACCCACACAGTCGTCGGCGTAAAGCAAGTAGAGAAGGGGGCAAAGTACCCAGGCCTGTGCTGCTCTGGTACCATGGAGGAGATGCTCTTGCCAATCCGCACTGACTGAGATCTGGAAGTGATGAGATCCAGGATCCAATTACATAGAGTTACACGAGCCAGTGCCTTCCCCATTGTTTATTCCAGCAGATTGTCAACATTATTTGCTGAACAATGATATCGAAAAGCAGAGTAATGAAAAAAATAAGACAACACAGGAGATCACAATTTAGTGCCTTAGGGATTCTAAATATTAGGGATTATATCTGCAGTTCAACCAGTTAACGCTATGTGATCTTAGAGATGGAATATGAATGCGAGTTGTGGAATAGAGAAACTGGGACATTCTGCTTGCTACTTGTCTGAAATAGTGTCATGCAATATTCACATCCAACCAAGAAAATAGATAGGGCTTCTGGTTCAAGCCTCATCCTAAAAATGGGACTTTTAGCACTCCCTCAGCACTGAAAGAAAAGTCAACAGGGGTATTTTTCTGCTATTCTTGGATTGAGACAAGCCCACAATTTCAGACAAGAGGCAAGAGGTCCACCAGTTAGTCTGTGATTAACAAAAGCCAGGCTTCCCCACCTTGTTGACTTCAGCATTCATCTCTCTTCAAAGGAGCAGGCCTTGAGATGAAACATCAGTCTGCTACCTCTCGTATGAAATTTAATACAAAGGTGCTACTTTTATGGAATTTTCCTGAGGCAAAAATTAACTGCTTATAAAGGTACAATAAGAATACCAGCAAGGAGGTTGCTTGCACCTCCATTCAATAAGATCTTGCTTGATCCTTTACCTCACTGCCACTTTCCTGCCGTAATCCCTTGATTCCTCAAAACATGAAACTTGATCATGTGATAGCACAACCGTTTGAATTTACGATGGTTATTAGCCGAAGCACTTTCTCTATTGCTTGGGCTAACTTGGTTCTCCCTTTCCCAGGTCTAATGAAGTGTCATGGGTTTGAAATGCTGACTGATCCATTGAGTTCTAGTTCAGCATTTTCTGTTCTTATACCTATAATGCAAGTGAGGAGCTTATGAGAGTGACAAAAAAGCAATGCAGTAGAAGACAAACGTGCTGAGTTTGATATAATGACGTTCGCAGAGAATATTACAGCACAGTACAGGCCCTTTGACCCACAAATGTTATGTTGACCCCCAGAAACCTATTCAAAAATAAAGCTTCCCTGTCTCATAAGCCTCCTTTTTCTTGCATCCATCTGCCTGTTTCAGTCTTTTAAATGTCCCTATAGTACCAGTTTCCACCACCACAACTCATCCCAGGCACCCACAACTCTCTGTAGCCGCTTTCAGGTGGCCAGAACACCCCAAAGTAAAGCCGCCTAAAATACCTGAATGCGGCTGTTGGGAGGCCATCTGAAAGTGGAGAACCCTGACCCGAGGAATACTTACCCAACCCTCCTCGGGTATTCTCCGCTTCTGAGTGCTCCCCCACCTGAAAGAGGGCAGGACCACAGCCACAGTTGACAGGAGCCAGTGTTTGCTCCACAGCGCCTCTGCCCGCTGCGGACCTTTCAGGTGCCAGAACAGCGCCTTCAGCGCTGCCACCTGAATGTTGCCTCACACACAGCCCCGCAACTGGCTCCAGAGCCGCATTCTCCCAGTTATTCCACCTGAAAGCGACTTGTGTGAAAAATTTTCCCCTGACTCATCCCTTGTAAACTTCCTTCCACTCACTTTGTACAGATATCGTCTGGCTTTGCTGGCTGTCCACCCTATCCATGTCTCTTAAAATCTTGTAGATCTCTACTAAGTCGCCTCTCATTCTTCTTTGTTCCAAAGATAAAAGCACAAGCTCTACTAACTTTGCCTCATGAGACACATTTTCCAATCCAGACAACATCCTGGTAAATCTCTGCAACCTCTCCACAGCTTCCACATCCTTCCTATAATGAGGTGACCAGAACTGAACACTATATTCCAGGTGTGGTCTCACTAGAGTTTTATAGAGGTGAAACATTTCCTCCCAACTCTTGATCTTAATCCCTCAACTAATGAAGGCCATCGTACCATAAACCTTCTTAATCACTCCATCAGCCTGAATGGCAATCTTGAGAGACCTATGTGTTTGAACCCCTGTTCTTCCACAAGGTTAAGAATCCAGTCATTATCCATGTGCTCTGCCTTCAAACGTGATCTTCCAAAATGCATCATTTCACACTTATCTGGTTTGAATTCCATCCGTCACTTCTCCACCCACATCTGCATCTGTCTATATCCTGTTGCAACTTATGACAACCTTCAATTCTATCCACAACACCTCCAACCTTCATGTCACCTGCAAATGAGCAGTATCTCAGGAGCTGTGATATTAGAGTCTTAATTGTTTCACCCCTTCACACTCCTCCACTTTTCCAGATATTGTCCTGCAAAGTTAAAGTTTACTTAGTGAAACGTGAAAGTTTGCAGATGCTCTGATTGCAGTAAAAGTACGCTGAAATGCCAAAGGAACTCAGCCAGTCTTTTCACCATCCACATAAAGCTTTTTTTATGGATGATGTAAAGACCAGCCAGGTTCCTCCGGTATTTTGGTGTATTTTTACTAAAGTTTACTTGACTACCTTGTTGATCTGAACGCATCGCTGCTGTGATTTGAAGTAGACTGAAGTGCTTTGGTAGATTGGTGCCAATCAAAGTTATAGCAATCAACAAGGCCAGGATTAAACTAATGTGGGAGATTTAGCAGGGTAAAATAAATCATGTCCACAAGGATTAAAATCATTTAGTGAGTCTGTACAAAACTAGCACTGGAGGACTTGGAAAACACAAGTTAAATTAATATGGAAGTTGTTGATTAAATTGATATGGGTGACAGAGAGTTAAACAAATATAACAGAGAGAAGTGGGAGCCACAAGGTTAAATTAACACAGGGGTGAAACTAATTCAATAGACACAGATTGAAAATCCACATAGGAGACAGCATAGTTAAACTGATTAATAGAGAGAAACAGGGGGTCACAGTGTTAAACTAATACAGGGGATAATGGGTTAAACAAGCAAAAAAGTCATTTGGTAAATGTAACAAAGCATGGAACTTATCCGGGGTGGGGGGGGGGGTGCGGGTGAAATCGCAAGGTTAAGCTAATGCAGAGGCCACAGGTTTAAGCTAATAGGAAGCGACATCATGATTGGAGTTTTCCGGAGAAGAAGTGCAATTATTCATGAAACAGCTGGATGCCAGGATAATGCTTGTGGTGAAGGGAATCAGAGGATTATGGACAGAGGATCTAAAATAGACCAAATCTATCCCATGTTTTAACAAAGTTGCCAGAACATTTGTGGTTATAGTTTTTTTTAAATTTTATTTTCAGGGGGATCCAAATTAAAAAAAGAAGGAAGTTTACTCTGACCATCCTCGTTAAAAGCTGACCTAACTAGATCAGTGCAATTTGATTTTTTGTGCCAGGTCTTTAGTAAAGTTATCTCTACTTGTCTTTAAGGCACAACTATTGTGGGGACACTATGTCACTGTTCATTTTGTAGATCATTCAACCTGCTATTTTTCATGTGTGAGCCCAGAGAGAGTTATTCAGCCAAGGAGTCTTTATTGAAAGTACCTGCAGAGGCCAATGTCAGGAGCCAAGGATTAGCTGCAAGACATAAAGGTGCTGGAGAAACTCAGCAGGTTACCCAGCATCTACAGGAAGTGAAGGGTAACTGCCATTTCGGGCCTGGACCCTTGGTCAGGCCACCCTTTACTTCCTGTGGATGCTGCGTGACCTGCTGAGTTTCTCCAGCACCTTTGTGCATTGCTCTTGACCCGGACATCTGCAGACTTTCTTGTTTAACAGGCAAGGATGAACACATGACAAACCCCAGCCAGCATCAAGCTACCGCATCAACGTTGCTCGAATTAACCAGCAAACTCTCTGGAAGAGATGCATCTCAAAATATGTGAGAAGCCGATGAATTTGCCATTTCTAACATCTGTCCAAGGTTATACAACTTGAAGGCACAAAAGCAGAGGTTAGATACCTTCAGAGGCTCTGAAGGTATTGCATCAAGATATTGATGAACAGCATGGGGAAATAACAGGAGGCAGCCCAGCAGGGAAAAGGTCATATGTATCACCTGGGTAGGAGCATTCATAGGATGTGAATAAAGAATGGAATCCAGTTGGGAAAGATAACAACTAGAAGGGAAAAAGAATGGAATCAAATGGTGAAAAGTCTATGGAAGGTCCATAGAAGAAAATAAAGAAATGTGTGCAGTTGGAGATCAGTGACCATGCAACAATTCACCATGAGAACATAACTACTTCCTTGGCATTTGAACTGCAATGATTTCTGGTTTGTCTGATCAAGACTGTTATCTGAATTGTAAAATCATGGCATTGCATGTACAACTGTGTTACCAATCATATGTTAATTAATATTTTGCTTCAACTGCAATACTGAGCAGTAAAATAAGAAAGTCTGCAAACACTGTGATTCTCATAAATACTGTTACAAGCCCAGAGGACCCCAAAACCCAGCAGCAATAGATATTCAACAAGACAAATGGTTACTTAAACGAAAGTTGTTTTCAATTATCTATAAACATGAAAACAGAATCACACATTAACTTATCACGATTGAATTAACTAACCTAACTTAACCCCCTTCTAATTCTAAGCGCACGTGTATGTAGTATGTGTTTAAGTTCAGAAGAGCTCTTTGGTTCATAGTCCAATCTCACTTCTCATTCCTCCAAGTTCACTGGTTGCAGCCAATTCTTATACTGTGCACAGAATTTAACACAAAGTTTACCAGGCTTTGGTCCTTGAAAGGTAAATGGTTACTGCTCAAGAAGGTTCTTGTCAGTTTTCAGAGAGAGATTTGTTGTTCCAGGACACCCACAACTGATTTACTTCTATCAGCCACTTCAGTGTCTTGCTGACAAAACTTGCCCCCTCAGGGTTCTCCAGATAATAACCTCTTTCTTTCAGGTGATCACAGAGTTCCTTTTTGTTTCTCTTATTCCAGATGAAACATTAGACAATCAGTCCTCTCCTCTTGCATGAAGCACAAGGACTTTGACCAGGCTGAACTAAGCACTCACAACCCGACTTCCAAATGGGGTTTCCACAAGCTTGCCAGCTTGTCCTGTTCCAGTCCCAGTTGCTGTTGCTGACTGTATCATTGCAGAACTGATCTCTCTCTCTCTCTCTCTCTCTCTGAGAAAAAGCCTGTTTTACTCTCTCTGCTTGCAAAACCACACGACCCTCCTAGAACAGCAAGTTCCACTCCAGACAGAATGCAGCTCTGACAAGTTCCTTCATCTGTTGCCTTTTTGTAAACAACAATCCATTAGTGAAGTCTATTGGGCACTCTCCAAGCTTTTGCAAAGGCTCTTGGCCCTGACATGTCTAGCATTAGCAAAGCTCCAGTGTTTTAAATAAGATCTGTTTTAAAATGTTTGTATGTGACCTACACTAACAAACCTTGCCCCAATTTATCTCCCAAAAGCATATACTCTGTAACAATACACACAAAAGTGCTGGAGAAACTCAGCAGGTCCCACAGCAACCATAGGAGGCAAAGATGTACAACCACTGTTTTGGGCCTGAGCACTTGGTTGAGAAAAAAGCAGGCCAGCACCTGAATTAAAAGGGGGCGAGGGAAGGAAGGGCGTGGGGTGGAGCATAGGCCTCCAAGGTTAGGAGGGCAAGAGAGAAAAGCTGAGATTTGAATGCAGAGCTAGGAGGCAGGGGGGATAAGGAAATAGAGGCACGGTGAGGTGAACTGGAGGAAAGGAGACAGAGAGAGATAGGTTGGGAGGGGGGTCTAACAAAAATCATCTGGTTGGAGGGTGCCCAGATGGAATACTATGTTCCTCCAATTTGCAGGTAGTCTCAGTTGGGCAGTGCATGACACCATGGACAGACAGGTCGGCATAAGAATGGGATGAGAAATTGAAATGGGTGGCCACTGGGTGATCCCTGCTATTACAGCAGAGAGAGCCAAGGTGCTCAATGAAGCGATCTCCCATTCTGTATACAGACCGTTTGATGTAGAGGATGCCATAATGGGAGCCCCTGATGCAGTAAATGCATATTCACAAGTGAAAGGTTGCTTCATCTGGAAGGGGTGTTTGGGCCTCAAACAGTGGTGAGGGATGAGGGATGAGGGATGGACACAAGTGCAACTTTTTCTGTGGGCACAGGAGTAGGTACAAAGAGCGTGAATTGTGGAAGGGTGGAATGGATGAGGGAGTAACGGAGAGAGGGGTCCCTGCCGAAAGACAGAGATGGAAGGAGAGGGGAAGATATGTCTGATGATGGGATCACATTATAGGGGATGCGGAGGCTGGTGGGGTGGTAGGTGAGGACAAGGGGAATCCTGTCCATGTTGCATCCCGAGGTGGAGGGTGAGAGGACAGATGCATAGGGAGTGAACAATATATGGGGGAGGGCCAAGTTGATGGTAGTAGAGGGGAAGGCTTGAATGCTGTGCTATAGGCTTACGCAATTCAGAGCGATCTGTATGTCTCTCTGCCAACCCTGCTCCAGCTGTTTCCATTTCTGATAAAAGGTAACAATGTGTAGACAATCAGTGAGAATATCTGTGTTGAACCAGCAATTTCATCTATTACCTTATTTATTATTTATTAGCAATCTCCCACCCAATAGCAGTCCAAAAATCCAAAATAATAACTTTTTAAAAATTAAATTTAAACATACATCGTGGTAACAAGCCATTCTGTCCCATGCATCCGTGCCTTCTGATTTACACCCAATTAACCTACAGCTCCAGTAAGTTTCGAATGGTGGGAGGAAACCGAAGCCCATGGGGAAAACCCACACAGTCACAGGGATAACGTACAACTTCCTTACAGACAGTGCGGGAATTTGAACCCTGGTGTTGTAAAGGTGTTGCGCTAACCATTACGCCAACATGCCGCCCTGACTTCTGCATAATTGACCAATATCGTTCAGTATTTTTTATCTCTCTCTGCCTCATTCCCTGGATATTCCACTACCACCATCGCTATTCAAAATCCCCTGCCCAATATGATATAATTCCCCTGTTACAAGCCCTTTACGCAAATCAAAATGAATGATCATGAGGAGTTATTCTGTGTGCAGTAAATTACAAATCCCAGCAAAGGGTTAACTGAGTTTGATGTTTAGTAACTCATCTGTTGCAGCCAAGAAAAGCTTCCCTTCTAGATGTTAATTCCTTGCTTGTAAAAACACATCTTGAAAACACTTCAAGCATGTGCCGGAAGGAGAAAGGGGGGAAGATTGGGTCTGGGCCAAGACACACCAAGCATAGGAGGACATTGTGAACTTGAAGGGATTGTGACGACCCTTTTTTTCACCTAGGCAATTGCTCCCATCCCCCATTGAAGAAAATAACCCAACAAAAAGGTTACGAGCTCCACTCATTTTTCTCCCTTGTTCATCTCATCTCCCACCCCAACCTCTGCTTCAATACCACAAAAGCACTCTATGGGTCAAGAAACACTTGGAGTGGTGGATACACTGAGTATCGCAAAGACAATTGTGTTGGCCCTAACTGTGAGAACACATCCAGTTTCCAAATCAGGATTCACTATTCCACCCCAGATACTCGACAGGATAATCCAGGCTGACCTAAATGCAGTCCTGAGATGGTGCTGACTCAGTTAAGTCATTGAATTAAGACTTCAATTATTCCCTCAAATGAACATTTTTTTCCCTGGAGATGATTTTTTAAAAATCAGGGTAGATGATTCATGACCAAGAGGGCAGAGGTTTAAGGTGAGAATGGATGGATTTACAAAGAAGCTGAGAGCAGGTTTTTGCAGTCCATATCTGGAATAAGATGCAAGGGGAAATAGGAGCTATTTGGATGGACATATGGTTAAGAAGGGTTGGAAGGTTATGGACCAAATGCAAGAAAGAAGAACCACCCCAGAATGACAAATTGATCCCTCCAGTATCCAAGGCAATAATTATCAACTGTTTAATCAAACTGATAAACATATTAAATGCGGGGCAGCATGGTTGGCATAGTGGTTAGCATAATGCTGTTACAATGCCAGTGA
Organism: Narcine bancroftii; assembly: GCF_036971445.1. Classification (NCBI taxonomy): domain Eukaryota; kingdom Metazoa; phylum Chordata; class Chondrichthyes; order Torpediniformes; family Narcinidae; genus Narcine; species Narcine bancroftii. Next base: position 67,091,665 of record NC_091477.1, on the reverse strand, counting down.
TCGGGACAGGGGTTCGAATCCCGCGCTGTCTGTAAGGACATTTTTCCATACCTTGATGAAGGGCTCAAGTCCGAGACGTTGGTTAGGTAATTTTACCTTTGCTACATAAAGGACCCTGTTTGACCTGTCAAGATTCTCCAGCATTGTCTGTGTTTTACTTCAACCACATTATCTGCAGATTTTCGTGTTTTACTGCTGCTGTTTGTACATTCTTGCCGTCAGCTAAGGGTTGGGGGTCAAGTTTCCTTCCACCATTCAAAATGTACCTGGGGTTGTAGATCATTTGGGTGTAATTGAGAGGCATGGGTTCACGAGCCAAAATGGCCTGTTACCACACTCTATGACTAATTTTTTTAAATTTTAAAGTTTATATTACTGCTTTATCATCATATCTCAATTGGTTCTTTTATTTTTCACGTATAAGCAGGGATTACGGCTTTCATTGACTGCACGACACTTTGGAGGCACAGTGAAGAAACAAAACGTACGATAAAAATCATGCCTGCCAAGGAAGGAACTAGATTCTCACAGCAAATGGTTGCATGGTCCACGATCTCACACTGCATGTGTTTCTTTCTGCTCATAGCCCTGTGAAGCCAGCAGCCTCCTGACTTTACAGTGAGCAAAGGGCGCCTTCTAGCAGGCACCTCAGGACCTCAACGTTAAATGACTCTGGGTACTGAGTTAAACGGCAGCTGAGTGAAAGTGTCAGCAAGCTGCTGTTATCAGTAGAGATGCAATCAGTAGCCTAAGGCCACTTAATAGAACAGAATGAAAGAGAGGGAGTACAGTTTAATACCCATCCATTGTACGAGTGTTACTCAGATAACAGTTCTATATTGCCTTCATTACAGGTTAGCAAATGATAAAGTCTGAACACTTTATCAAACTGAGAACTGCAATTGTGAAGCATTTAAACAACTATAATAACCATTACATGTGAAATCCTGATAATGAGATCAGCAAAAAAAGAACAGAAATTTGAGATGGCATGTTAGATGAGACAGGGCAGCAAGATGGATACAAAAGAAACATATACCAGCATAAACCCAACGGAGCTGAATGGCCTGTGCCCTGTGCTGCGGAATCAATGCAATTTGATGCAACACCTGTGTTTACACAGCAATGTTTCCACAGGATAAAGTTCTGCAGCCAACTTTCTCACTGTACAGCTGGGATGGCTGGTATGTGGCCGGTTGAGGCACTGACAAGCCTCACGACATAATCTGGAGAGCTAACAGCTGATACATGGCATCTCACAAGCTTGATGAAGATATCAGCTGCCAGTAAAAGCGTGAATCCCTGACACTTGTCACACTTGTTTAAATAGGAGTGCAGACAGATACTATTTCCAGACGACCAGTCTGAACAACATAGACTAGTGTCATGCATGTGCCTGGAAATTTGGTTGCGCATTAAGTTGTTTTTTCTCCCCATAATGCAATCAAATCAATTTTTCCAAAAGTGAAACATTTCTGGGTTGTTTTGTGTCATTTGACAGGCACCTTCAATCATGAGTTATCTGTGTGACTCAATCAGGGAAAGAAATGGCAACGCTGTTCTGAGGCTGCCCTCCTTTTGGAACCCTGCAGGGGACCACTGATCATGTAACCCTGGCTGCGCCCATTGTGGGGGTCTTCCTGGGACAAAATAGCCTAGGTTCCTCTACACTACAGCACGGGGTTTTCCCCCGGGGCTCCAGTTTCCTCCCACCTACTGGGGTTGTGGGTGGCATGGACTCGTGGGGCAAAATAGCCTGTTACCGTGCTGTATGTCTAAAACTACTCCAGCTGCACCAAAAGATCTGTCTGCACTTTTGAATTATCAAGTATGTCCCTAAACTGCAACTGAGATTATTTATTTATCACTCCTTTTATATGTGGCCATTTAATTTAGAGTGTTGTCATGCAAATTGTACTTATGTATATGACAATAAACACTCAGCATCATTTTAAAACTAGCCCCAACACCCCTGTCCTCAAGCAGCTTCCCCAACCTTCATATGTATTTCCCTAACTCATAATTCCCATACTTTGCTGGGTCTGTGGCTTCCCATCCCATGCCCTCCTGGCTTCTGACCCCTTACAATCCATGTCACCTCCACCCAAAACACCCCGTGTGAATGCTACGACTCAACATTAGCCTCCTTGTGTCACCCCAATCCCTCTGCCGCCTCACCAGACCCTTCTCTCTCTGGCTTCACATCCAAGGCCTTTAACGATAGGACAATGAACAGAACACCAACCTTCTTTTCAACACCGTTCAGATGTTGAGGCTACAGAGTACTCTCTTGCTCAGTGGACAGGACCCTGTCTATGTTCATGTCCAGAAAGCAGGATGCCACCGCCAACCCTTCCCAATGTAGTGCCCCTCTAAGGAACTCACTGGCTGAGCTCCCTGTCACCACATCCCTCCCCATGAGATTTAACTTCACTGTCTAAACTAAAACACCTCAGATGGGCTTCAGCCCAGCTGACCTGTCCCTCAGAGAACTGACACCAGTTTACTAATTATAACCAAGTTGCTGATTACAACAATCAGTGGTGCAAGGTATTGAGAGACACTATTTTGATAGAAAAATAACATGATTTGTTATTTCAACATTTCACTGCAAAATAATGATCTCACGATAATCCACCCAAGTCAGCAATTCTTTTCCTAACTTTTGACCCTAACCCACACGATATAAAAACATTGGGGCAGCCAGCCATGCAAACGGAACGTTCAATAACCAAGGGCTTCAGACAATTTGAGAATGAGAGAATCAAATGTAAGGTCCTGTCCAAGGCACTCAAACTAAGTAAATTAAAATTTAAAAAAATAAACTGCAGCTGCTGGAACTAAGCAAAAGCAAATGCTGGAAACACTCAGCAGGTCGGGCAGTTTAAATGGAAAGAGAGAGAGAGAGAGAGAGAGAGAGAGAGAGAGAGAGAGAGAGAGAGAGAGAGAGAGAGAGAGAGAGAGAGAGAGAGTTTCAGGGAAGAAGTACAAACCAATGAGTGGCCTAGCAGCCTCTGTGGAGACGAAGGGACATTTCTAGTGCTGGTCGACCTGCCAGGTTCCTCCAGCTGCCGGTTTTGCACTCCAGACTCAAGCATCTGCAGTCTTTTATGTCTCCAGATAAACTGACAACAGAGTTTTGGCGAAGGGTTTCAGATGTACGCTTGATTTTCCTTTCCATATATGCCGCGTCACCTGCTGACTGTATCCAGCATTTTCTGTTTTCAACTTGCATCTAAGTACCTCTGCGACTTTTATCGCCACAACCTACAGTGGTGGGAGAGCAGGATTGGACTCAGTGCAATGGACTGAATGAGACAGTAAAAGGTGAGAGAGAGAGAGAGATCTTGTTGCACCAAACTGTAACAGATTTTAAACTCTGTTTCCATACTCCCCAACTGCTTGTCACTTCTGCCACCAGGAGGAGATGGTATGCCATGTACATATGGAGAATGAGTGGATGTTGCCTCCATTTGGTTAGCGTAGCAGTCAGTGTAACGGTATTACAGGGCCAGCGACCCGGGCTCGAATCCTGCGCTGTCTATAAGGAGTTTGTACATTCTCCCCATGTCTGGATGGGTTTACTCCTGGCACTCGGGTTTCCTCCCAACTTTCAAAAAAACATTGGAGTATTTGGGTGGCACAGCCTCATGACCTGGAGAGGCCTGTTACCATGCTGCATTTGTAAACTAATAAAGAAAAATAAAATACATAAATATTTAAATATTTGAAGGGACTGCTCCTCAAGTTGTAGCTGTATCTCCATCCCCATGCTCCTAATCTTCGGTCATCTGGCGAGGAGGAGGGTGGATTGCTTGGAGGATCTCCTGGGCCCAGCCAACTTGGCCATTCATGGGTCGAGGCAAGGAGAAGTCAAGGGATTGGCCCAGGTTGACTCCTTGCCCATCTTCCGGGGTTACAACCATGCCCACATGTCTCCAGAGAAGCAGCATGTGGTGTCCTCAGGGACAATGAAGGAATTCAGGGACTGGTGGGCAACACAGGGCCTTGAGTGTGTTTTGGATCATGATGACCATGTTATAAGAGTAGAGGAGTCATGTTTCAGCTTTATAAGTCTCTGATGAGACTACATTTGAGGTATTGTGTCCAGTTCAGGTCACCTCATTATAGGAAGGGTGTGAAGGCTATGGAAAGGGTGCAGAAGAGATTTACCATGGTGTTGCGTGGACTGGAGGGCAAGGTTGGGAAAGCTGGGACTTTTCTCTTTGGAACTTAGAAGGATGAGAGGGGACGATCAAGGTTCTCCAAAATTATGAGAGACATAAATAGGTTGAACAGCCAATACCTGTTTCCTAGGGTGGGAATAACTACCACTAGAGGACCCATGTATCAGATTAAGGGAGGGAAGTGTAGAGGAGATATCAGGGGTAATTTCTTTTTTATACAGATTGTTGTTGAGGCCAAAAATGCCTTGCCAGAAGCAGTGGTAGAGGTTGAAACATTAGGGGCCTTTTTAAAAGACTAGTAGATTGGCACACAGATGAGAGAATGTAGAGGGTTATAGGATAGGGAGGGTTTTGCACTTTTATATGGTTCAGCACAACATGGAGGGCCGAAGGGCCTGTACAGTGCTGTAATGTTTTAATAATTTGAACATGTAAATAGTACATAACTGAACTACTGCAATATTAATGCCATTTCGACTAAGCTCTGAAAAAAAAATCACCTTAGTAAACAGAAATTAAAAGGAAGGTCTTGAGAGAACAATGATGTGGGTGGGGGGGGGGGAGGGAATCCTTGAAGAGTGTTTCCGTTAAAGGTACAAACCAACACTCTTCTACATTGAAAATAAATTAATACATGATTTAGCAGCTGAGAATTGGCCCTGAAATTTTCTGATACCTCTGAAAGGCTACCTGGTTATCTTCCATATGTTATTCCCTCAGCCAGCTGAGTGCTAGCATTCTTTGCCTTGATCTGAAGGTAGAGATCCTCTGGTACAAACAGCACTATCCCAGCACTGGCATGCAGGAAATACAACTCCTCCGCTTCCCAACCACAAGAACCACACCAAAGGCAGAGCCGGAATGGGCAAATCCATTGACCCCTTGATGCACAAACAACCGCACATCTGTTCTGAGCAGATTGGACACGGACTCTTGGCAGATGATCTGCTCCACAAACTGCAACAGCTGGGAAACTGAACAGCATATGTCAAAGAACTGCTCATTAATGTTCTCTTTGTAAATTTTTGAGCATTTTTTTTCCCTTGGAGAAGCATTTCTGCTAACATTTTGTTGAAATTGTGGGTTAGGAGAAATAAGCATCTTTGCATGTTGTTTTGTAAGTGGCAGAATGGGTCAGTGGTTCATGCAGTCAGCCCAAGTTACTGCAGAATGTGCTTATCTTGCTCTTGGACTGAACCTGGACTCTCAGAATTTCTCAGAACCAAGTTACCTCTCCAAGCTTTGCCCATTAGCCTGCCTTTACCCCATATCTCTTTCAACCTTCCCTGTCCACAAACCAGACAAATGTCAATTAAATGCCATAATTCCACCCATTCTACATCATCCCCTGACAGGATGTTCCTGACCTATATCACCCTTTGGGGAAAACATCATTGGATGCCTTTCAAATCTTTCCCCTCCCAATTAAACCAATACCCTTTAGTTTTAGATTCCCTTACCCTGTATTAAAAACTATGATGGTTCATCCTATCTATACTCCTCTATAATGTTATTCCTCAGCTTCCTATGCTCGACAGAAAATACTCCTAGCCTCTCCAATCTCTCTTTAAAACTCATCCCTTCCAGTATCAGCAATAGCCTCATGAATCTTTCCAGCTTAATGACATTCTTCCTGCAGCAGGATGATGCGAACTGTCCACTGTGGCCTCACCAACATTTTGTACAACATGATGGCCTAACTCTTGCATCAGTGCCCTGGATGATGAAGGCCAACCTGCCAAATGCTTTCTTCTTCACCCTACCAGTGCCTCCAGTTGCACAGAACTATGTATCTGTAGCCCAAGGTGTCTCTGTTTTGCCACACTCTCTTCCCATTCACTGTGTAGACCCTGCCTTGGCTTTACTTACAAAAATGCACCTACCTGATTTAACTGCATTTGCCATTTCTTGGCTCACTTACTTGGTTGATCATTGCCTTAGAGATCCCTCATTACTGCCCATTGACTGTTCCACCAGTTTTAAAGTTATTCACAAGCTTACTAATCATGATAGCTGCAATTTCATCCAAATTGTTAGTATAGATAAGAAATAACAATGGACCCAAGCACTGATCATTGTAGCATGTCACAGATCACAGGTTTCCAATCTGAAAACAAAGAACCCTCCAGTACCACCCTTGGAATTCTTCCACAAGTCAATTTTGATTCCAGTTGACTTGCATAGCGTGGAACACAATGAGCCCATAATTGGGGAACCTTGTCAAATGTCTTGTTAAAATCCACAGAGACAACATCCACTATTTTGTCCTTATCGATCCTCTTTGTTACCTCTTCAAAAAACTCAAATTTGTGAGACATAATTTCCCATGCACAAAGTCATGCTGACTGAACCTAATCAGTTCTTGCTACCCAAATGCTGGTAGATCCAGTCATTCAGAATCCCTTGTAGTAACTTTTGCACCACTGACGTTGGGCTTACTGGCCTGAAGTTCCCTGAGTTATCTCTGCTTGAATCAAGTGATAACATGAGCCACCATGCTGGTATCTCACCTGTGGCTAAAGATGATGCAGATATCTCCTACAATTTCCTACAACAGCTTTGGTCAGGCCCCGGAGATTTGTCCGCCTTTATGCATTTGAAGACGTCTACCACTACTACTTCTGTAATTTGGACTCTACTCAAAAAAAAACTATTTATTTCCCTGCATTCCAGCAACTGCATCTTTCTTTTTGGTAAATAAAGGTGAGAAATATTCATTTAAAATCTTGTGGCTCTGCACATTGACACCCACATTGATCCATAAGGGGCCCAATTCTCACCATAATTAACCTTTCACTCTTAATATACCTGAAGACTATCGTAGAATTTCTGTATACTCAAATAATGGGACTAAACTTGCAGTGATATCCCTGCTATCCCTCCATCCCTGCGAACTTCTCCCCTTTATGTTTATGTTAGAACTTATTAAATGTACTGACGATGTCTTTCTCTGCGATCCAAATACCGTTTTTGTTCCTTTCTTTCTTTTTTTAAATACCTATATAGGTTTTTAAACTTTTTTTAATATGAAAAGTGTTTTTTTTTTGTGGGGAGGGGGGTGTTGGGTGGGAGGGAGGGGATTTTTGGTTTGGAAAGAAAACCATCATGTATGTAATCAATTTGTGTTTTTCTTGATATAATGATTGTAGTTACTGCATGCATAGAATATTAAAAATAGACATTAAAAAAAGAATATCCCAGAATTTCCCTTGCCACAAAAAGCTACCTCATGTCTCCTTCTTCCCCTCCTGACATCGCTCGAATGCACCCCCACATCCCCATTCCAACTTTGAGCTGGGAGGATGCTGACCTCCCTCAAAAAGAAGTTTGTATTTTTGTTGTGCCTATGTGCTGTTCCAAATCACTTTGTACTTGTTGAAATGCAGCTGCCATTTATCATATAGAAAACACAGCAAGAACTCAGCAAGGTTCCGCAAGCCACAGGGGCTCCAATAGCAAGGGAAGGCGTTTCAGTGATGTAGGTTATGGGATAATCCTGGCAGAGATGAGGTAGACAGTGAGAGACATTTCCCCAAAGAAGAGGTGTTCAACGCGAGAGGAGTAAGACTTTGAGGAGAACCGAGGAAGTTTCTTTCGCCCATAGTGGAGCTTCGATCCAGAGCATCCTGCTGAGGTGACAGGTAGTATCACAACATTTAACAAGAATCAGGACAAGCAATTGAATTTCTGAGGCTAGCGGACCAAATGCTGGCAGATGGAATGAGCATTGGGAACCGAGGTTTGTTGTGTTGATGAAGGGTTCTGACCTGTAACGTCAACCATTCTTTATAACATAACAATTACAGCACGGAAACAGGCCATTAGGCCCTTCTAATCCGCACCGAACCAAACACCCCTTTCTAGTCCCACCTCCCTGCACAATGCCCATAACCCTCCATCTTCTTCTCATCCATATACCTGTCCAACCTTTTCTTAAATAATACAATTGACTCCGCCGCCACTATTTCTCCCGGAAGATGATTCCACACAGCTACCACTCTCTGCGTAAAGAAGTTCCCCCTCATGTTACCTCTAAACCTCTGCCCCTTAATTCTTAACTCATGACCTCTTGTTTTAATCTTTCCTCCTCTTAACGGAAATAGTCTATCCACATCCATTCTGTCTATCCCTTTCATAATCTTAAATACTTCTATCAAATCCCCTCTCAACCTTCTACGCTCCAAAGAATAAAGACCCAATCTGTCCAATCTCTCCCCATACTCCAGATGCTTAAACCCAGGCAACATTCTGGTAAACCTTCTCTGCACTCTCTCCACTCTGTTTATATCCTTCCTATAATTAGGCGACCAGAACTGCACACAGAACTCCAAATTAGGCCGCACCAACGTCTTATACAATCTCAACATCACCTCCCAACTCCTATATTCCATGCAATGATTGATAAAGGCCAGCATACCAAAAGCCTTCTTCACCACCCTATTCACGTGAGTTTCTACCTTCAGGGAATGATGTACTCCTAAATCTTTCTGCTGTTCTGTATTCCTCAATGCTCTCCCATTTACCACATATGTCCTATTCTGATTCTTCTTACCAAAATGAAGCACCTCACACTTATCAGCATTAAATTCCATCTGCCATTTTTCAGCCCACTTTTCTAAGCAGCCCAAATCCCTCTGCAATCCTTGAAAACCTTCTTCATTATCCACTATTCCACCTATCTTAGTATCGTCTGCATATTTACTAATCCAATTCACCACCCCATCATCTAGATCATTAATATATATAACGAACAACAATGGGCCCAATACAGATCCTTGAGGCACACCACTGGTCACCGGCCTCCAACCTGACAGACAATTATCCACTACCACTCTCTGGCCTCTCCCTTTCAGCCAATGTTCAATCCATTTGACTATCTTAAAATTTATACCTAAAGACTGCACCTTCCTAACTAACCTTCCATGTGGTACCTTATCGAAGGCCTTACTGAAGTCCATATAGACAACATCCACTGCGCTACCCTCATCCACATTCCTAGTCACCTCTTCAAAAAATTCAATCAGATTGGTCAAACATGACCTTCCTCCCACAAATCCATGTTGAGTGCTCCTGATCAGACCCTGTCTATCCAGATGTTTATAAGTACTATCTCTAAGAATTTTCTCCATTAATTTACCTACCACAGACGTCAAACTTACAGGCCGATATTTGCCAGGCTTCCTCCTTGAACCCTTTTTAAATAACGGAACCACATGCGCAAATCCTCCGGCACTATCCCCATATCTAATGACATTTGGAAAATTACCGCCAGAGCCTCTGCTATTTCCTCCTTCACTTCTCTCAATGTCCTGGGGAAGATCCTGTCTGGTCCCGGAGACTTATCCACCTTTATATTCTTCAAAAACTACATCTCTGACTGATGCTGGTTAACCAACCGAGTTCCTCCAGCTGACTGTTTTTTGTTCCATATCTGAGCATTTGCAGTGTCTCTCAATAGGTACTCAATGGTCAACATGGACGGAGTGGGCTGATTGTCCCAGTTCTGTGGTGTATGGCTCTATGATTGCATGCTGTGAAACTGAAATGGAGACTATAGCTCTCTACAAAAGAGGGAGATCCTGTACTAGTTTAATACACAAGTTACAAATAAGTACATTAGAAAAGCCTGGATGAACCTGGTTTCCAACCAAATTGGTTATTTTTCTCAATATAAATTTATTTATATGATATAAAGTGAAGAAGGCAAACAGAAGAATTGGTCACTAATATGACAGAGAATGCAAGGGAATATTCAGCAAGAAAACCTTCACTAGAAATGAACCCAAATGATATGCACATTCTTTATATCGAAGATAAAGAATAAAGATTATTACATCCAGATAAATAAATAAAACTGGTCCAAATAAAAGTTCATGAAAAATAATATATAGTATATATTATCTCTTTGGCTTGGCTTCGCGGACGAAGATTTATGGAGGGGGTAAAAGTCCACGTCAGCTGCAGGCTCGTTTGTGGCTGACAAGTCCGATGCGGGACAGGCAGACACGGTTGCAGCGGCTGCAGGGGAAAATTGGTTGGTTGGGGTTGGGTGTTGGGTTTTTCCTCCTTTGCCTTTTGTCAGTGATACTAAGAAAAATCACTTTCATTCAAATAGTGGAAAAGACTTGGAATAATGAGCCAATGCATTTGGTTAAACGCAACTGGATTTTACAGGCATGAAGCTTGGGTTTGGAAGGGATAATAGGCTTACCATTTATTCTGTGACTTCCTGCATCTTGGAGTCATTTAGTTTGTAATGAGTGATTCAGTTATTTTGTGATCTCCAACCTATTGGATTGGCTCCCATTTTTTCCAGTCAACAGACAATGAAATCACCTGAACTCGTATCAGATATGCATTGCTGCAGATCTCACCATATCCAGTACAACCAAGGATAGCCTGGTTAGCGTCACTGTTATTGCAATGCTGTTCCAACACAATCGACCCAGATTCGAATCCGGCCTGTCTGGAAGGAGTTTCTATGTTCTCCTTGTGGCTGCATGGAATGATTCTGGGTGCACCGGCCTCCTCCCACCCTTCAAAGGCATACAGGGTTTGTAGTTTAATTGGCATATTTGGGTGGATCAGGCCCATGGGCCCATGTTGTATCTCAAAATTTAAAAAAATAAAAATTAAATTAAAAAAATTATTTTCCATGGGATCACTCTTCCACACAAGTGAAAGGTATGGCAGAACATGAGCTACACCTATGAAAGCCACAGAAGATTAACATTGGGAAAAGCATATGGTTCCAATGCGTACACAATGTAATCAATATTCCCAACAACCACCAAAGGTAGTTGCCTATAAAGCAAAGATAAACTCTATAGATGGCGGTGATGCTTCACTACACAATGAGCTGAACACCTTCTACGCTCTCTTAGAGAAGAACAATACAGTGCCCTCTAGAATCCCTGAAAATGCTGAGGACCCTGTGATATCTGTCTCTGAGGGCAATGCCAGAACATCATTCAAGAGGGTGAACCCTCACAAGGCATCAGGCTCTTGACTGCTTACCTGGTAGGATACTGAAAATCTACGCTAACCAACTAGCTAGAGTGTTCAGACATTTTCCACCTCTCATTGCTGCAATTAGAGGTTCCCATCTGCTTCAAAATGGCATCAATCATCGCGGTACCCAAGAAGAGTAGTGTGGGCTGCCTCAATGATTACCACCCAGTAGCACTAACTTCTACTGTGATGAAATGCTTTAAGAGGCTGGTCATGGCCAGAATTAACACGTACATAAGCAAAGATCTGGACCCACTGAAATTCACCTATTGTCACAATCGTTCCACAGCAGATGCAATATTGCCGGCTCTCCACTCAGCTCTGGATCACCTCGAAAACAGCAACTCATACATACGGCTGCTCTTCATCGACTACAGCTCGGTATCACTATTCCCTCAGCACTGGTCAAGAAGCTACAAACCCTAGGCCTTTGTACCCCACTTTGCAATTGGGTCATTGACTTTCTCATTGGAAGACATCAGTTAGTACAAATAAGAAACTCCTCATTGATCATCAACATAGGTCCACCCCAAGGATGGGTGCTTAGCCCTCTGCTCTACTCATTATATGCCCATGACTGTGTGGTCAGGCACAACTCCAATGCCACCTACAAGTTCGCCGATGACGTCACAGTCAGCAGCAGAATCACAAATGGCAATGAGGAAGCGTCCAGGAGGGAGATAGATCAGCTCATTGAATGGTGTAACAACAACATCCTTGCGCTTAACATTTGGAAAAACAAGGAGATGATTGTGGACTTCAGGAGGAAGTCAGGGGAACACGACCCAGTCCTCATCGAGGGCTCAGTAGTAGAGGGTCAAGAACTTAAAATTCCTGGGTTTCAACACCTCTGAGAATCTGTCCCGGAGCCTCCACATTGATACAATCTCAAAGAAGGCTTGCCAACGGCTATACTTTGTGAGGTGTCTGAGGTGGTTTGGTATGTCACTGAAGACTCAAACTTTGACAGTTGTACTGTGGAGAACATTCTGGCTGGTTGCATCACTGCCTGGTATGGACGCACCAGCTCTCAGGACAAGAGAGGTTGCTCCCAAGAAGGTTGTTCACTCAGCCTGCGACATCACAGACACCAGACTTCACTCTATCGAGGTCATCTAAGTGAGGCGGTGTCTTAAAAATGCAACCTCTATCCTCAAAGACCCAGACCAGACCCTCTTCACTCTGCTATCATCGGGGAAAAGATAGAGGAGCCTAGAGATGAGCACACAGCAGCACATGGACAGTTTCTTATCCACTGCCATCAGATTCCTGAATAATCAATGAACCAAAGACACTGCCTTACTTTTTATGCATAAATATTTTTACTTTTTATAGTAAAGTTGTAAGATGTTACTCGATGATGCTGCCAGAAACACCCAATTTTAATGCCTTGTTCATGACAAAAAATCTTGATTCTGAACTGAAAGTGTTGGGAATTCATTGCTGAAGGCAGATTTGGAGTATGACACGGTGCATCACTCAGCAGCAATAATGTCTTGGCGAGAGTTTGGAGAGGTGCAATGTTAAAGAAGTTTTTAGCCATAATTATTTACCAATAGTGTGTCTCTCAAACTCTGAAAGATATAAATATGCCAATTAATTAAACAAGAGGAACTCTACAAATGGAAGATGCAAACAATTATTAATTAGTACTATTGTGATAAGCTACTTCAAGAACAAACATAGATTTTCTAAAGAATGGTAAACTAGTGTTAATTATTCTTGCGGGTTACATGGTTTTCAGCTCGACTTCTGGAACTGGATAGAAACAGTCCAATCAACCTAACCTGTCCAAACAAGCACATGAGGCTCTTCTTGAGCTTCATCCCATGCTTTCTCAGATATCTCTACCAAAGTAACCCTCTTTTTACTCCCATTTCCAACCACCTCCTTCAATGCATCAATATTGTTTATTCTAAACACTTGTAAAAGTGAGTTCCATATTATCACTAATCTTTAGCTGCTTTCTGGTGGTCAGAATACCCCAATGTAAAGCTGCATATTCTACTTGAATGCGGCTGTCGGGAGGCCACCTGAAAGTGCAAAACCCAGCCCCGAGGAGTACTCTCCTAACCCTTCTCGGGGAGATATAATCTCCGCATCCGAGCACTCCCCGAGGCACCAGACAGCAGCAGCTGGGGGAGGGCTGATGGCAATCAGCCGGCGACCCAACTCCCCGCACCCGACAGACCCCCCCTCCCCACGCCCGACAGCCCCCCTCCTCATTGCCCCTGCCCCCCCAGCATGGGATGTCGGGGCCAGTCACCCCAGCCCTGTCATCCCCTGCTGGCTGCCCCTGCCCTGATGTTCCACCTGGCCGCTCCTGCCCTGACATCCCGCGCCAGCTTCCCCTGCCCTGATGTTACGTGCTGGTCACCCTAGCCCTATCAGCGGGCGGGACTATGGCCACAGTCGACAGGAGCCGGCGTTCACTCCAAGGTGCCTCTCCTGCAGCCGGCCATTTCAGGTGCCAGAACAGCGCCTTCAGTGCTGCCACCTGAACGTCGATTCGAACACACCCGCAGCCGCTTCTGCAGGCGCATCTTCAGCGTGATTGCACCTGAAACTGGCTATTGACTTCTTGGGTTTTTTTTTTTTACCCCCTCAGTTCCCTACTGGTCTCGATAACTTCCTTATATTGATGGCCTCCAGTTATGCTTTCCCTCACAAGTGGGAACATTCTCCATTCACACCCCACCCCAACACTTTTAAAGACACTTCTTGAATTACTTGTATGGAAGAGACACAATCTGTTCCTTAGAGATCTTCTGAAACTTGGTCATTCCTGTGTTTCTTGGATCCCAACTCTTGCAGGGGGTTTATCCACTTCTAAATCTTAAATGACTCCTGCTGGGACGTTGCTTATGCTGTGTTGCTGGATCACAGTGTTTCTCAAGGTGCTGGGTTAGGAAGGGGCAAGACAATTCGAGAAATTAAAGGAATATTGATCTTGATACTTATGCTCCCAAAAGGTTGAGGAGATGGATCAGATTGGATCCAGATTCATTGATTGTCCTGAACTTTATTACCCATCAAAGCTTTCATTTTAAATAACTATCCTGTGGAAAACCACTGTTATGCTTTGATTGGCTGCTGCCGGCTGGATACGCCTCCTGAGATCGTTCCTACCCATAGCATGCTCCCCATTCCACTCGGCCTCGATCAGTCAATGAGGTTGACGGCTGTTCCTGTCTATAGTTAATAAAAGCAGATCAGTTTCACAACTTCAGCCTTTTGTGATCATTGATGGTGCATCAGATACATTCCCTTTTCTAAGTTCAAAGATCCATTGTACTACTTAGATCAATGGTTCTCAACCTTTTTATTTCCACTCACATACCAATTTAAGTATTCCCTATGCCTTCAGTGCTCTGTGATTAGTAAGGGATTGTTTAAGGAGGGATGTGAGTGGGGTGGGAAGGTTGAGAATCACTGCTCTAGTCCCAGTTGTAACAGAAATATTTTGCTTGAGAAAAATTGGCTTTGGCCCATTTCCTATGGAGTTATGAAACTGTACACATAACAAGTCAGTTAAGTACAATTATAAAACAGTGGTTTTCAAACTTTTTCTTTCCACCCGCACACCACCTTAAGCAATCCCTTACTAATGACAGAGCACCAAAGGCATAGGGAATACTTAAATTGGTATGTGAGTGGGAAGGAAAATGCTGAGAACTACTGACTTAGATATCAGCCTCCATGCAACTGGTAGCAATCCCTTACATTCAGAAACTTCCTAGTTTCAAATTCCATTTCAAAATATAAGCATATAACAGGGTGTACATAAAATATAACAGCGGAGTTCAGTAAAAATAGAAAGGCAAAAGGAAAAACACATGTTTTCAATGAATTTGAAATGAGGATGGTCTTCAAAGTAAATGGTAAAGTACAAAGGAACTCAACAAGCTTGAAGGGGCAAGATTTATCAGTATATTCCAAAAAGAAGCAGAAAAGACAAATATTACACATCTAAACAGAAATTCAACCTTCGAATGACAAGTTCCCAACAGACTATTGAGTCAGTATACGATGAACTTCTAAATCCTCTCTCCACCTTCAAATTTCTGCCACCTATCAGTGCCCGTGATACATGATCACATGATTTAAAATTGTGCACGTGTCCAAGCATGTACACTTCAAATGTCCACATTTGTATTTATGAAAGCATAAAATGTGTGTGCATGTCCTCATGCCTAAACATGCACTCTGTGTATGAATTGGTGTCTGTATATGTGTTGTTGTATGTATACAATATTTAATATCGTAAATGAAGAAGGAAGGAGGAGAATAATTTTAACCTGGCTGCAAACTGGTGATAAAACTTGATGCAATTCACAAAAGTGCTAGAGAACCACAGCAGGTCACACATCATCAATAGGAAGCAAAGCGATTTATCTGTCGGGGCACACCTATTGGCTGGCTGCACCTGTGGCTCCACCCACAGACTCCTGAATGAAGGAGGCTGTTCCACACCCCCCCTCCCCAGCTCAGGACAGTCAACCAAGGAGAGTGAGAGAGGGGAAGGATAGGGGAAAGAGGAGAAAGATGGGAAGGAGAGGAAGAGAGAGAAAAGGGAGAAAGAGAAGAGGGAAAGTGGGAAAAGAGAGAGAAAAAGGAGAGGGGGGGAGAGAGAGAGAGAGAGAGAGAGAGAGAGAGAGAGATTCTAATGGAAACCAGGGAAGTTGATTTAATGCCATCGTGTTAGAGGTTGGGATTGGATAGATCTGTTGGTGAGCCTCATGGGAAATTCACACACACACACACACACACACAAAATGCTTATTCATACAACAACATATACAAACACCAATTCATACACAGAGTTCATGTTTAGATAGGAGGACATGCACACACTTTATATCCAGCCTCATTCTGAAGGCTTCAAAGTCCTTTGTTTCTTCTTCAACCACAGAGAAAATCAGTCTACCTCCACCACCACCTTCTCCTCCACCTGGCAGAACTTGCTCTCACACTCAATAACTAACTTATCCCACTTTTCTCAAGTCAAAGGGCTGGCCATGGCTACCTGCAGAGGCCCAAGCTCTGCCTGCCTTTTTGTTGGCTATGTGGAGCAATCCATGCTACAAACCTGCACAGGCAATGCTCCTCAACTCTTCCTCCCCAACATCAATGAGTGCATTGGTGCTGCCTCCTGCACCCATGATCACCACGTCAACTTTATCCACCTTTGATAACTTTCACCCCAATCTCAAATTCACTTGGTGTATCTCTAGCAACACTCTCCCCTTTCTCAATCTCTCTGTCACCATTTTGGGAGACAAACTCTCTAACAGACATCTTCTACCAACACCACCTCCCACAGTTACCACAACCACAACTCATCGCCCCCGTCCCCATAATGATTCTATTCCATTCTCTCAACATCTCCAGCACATCTGCACCCAGGATTAGGTCTTCTATTTTAGAAGATCCGAGAAGTTCTCCCTCAAAAAACATGATTTCCCCTCTATTGCCATCAACACAGCCCTTTTCAACAATACTTCTTGCACATTGCCCTGGCCCCATCTGTCCCTAGACACAAGGACAGGATTCTCCCTGTCCTCACCTATTACCCGACCAGCATCCGCACCCATGTATCATCCTTTGCTCTCTCCATCATCTATGTGATCCCACTGACACATCTTCCCCTTTCCACTTTCTGCAAGGACTCCCTCATCTACTCATCCCTTCCCATTCATTGCTTCCTTGGCACCTTTCAGAAATGCTACATTTGTGTCCACATCTCCTCCCTCACCACCATTCAAGGCCCCTAACAGTCCTTCCAAGAGAAGCAACACTTAACTTGTGAGACTGCAGGGTTCATCTGCCACAGTTATGGTCTCCTCTACATCAGACAGGCTGGAGGTAGACGGAGAGATCATTTCACTGAGCACCTTCTCTCTGTCTGCTGCAACCTCCCAGTGGCCAACCATTTCAATTCCCTCACCGACATGTCTTTCCATGATGTCATGCACTGCTGAAACGAGTCCATCTGCAAATTGGAGAGCAAACACCTAACAGTCTGTCCGAGCGCCCTCCAACCAGAAAGCACTAATACCAACTTATTTGGTTTCTGCAAGGCCGTTTCCCTGTCTTTCTCTTTCTCTCACAACTTATCTATCCCTTGTGCCATTCCCTCAAGTTCCCCACTCCTTTCTTATTCAGAGAGCTGCACCCCTCCCCCATTATTTTTCTCTTCTGCCTTCCTCTCTCTTGCCTGTTGGCCTGTGCACATCCCCCTGTTCCTTCCCTCCTCCCTCCACCTTTTTGTTCAGGTGCTCAAATGTCAAAGGGCTCAGGTCCGAAACATTAGTTTATCCCTTTGCATCCTGCCGATGCTACAAGACCTGCTGAAGTTCTCCAGCCCTTTTCTGTATTGCACTGAGTCACAGGGACTCCAGACTTTCTTGTTTAACTTGATAAAGCATGCTGGTTCTCTACAATACCAAAAGGCCAATGGAGCGTTGTCCATTTCATCAGAAAACAAATGCTTTATATTTCACACTGATAACTGAGACAGGAATGTCTTAAAACCATTCTCTACCTGCCAGCACTTTAGCTGTTCAGTGCCTGCTTCATTGGAAATCATTTTTTCCCTTGGCTTCAATCCAACAATCCATGTCTCAGGGCAAATGTACCTCAGCACTTTGCTCCTCCCATCCCTCTAGGACTTACTGTCTGTGAATCGTGGATTCCTGCTCTTGGTCATGTGTTACTAGAAGTTGTAGTTAATAATAACGTGCTCCTCCAAAGCCTGTTTGCCATGGGGTGGATCGCATTTGATGGCTCGTACTGGCAAATGATACAGTGTCAGCAGTTGGTGTGTCACACGGTGGGGAAGTCAGCAATGTGGCTTAAGCTGGAGTCCACGTGGCTTTATACGATTCAATATGCTTTGACCAGTGGAAACGTACATCAAAGTTATTATAACCAAGGTGGGGGGGGGGGGTATTGACCATTTAATCTTATTTTTCTTCTTCTTTCTTTTATCTCTTCTCTTCTGATGTGTTGTGTGCTTTATCTACGGGAAGATGCAATAATTAAGACTTCCAATGTTGCTGTATCTGAATTTATATTTATGTCGATGACAATAAACTTTGTTTTGTCAAGTCAAGTTTATTGTCACCGGATTGTACACTACAACTCCGAAATCCTCATTTATCCAATTTTAAAAAAAAATATCTGAAACAAATCCTCATTTATCTTGGAGCCAAACTGTCCTCACAGGTTGAAAAAAATTCATTCGACATTAACTTAGTACGACGATTGTCCTTGTTTCAGGTAACTCCCTCCCATCTCTTGATCCATTTCTTCTTCCCCTATTGACTTTTCTCCCCAAATTTCCCTCTCAAACTGTGTGCCACTATTTCCCAGCCGCAAGTGGTCGGAAGAATCCCTGTTCCTTTCCCTCCCTCCCTCTGTCTCCTCAGCACAAGAGCTCCCAAAGCTGAGCCCTCCCCTCGGCCTACACCGCACATGCACACACCAGACTCCCCGGTATGCCTGTTCAGGAGGCTTAAAGGATTCAGGGTTGGGACTTGGGAGTCAGGAAACCGGGGAGGCAGAAGCCGGCTGACTCACCAAGGAGTGTTCCACTGGTCTGGGAACCATCCCCAGAGATTGGCAGCAGCGGTTGATCGGTCTCGGTGATCGGCGGAGGCAAGCATTCATTTTGGTGAGAATTAAACATTCTTTTAATGCTTAAAAAGCCTTCCCTTGTTGGTTAAACACTGTTACAAGTGATTTGCTATTGCAACTGGGCTGTTTTTAAAAAATGATCAGTTCTCCGAAAAAAAAAACGCTCATCTGACATAGGCCCAGTCCCGACCATTTCAGATAATCGGAGTTATACCGAAGAACCTAACAAAACAGCATTCTCTAGTCGACAGTACAAAACATGCAGACACACAACCAGACATAACACCATACAGACAGACAAACAATACATACACAGGACAAGCATTTTATCAATACAATTAAATTAATTAATTAATATTGTTTTGCACATATGTGAGTCTCAGAGCTCTGGATCTGTGCATCTCACAATATCACTGGTAATTTGTATCCCTTCTCCCAAATGTACCAATAATGAGGACTCCGTGATCACCAATGGGAACACATGGATGTTTCACAGTGGTAGGCCAGTGATCAGTGCACACACTGGCAGCTTCTCTGTGCACACTGCCCTGCAGAAAGAGTTCAAAGTTGGAACTGTCTGCCTTTTCCTGGCCTTTCACCTGATGGGCAATCAGCAGGAGATCCTTAGGGAGACTCCCTAGTGAACTGGTCAGACCCAGATTTATCTCCAGCATTTGCTGGACTCTGCAATGGGTGGGGGGGGGGGGGGGGGAAGAGGGGAAATATTTAGCCACAAATGTAGATATTAAAAAAAGTGGTAAAATAAGACATCTAAGATATGGCACCACAGAAAGAATATAGATGCAAAAGAGATTTGCCTAGTTCAAAACTTACCGGGGGTGTAGGCTATTGGAGTGCAAAATGGGCAGCACAGACTCATGGGCCAAAATGGCCTGTTTCTGTGCTGTATAAAAAATTATAGGCCTGGTTTGTGGAGAGTTGGACAAGCTTTATTTCGATTTCTCTGATGGAAGTTCATCAAATTCTGAGAGGCACTGATGGGGTAGACAGCCAGGATCTTTATCCCAGGGTAAACATGACAAATACGAGAGGGCATGTTGAGGAGGGTGAAGTTTAAAAGGAACTGCGCAGGGCATAGTTTTGTTTTTAGCATTGAGAGCAGTGGGTGCCTTGAGCAGGCTGACAAGGTTAGAGGTGGAACCAGATTGGTCCTTAACAGACTTCTTGATGGACACATAAGCATGCAGGGCATAAAGGACAGGCATCACGTGCAGGCAGCAGACATTTATTTAATTTTACTATCTGTACAGCACAGATGCTGTGTCCTGAAGGGCCTACTCCAGTGTTGTAATGTTCTATGTTAAATGGAAATAAAAAAGACCAACAATAAAAGATAAGCAATCCCCTTCATACTGCACAGACCAGTAGGAAAGTACAAAAGTGGTTTAAAGCCTCTTTAGTGACTTGCTTCAAGAAAAATTGCAATGAAAGCCAACACTTCACAGTCATGAGTTTCATGCGACAGTCCAAATTAATTGCTTCAAACAGATGCAGCTGTTTGACCCTTCACCACATCATGCCAATATTACACAGCCTAGAAACCTCGGTATGCGCTCGACACACGTGATTCTCTTGCTGAGGAAGATTTGGTCCAAGCCTGTCCTACAATGTACAACCTCTGCCAAAACGTCCACCAACAAAAGAAGGCACATCAAGTCCTCCCAGGACTACCCCCTTCAATCTGGACAGAAAGTATCCTTTCCCACCCTGACCAGCACTGGCCCTGTCACCTCTTTGCGCTGGATTATTTAAGTTTCCTGTTTCAAGGTGTTAAGCTTCAACCTCAATGACAACTTTCCTGCCAGTAAAAACAGAAAATGCTGGAAAACGCTCACCCAGTCTGTTTCTCTCCAGAGATGCCGCCGAACCTATGGAGTGTTTCCAGCATTTTCTCATTTTGCTTCATAGTTGCAGGATCTGTTTTTTTTAAAACTTACATTATATCCCTCTGCCTTCTGTTGCAGGAACGGGCACTCTCATTAGAATAGCTAAGATGAACTAGCACTTCAAGGATTCGGTTACATCTCAGGCTAATATTGGAATGACGCCGACTGTATGTGGTGGAGCCTGTCACGCAATAGCTTGACTAAGCAGGTCTGCTGCACTCCGGATACCTGCTGATGATCGAACCTTCGATAGACGTGGATGGGTTAACCTGTCTCAGGAACACTGCCATTTCTCCCAGTTAACCCTGCAGGCCAATATGACATGGAAGCTAACTAGTGCTCAGAGCTAAGAAGAGATGTGGTTTTGAGCTGGTTAAACAGCAATCCTGCACATACTTGTCGACAAACCTTGGCTGTTTGACTCACTGTTTCAAATAACCCTCTGTTTTTATGGGTGTCTGGCAATCAGAATTGGGTCTTTGAGTTGTGGTTCTGATGTAGAGACACCTGTTCCTCAACCTTTCACTCCTCAAATATATAGCTCAACTCACAGTGTCTTTATCCAAATATGTAACTACATCAATTTGATCTATGGCAAAAATGGGTACATTCTGATTTTTTTAAAAATGTAGTGATTGAGCACCATAACAGCCCCCACTGCCCACAAGCCCATGCCACTCAAATCCACGATGTGACCTATGCACCTTTGGAACTTGGGAAGAAACCATAGGACTGGAGGAACCCACGTATTCACAAAGAAAATTTACAATCTCCTAACAGACAATGGCAGATTGGGTTACTGGCGCTGTTCTAACCACTGCACTAACCAGGTAATGTCGATTACCAGATGCCATCCACGAGAAGATGCAATGGGACCCTGTGGCACAGACTTAACCAAGCACATTCTATGTTCAGTCGATTTAGCTTGCATTTAAGGAGAAGTTGGATATGTAGAAGGACAGGAAAGGAACGGAGGGTTACGGGTTGAGTGTAGGTCAGTGGGGTTAGGTGGAAGAAGGTGTTCAGCATGGACTACAAGAGCCAAGGGGATCTTTTTCTCTGTGCTGTAATTGTGAAATGGTTACATGGGCTGAAGGGCCTGTTCCCATGCTGTAGTTTTCTAGGTAATCAGTTAAAGAAGAAAACCCAAGCTATTTCAGAACCAAAACTCCATTCTTCAAATGAAGATGATAAGGCTGGCCATTAGTACTTGTTCTATGGTTTGGTGTAGGGTCACTCTAATGTAACGGCCACAAATGTTTAACACCATGGAGGCCCTTTCCAGATATAAACATTCATTGCCAGGTTTGAAGCCAGTTTCAGATGGAAGTTCCTATAAATACATAAATTTTGCAGCTGAAGGCTTGTTCCTTTCTCAGACTTGACTGTTGAAGTTGCTTAAAACTGCTGGGGCAGGAGCATTCCAGTAGCCTGGGAATGGGCAGGCAATAGCACATCTTCTCCTGAGCAGAGTGGCGCCATTGTTGAAGTCGTGCTCTGAAGCAGGACCAACACTGCAGACACAGTGCAAAGTTGGGTTCTCTTAGCTTCAGCTGCTGGCCTGGATTGGCCCCAGACACCCGTCAGACTGTCAGGGAAACCACTGCAAGGCTGCCAGCATCCACTGACATCACCCGACGGAATAGAGAGCAAATTTAACACCTCTGCAGATGTCCAATGCTGCCAGCAGCTGTTCACAGTGGTCCTGCCGTCTGCACTCGGATTGCTCACGAGGGGAGTGTGAAGTTGTGGGATTTCCCCACTGCTTACAGACAGGATGTGCTTGAAAATCCAACATGGATACAGTTCCTGACCTATTCCAAAAGATGTTGACTATTGCATAGAGCTACACTTAGTTTAGTGTTTTTAAAATTGTTTGACCATAATAGAGTGGGTTCAAGTGTTTTGTGGAGGTTTTATTTCTTGAACATCCGATACATTTAAAAACATTCACACTGAGCATTTCACACAAGAGGTGGGGCTAAGCTGGCAGCCAAAGGTTTCAACAGTTGTTTGGGCCCTGACCCAACAGTGGATTTATGGGGGAGTGCACAGTTTAATGGTGCTAATTCTGTGGCCAGTTTCTGCAAGATGGTTTGCAATGGGCGATCCGTGCAAGCTGCACACGTGGACAGCATGAATGGTCTGTTCCTGACTGCAGGCAATAGATCAAAAAAGACTTTGGGCAAATCGATCTCCCCAGGTTCATTAGCCTGGATCTGGGACAGGATCTGCAGTGGGCTCAATCTGTCAACAAAATGGTGAGAAGGTGGGTCACCCTTCACCCAGCATGGATGGAATTGACAGGAGGACGTAGGCTGAACATTGCACAATCTTTAATTCCTTTCCAACTTCCCAATACATGAAGCAGTTGTACCAGTGTTGGGAAATAACCATCTCCATTGCGTAGGAGACTAAACATTCACCTTGGGCATTTAAAGGCATTGATATTCTTGAACTGGCCACCTCCAGCACCCTGAGTGGATAATTACCATGACCATGCCGATGAAAGCAGAGCAAAGGGTAGGAATCCAGCAGTAGGTGACTTATCTCCTGGCCTTTCAAAGCCTTTCCACCATTTCTCATGATCATGGCAGCATGTTTAGCGTACTGGTTAGCTGCTGTTCCGCACCAGTGATCCAAGTTTAAATCCAACACTGTCTGTAAGCAGGGTGTACATTCCCCATAGTCTTCGTGGGTTTCCTCTGGATGCTCTGGTTTCCTCCCACCCTTCAAAGTTAACAGGGGTTGTAGGTTAATTGGTGTATTTGGATCATTTTTTTCTGAATGGAAGAGCTCTTCAAGGATCAAACCTCTGATTATTTGTCACATATATGAATGACTATAGATCTGATCAGAATGTTTGCAGATGATGCAACCATTGGTGGTGGAATTGCTATCTTCAGCAGAGGAAAGGGAAGATTTGGAACTGTGACAGAGTATATAGAGATGTTTCTGGGAGATAAATTGAGAAAGGTTTGTTACAGAAGGTCAAATGCAAACACTTTACAACAGATCTTATTTGAAATATTGGAGACATAGTGGCTTCTCACACCTTTTTGCCAGAGTGCTTAAGAGACTTCACTAATGGATTCTTGTTTATGCAAAAGCAACAGATGAAAGTGGATGCTGGCTCCACTATTGTCTGAAGGAGACTTACTGTTGTAAGAGGGTCCTGTAGTTTTGCAAGCAGAGAGGGTCAAACTGGCTTTCTCTCAGTCTCAGAGAGAGAGAGAGAAGCAGAGATCACTTGACAGTGTTACAGCCAGCAGAAGTTCATGGGACTGGAACAGGACAAGCTGGCAAGCTTTTGAAAGATGGCTTGGCCAAAGCCATTAGACTGGCTGTCTAATGATTCTCTTAGAATAAGTGAAACAAAAAGGAACTCTGTAGTGACCTGAAAGAAAGAGGCTATCATCTGGAGAACCCTGAGGGGGCAGGTTTCGTCAGTAAGACACTGAGGTGACTGATGGAAGTACATCAGTTGTGGGTGTCCTGGAACAACAAATCTCTCTCTGAAAACTGACAAGAACCTTCTTGAGCAGTAACCATTTACCTTTCAAGCACCAAAGCCTGGTGAACTTTATAAGTGTTAAATTCTGTGCACAGTATAAGAATTGCCGGCAACCAGTGAACTTGGAGGAATGAGAAGTGAGATTGGACTGTGAACCAAATAACTTTTCTGAACTTACACACACATTACATACACGTGCGCTTAGAATTAGAAGGGAGTTAAGTTAAGTTAATAATAGATAAGTTAAAGTTTGATTCTGTTTTCATGTTTAAAGATAATTAAAAGCAACTTTTGTTTAAGTAACAATTTGTCTTGGTGAATATCTACTGCTGCTGGGTTTTGGGGTCCTTTGAGCTCGTAACAGAACCAAATTAAAAAATCACCTTCAATTGTCAAAGTGAATATTTATTGTCAGAGTACAACCCTGAGATTGTTCTTTCAGCCAGACTTAATTTCTATACCGGAAACTGTAAATTGTATACAAACTGTGTAAACACAGATGTAAATATAAACAAATAAAGAACAAGCAAACAAGTCCTTAAACGAGTCTCTAAAGGGGTAGAGTTATTGCCTTTTGTTCGAGTTAGTATATGAGTGAATGAGAATAGAAATCAACACCAGGTGACTTCAGTGAAGACAGACTCAACTGCAGATGTTGCAATCTGGAACAAATAAGATTCAAGAATCCTTTATTGTCATTTAATAGTACAGAACATGTAATATTACACAAAACTGCCTACTGTCCGCCACAAGGTAGGCAAAGAGTTGCCATTCATGTCATCCTGCACTCCTTACAGTACGAGAGAAAGAGAAGCAAAAAGATTCACTGTGTCTTTGAATTCACCCCCAGTGCAATGGCAGCCTCAACTCCTCTTCAGTTTATTGGCAACTTGAGCTCCAGATCCAAACTCCAAAATGATCCAAGAAGCCTTCAGGTGCTCTTCTTTCCCTCAGCACCCTCTCGAATCCCAGATCCAATACCTGGTTCCCTCGAGCCACTGTCCAGCACCCCACGGGACCATGTGCATTCCTGACTCTGAGTTTCCCCTCCGCCTGCACAAGTCCTTCAGCTGCAGAGCCCCTTGGTGATCTGCTGCCATGGTCACCGTCCTGTCGGGTTGTCCCCCTCTTGCTTCTCATCAGGGTGGGAGGGGGGTGTCTCCGCATTTTTGGTGCCCTGCACTGCTCCACTGCTGCCCTGGAGTCAGCAACCCTCGTGACCGGTGCCGAACACTGTTGGGTATCTTGATCACAACTCTGTGGTCAAGAATTTTAGTTTTAAATCACTGCCAGCCCCTCAAACAGGCCATTTAACACCTGTACAGAGCTGCTGGCTTTCGGACCAGGTGGTTGAACCCTTCACAGCCGCCCTGTGTCTCCGCTCTCTCGGGTCCACACCAGCAACAACCCTACCATTACACAGCCCATGCAGTTATTTTATAGAAATAACAGAACAAAGGGGAGTGGCAGACTGGGAGGTAAGAGGTAGAGAAGGGGTAGGGCAGGGATAATGAGCAGACACAAGTGTTGGGGAGGGGGACAATTAGAAGCTGGAAGCAGGTGAAGGTGGAAGCAGGGATGAATAGATGGGTCCAAGATGGGAGAGGGAATAAGCTGGAAGGAGGAGAGGGATAAACAGAAATGTGGGTGGGGGATGATGAGTAGAGAGAACCAGATCAGGGGGACAGGGGGTAATGAGTAGAGGGAACCAGGTCGGGGAGGGGGAGGGGAGGAGATGAGTAGAGGGAACCAGGTCTTGGGGGAAATGAGTAGAGAGAACCAAGTTGTGGAGGGATGAGGAGAGGGAACCAGGTTGGTGGGGGGGGGGGGGGAGAAGATGAGTAGAGGAAACCAGATCGGGGGGGAGGGGTCGATGGGGAGGAGGTGAATACAGGGAACCAGGTGGGGGTGAGGGTGTGCAATTAGCTAATGATACCAGGTGCAGAGGAGATGATGAGTAGATGAAACCAAGTGGTGGGGAGGGAGAGGGTGATTAGTGCATGGAATCACGGGAGGGGATGATGAGTAGGTGAAGGTGGGGTGAGGAGGTGCAACCAGGGATTGGTAGAATGGCAGGGGGAAAAGGAGAGGGAACCAGGTGGCAGCTTAATAAATGGTTAAAGAGATGGTCAAGTCATTGGGGTCTCTTGCAAGGAAGATGGGACCTGTTCCAACAGGACAGTTTGCACCAGAGCTGGAGGGGGACTGATATAATTGCAGGAATGTTTGCTTGTGCTGCTCCAGGGGGTTTAAACCAGATTTGCAGGGAGATGGGAACCTACCAGAGCAGGTAGTGGAGCAGGGGAGGGAAGATATAATGTGAATATTGCATGCAAATTCAGAAATCAAAGAGTTGAATGTGGTGGAAATGTTCTCAGGTAGAGCTATTCCAATGCAAGGAGTGTTGTGGGAAAGACTAAAGTGATTGCATGATTGATGACTCAATCGTCAGTGAGAATTGAAGGATTAAATCTGCAGAGATGAAGCAGACAGCTGCAGGAAAAAAAAGTTGTGTCCTTAGATTATTTTAACTTTCCACATATTGTCTTGGACTCCCATACTGCAAAGGGGCTGGATGTCTTGGAGTTTTTCCAAATATATTCTGGAAAGTTTTCTAAATCAATATATAGAGGTACCAACTAGAGAGAGTGCAGTACTGGATCTTCTATTAGGGAACAAAGCAGGACAGGTGACAGATGTATGTGAGGGAGAACATTTTGGGTCCAGTGATCATAATGCTATTAGTTTCGAGTTAATTATGGAGAAGGATAAGTCTGAGCCTCGTGTTGAGATTCTAAATTGGACCAAGGCCAATTTTAAGGAAATGAGAAAGGATCCAGAAAGAGTGAATTGGGACACATTATTTTCGGTCAAGGATATGAGCGGTAAGTGGGAGACATTCAAAGGCGAAATTTTGAGAGTACAGAGTTTGTATGTTCCTGTCAGGATTGAAGGTAAATAGCGTAGGGAACCTTGGTTTTCAAGGGATATTTGGGATCTAGATTAGAGGTGTATATTAGGTATAGGCAACATGGAGCAAATGAAGTACTCAAGTATTAAAAAAATACAAGAAACTCAAAAAAGAAATCAGGAAGGCTAAAAGAAGCCATGACATTGTTTTGGCAGTCAATATGAAGGTATATTAAAAGCATAAGGGACAAAATTGGTCATCTTAAAAATCAGAGTGGTTGGAACAGAAGAGACGTATGTGGGGGGGGGGGGGGGGGAGGAAGAGATCTTAATATCTTTTTTGCACCCGTATTTACTCAGGAAACTGGCACAAAGTCTAGGGAAGTGAGTACAACAAGCAGTGAGGTCATGGAACCTATACAAATGAAAGAGGACGAGGTTCTTGCTGTCTTAAAGCAATGAAGGGTGGATAACTCCCCAGACCTTGAGGGAGGCCAGTGTAAAAGTTGCAGAGGCTCTGGCAGAATTATTTAATAGGTCCTTAGCCACTGGTGTGGTGTGGAGGGTAGCTTATGTTGTTCCGTTGCTTAATTAAGGCTGGAAATTATAGGCCAGTGAGCCTGATGTCAGTTGTAGGCAAATCATTGGAAAATATTCTAACAGCCCAGATATACTAATATTTAGAAAGCCAGGCACTGATTAGGGATAGTCAAACACAGCTTTGTCATGTTTAACCAATCTTGCATGGTTTTTCAAGGAGTTAACAGGAAAGTTGATGAAGGAAAGGCTGTGGATATTGTCCATATGGACTTTAGTAAAGCCACTGACAAGGTCCTACATGGGAGGTTAATTAGGAAGGTTTAGATGTGAGGATTTCATGGGGAGGTAATAAACTGGATTCAACATTGGTAGACCAGAGTGGTTCTCAGACTGGAGGCCTGTGACTAGCGGTGTGCCATAGGGATCGGGGCTGGGACCACTGTTGTTTGTCATCTGGATCATTGATTCAGATGATAATGTGGTAAATTGGATGAGCAAGTTTGATGATGACACTAAGGTTGGAGGTTTAGTGGACAGCGGGTAAGGCTTCCAAAGCTTACAGAGGGATTTGGAAAAATTGACTGAAAAATGGCAGATAGAATTTAATGCAGACAAGTGTGAGGTATTGCATTTTGACCAAGAAAGGATGTACACGGTAAATGTGAGGGCACTGAGGAGTGTGGTAGAACAGCAGGATCTGGGAACACAGAGATATAATTCTCTAAAAGTGACATCACAGGTAAGAGGTTGTAAAGAGAACTCTTGGCATATTGGCTTTCATAAATCAAAGTACAGTAAAATGTCTGGCTTCCTGCACTTATGGGGATTGGTAGATGCCAGATAAGTATATTTTCCAGTTGCTTGAGACCTACTCTTACAATGCCTAACTTATACGCCTGCAATAAGAACAAACAGTTTAAAATACAAAAGACAAATATACTCTATTGTACTTGCATTGAATAAACTTCACTTGTAAAAATGTACAAACCTGGAAGGATTTTATTTCATTTCAGTCACATTCTTTGAAAGCATTTCACCATTACTGTATCTACAGATCCCTCCCCCTCCACAGAGTGACCCAAAAGAGGAACAATAATATTATAAATAATTAAGATTCCCTCCTCCAAGTTTACAGATAAAGTCTTTGACCAGGGTGACTTACTATGCAGGAATAAAGAGACAATTTAAGAGGGTCACCTCGGCAGCAAGTGACATCAACCACTCTTTATCCTGGTTGAAGCCATTGCTGTTGCAAACAATTTTATTCAAATAGCAGGAAATACAGGGTTGTAGTTATGGGTGATTTCAACTTCCAGAATTTAACTGGCACTTCCTGACTGCAAGAGGGATAGATGGGGCTGAATTTGTCAGGCACGCTCAAGAAGGATTCTTGACACCGTACGTGGACCAGCTGTCAAGAGGATAGATCACACTGGATCTGGTTCTGAGGGGAATGTTCCTGGTCAGGAGCAGACCTTTGAGTGGGGGGAGCATTTTGGTAAGAGTTTCCTCAACTCACTGAGCTTTAACATAGCTATGGATAAGGATAAAAGGAGACAAAATGGGGAATTGTTTATTCGGCGATGGTATAATTAAGTTAGGATGAGGTAGGAACTAACGAGAGTAAACTGGAAACAGATGTTCAAGGGTGAAAGCACAGAGGTCAATGTGGAGGAAGTTTAGGGATCACTTGTGTGGGTTTCAGGATAAGTTTGTCCCACTGGGACAGGCAAAAGATGTTAGGAAGAGTGAACCATGGTTGATGAAGCAGGTGAGGCAGCTAGCCATGAGGAAGTAGGAAGCTACATTAGATATAGGAAGCAGAAAACAGGAAGGGCTCATGAGAAGTAGCTCACAGGAAGGAGCTTAAGAAAGAGGCATAAGAAAGGGACGTGAAAAGGCCTTGGAATGTAGGATTAAGGAGAACCCCAAGACGTTCCATGCAGAAGGATGATGAGAATGAAGGTGGGGACGCTAAAGGACAAAGGAGGCAGAGGATGTTGGGAAAGTCCTAAATTTATACTTTGCTTCATATTCACCACAGAAAAGGACCTTGATCAGGGTGAGTTTAGAATACAGCAGGCTTGTGTGCTGGACAATGTTGTGATTAAGGAAGAGGAAATGTTGGATCGTCTTAAAATCATCAAGATTGATAAAATGATAAGAAGACAAAATGACCTGATCCAGTGGGTAAAAGTAGATGACACAATTTTCCTGTTTATTTTCATTGTGTGATGACATTGTTTAATGGTTTTATTATATTGTATATGTTGAACATTTAATGGGTTTGGAGGGGGGTGGAAAGGAGGGAGGGAAGGTGGGGGAGGGGGCGAAAGGTGAGAAAATCCCACTGTGTATATTTAAGAGGGAAATGTTTGTATGTATTTTGATTGATATGGTTCACAGTGTGAAAAATTTTTAAAAATGTTAAAAAAGTCCCTGGAACTGGATGTGATATACCCCCAAGCTGCTGTGGATAGTGAGAGAAGAGATAGCTGGGGCAGTAGCAATGATGTCTGAATCCTCGTTGGCTGCAGGGGAGGTGCCGGAGGATAGGAGAATGGCAAATGTAATCCCTTTAAGAACTAAAGACAAAGTACGAAACACCCCTTCCCAAAAATTGGAAAGAGAAAGATAAAACCAGAACATATGAATACAGTGAACCTTTTTCAGTTAAACATTTATCACATTTAGGAGATAGATTAGAATAAAATTTAGCCAATTGGACTTTAGAATAATGGGCCCGATGTATGACCTTAAACTGTAATAATAAGTGTCTGGTATGAAGAGAGGATGAATGTACAGGCTTCAAAATAAAATTCCATGTAGTTTCAGAAAATAACTGTTGGAAAAATCAGAGAGCTTGGACTGAACAAAAATGTATGACTTGTAACTATCTTTAAAAAAATGGTTATTAGTTACTTTAAATTTTGCTGTCATTTGTTCAAAAGAAGCAAAATTATCTCGAATAAAAAGACCTTTAAAACTTTTAATACTGAGTCTATCCCAATCCTTAAAACCTCCATTCAACAAGGGTTGATAAAGATGGTTAAGTATAATAGAACTGGCAAGAGAAAAACTATGAAATCCAAAGTTTTCATAAATTGTGCCCATATTCTCAGCCTGTGGCTCATTATTGGAATATCTGTCAATTTGAAAAAGGAAAAGGATAAAAAAAGTAACCAAAATAGATGATTTTTCAGAAAAAAATTCAGTTCCATTTCTACCCAAGAAGGGCAGTCAACCAATTTATCCCAATGTAACAATAGGAGCAGATTGCGTACATTGACCATCCAATAATGGAATCTAAAATTTGGAAGTGACACTCCCCATTCCTTTTCATCTTTTGAAGATGAGCTTTATTTATTTCCTTGCCATATGTACAAAGAAATAAACAAATCCAGTGAATTGAAAACAACTTAGGTAAAGATTGAAAAACATACAAAAATGTAAAGTTTAGTTTCCATAAGACGTGGGGGCCCATTCATGGATTATCATCAGAATTTAAAGAATTAAGGTGTTTGCTCCAACGACGTGCTGTCTGATTTCTGGATGTCGTCATTCAATCCATATGTCTATTATATTCAGACAAGTTAACCTTGTTTAGAGGGAGGGTGCTGAGTAGAAGGAGTTTTTTTTTTAAAGAGGCAAATTAGATAAATATGTGTTTAATTGAGAATTGTATACATTGATCATATTACAAAAGATGAAGATAATGTCCGAGAAGTATAAATTCCCTTTCTTTTTAAAAAGGACATTTTATTTATAACTTACCTTCAAAGAAGATTAAAGATTAAAGTATCTTTTTGTCTCAGGTTTTATTGCTTTTTTTCCCCCCACTCTCTCTTCTCCCCCCCCCCCTCGTATCTTATATTTTTCCTCTTCTTTTTCTTTTCAATATTAGCTTTCGATATATTATGAAGAATGTGTTAACTGTTAATTCAATCCAATTCTGGATTTAATATTTTGGATAAGATTAAATTAAGAAAAGAATTATAGTTAGGTTTTCGATTGACAATTTATGTACATGATATTTATGGTATGGTTTATGTCATTTACTAGATTATCACGTGTAGGTTCCTTATTAAATTCAATAAAAATTTTAAAAAGAAAATAACTTCAAAATTCTGTTCCCATAGCTTTTTAATTCTGTCCAGAGAACTATCCCTAGTATTTAGAAGAAATTCATAAAGGACAGATACCACCCCTTTATAATTATGTTGAAAATTATAATTTTCCAAGTTTTCCCATCGGTAAGGTCGATTGCCATGTCGTCAGCTCTCATTTTTGGGATGTGAAAAGGAACATCCAGTCTAAAGTAAAGCAACAGACAGGGCATAGCTAATTTGATCAAGCGTTGTAGTTCTGGAACTCGATGGTTTCTGTCTCAACAGATGCTTCCAAGGCCAGCATTTTCTGCCAATAAAATTGCAGCTTCCCCTTCATACAATGCTTGAGAGTATTATATTGACAGTGACTGTCCAACCTAGTATGAAAGAAATTAAGTCCTTAACTTTGTTTAAATCTGATCTGATCATTACATAACGCCTGGTTGAACTACATATCACAATAGCTTCAATTGTACAATAATAGGTGGCAATGGATTTAATTTTATAATGATCAGCAGGCAAGTGCAACTGATGGATTATAATCGGCAGTGTGCAATAGGGAATGACCGATAGTTAGAGTATAATGGTGACTGGAACTAGTATAACAACACCAGTCGGGTGGCATGGTTCGCGCAGCGGTTATCACAAAGCCATACAGCGGGAGTGACCCGGCTTTAAGTTTAAACGTTCTCCTTGTGACTGCGTGAATAGTTTCTTTCCACATTACAAAGACTGATGAGATTAGTAGGTGAATTGATCAAATGGGTGTATTTTTGGTGGCATGGGCTCATGGGCCAGAAGGGGCTGTTACCATGCTGTATCTTTAAATTAAAATCACACCCCAGTCATACTCTCACCTTCCATCAGGCAGAAGATATACGAGCTTGAAAATAAGAACCTCTAGATTTAAACAGTTTCCTTCTTGCTGTTATCAGACTCTTGAATGAACCTTTATTTAATAAAAGATAATGCCCCTGCAATGTTTAACTGTACTTTTCTCTACATCCTGCACCTTTTGACTGATGGCACTGTTAGCCTA
Source organism: Narcine bancroftii (assembly GCF_036971445.1). Classification (NCBI taxonomy): domain Eukaryota; kingdom Metazoa; phylum Chordata; class Chondrichthyes; order Torpediniformes; family Narcinidae; genus Narcine; species Narcine bancroftii. The sequence continues at coordinate 67,058,810 of NC_091477.1, read as the reverse complement.
GCAATTAGTCCAACACTGTAACAGAACACTGTAACAGCACGAGGGATTGGGACCAGGGTTCGAATCCCACATTGTCTGTAAGGAGTTTGAATATTCTCCCCAGGTCTCTGTGGGTTTTCCCCAGGTGCTCTGGTTTCCTCCCACCCTTCAAAAACATACCAAGGGCTCTTGGTCAATTGGGTGCAATGGACAATACAGGCCTGTAGGCCAAAATGGCCTGTTACCATGCTGTATGTCTAAATAAATAAATAACCTGTCTGCTATACTTAAGTCCCTGGCACTGGACAAGATATATCCCAGGTTACTACAGAAAGTGAGGGAATAGATTGCGGGGGCATAAGCAATGATCTTTGCATCCTCCCTGGCCACTGGAGAAGTACCGTAGGATTAGAGAATGGCTATTGTGGTGCTCTTGTTTAAAAAAAGCAACAGAGATAATCCTGGGAATTATAAACCAGCTAGCCTTTTGTCAGTGGTGGGACAACTATTGGAAAGGATTCTTACACAGGATTTACAAGGATTTAGAGTAGTCTTCTCAGGGATAGTCAGCATGCCTCATCAGCCTAATTAAGTTTGGTGATGAAGGTAGGGTGCTACATATGGATTTTGGTAAGGCATTTGACAAGGTTCCCCATGATAGACTTATTCCAAAAGTCAGGACACATGGGATCTATGAAACCTTGGCTGTGTAGATTCAGAATTGGCCAGCCTGCAGAAAGCAGAGGATATATTCTGCTACAAGGTCAACACTGGAACGAGTGTTAGAGCAGGCTATTAGGGACACTGGCAAGGGAAAGGGGCACAGTCCAACATTCATAAACTCACTCAGCAGGGGGGGGGGTGCTGGTGCTGACCTAATTGTTGAACAGATGTAAACCTCCTCTATCCCTCCGACATTGCACTGTCGTCAGCGCACTGTTTTTATTGTGTGCAGTCACTAGCATGCTTCAAGTTAGATGCTAGTGACGCTTGACGCACACCAGTGACGCAGGTGGGGGAAAGTGTGATGGCGAGCGATGGTCGTGAGTGTATGCGGGGCACAGCACCTCACTTACTTGGGGGTGGAGTTGCCTGCGGATGCCCCCCTCCTTGGTCTGACCCTGTTCTGCTTGGGGTTCCGCAGGGATCTGTTTTGATCTCTTTATGATTTTTATAAATGACCTGGATGAAGTAGAGGGATGGATCAGTAAGGTTGTAGATGACATGAAAGTAGGTGGAGGTGTTGTGGATAATGTAGAAGGTTGTCATAGGTTAAAACAGGATATAGACAGGATGCAGAGTTGGGCGGAAAAGTGACAGTGGAATTCAATCCAGATAAGTGTGAAGCAATGTATTTTGGAAGGTCAAACTTGAAGGCTGAGTGCAGGGTTAATGGCAGGATTCTTAACAGAGTGGAAAAACAGAAGAACCATGGGGTGCAAATCCATAGATCTCTCAAGGTTGCCGCACAGGGTAATTATGGTATTCTGACCTTCATTTATTGGAGGCTTAAGTTCAAAAGTTGGAAGGTTATGTTGCAGTCCTCTGAAACTCTGGTTACACCAGACTTGGAATATTGTGTTCAGTTTTGGTCACCTCATTACAGGAAGGATGTGGAAGATATTGAAGAGGGTGCAGAAGAGATTGACTAAGATATTGTCTGAATTAGAGAACATGTCTTATGATGCAAGATGTAACAGAGCTGGGGCTTTTCTCTTTGGAGCTGAGAAGAATGAGAGGTGACTTAATAGGTCTACAAGATTATCAGAGGCAGAGAGATAGAGTGAAGAGATAGAGTGAAGAGATAGAGTGAAGAGATAGAGTGAAGAGATAGAGTGAAGAGATAGAGTGAAGAGATAGAGTGAAGAGATAGAGTGAAGAGATAGAGTGAAGAGATAGAGTGAAGAGATAGAGTGAAGAGATAGAGTGAAGAGATAGAGTGAAGAGATAGAGTGAAGAGATAGAGTGAAGAGATAGAGTGAAGAGATAGAGTGAAGAGATAGAGTGAAGAGATAGAGTGAAGAGATAGAGTGAAGAGATAGAGTGAAGAGATAGAGTGAAGAGATAGAGTGAAGAGATAGAGTGAAGAGATAGAGTGAAGAGATAGAGTGAAGAGATAGAGTGAAGAGATAGAGTGAAGAGATAGAGTGAAGAGATAGAGTGAAGAGATAGAGTGAAGAGATAGAGTGAAGAGATAGAGTGAAGAGATAGAGTGAAGAGATAGAGTGAAGAGATAGAGTGAAGAGATAGAGTGAAGAGATAGAGTGAAGAGATAGAGTGAAGAGATAGAGTGAAGAGATAGAGTGAAGAGATAGAGTGAAGAGATAGAGTGAAGAGATAGAGTGAAGAGATAGAGTGAAGAGCCACCACCATTTCCTCAGGGTGAGAATAGCAAAGGTACAAGATGAGGGGAGGAAAGTTTAGGGGAGACATCAGGGGTAGGTTGTGGATTACACAGAGAGTAGTGGGTGCCTGAAATGCATCGCCAGGGGTGATGGTGGACACTGGTAAGTGGAGACAATTAAAAGACTCAGATAGTCATATGGATGGAAGAAAAATAGATGGTTATTGGTGTGAGATGGGGAAGGTTTAGTTTGTTGAGTAGGTTTGTATAGATCGGCACAGCATCATGGGCTGAAACATTACTACTGTAATGTTCTATTTTCATGTAACTGGAACATTTCTTAACCATGACCTCTCCAGTTAAGCTCCAATTATTTACATGCACTGTGGACAGCCAAAGACTCCAGACCTTTTAGTACATTCCTCCAATCACTAAAACTCCCAAAATTCATGAAGTCATGTTTGCCCTCTATAAAGTCATTTTCTAACTTCAATCCCTTTTATTTCTTTGACAAATCTTCCAATGTGGAAGGATTCTGAATGCTTCTTAAAAATAAATGCAGACCACAGTAAAAATCCGATCACTACCGTCCTTGATAGCCCCACAAAATGTTAGTAATTTTTGTCTGCCCTGAAAAGCTCTGTGCTGATTAACCTTAATTAATTTGGACCTGATGCTGCCTCTCACAATGGTTTGCTCGACCAGTGTTAGACAGTTTGGTTACTTGGTCCAATTTTTTTTTCTCTTTGATTAATCAACTCGCCTAAATTAGCTGTCTTCCAATATTCCAGCAACATGCCCGTAGGAATCAAGAAAAATGAGAACTGGAGTCTGCTCATTTCTCCTTTGCTTCTTTCAAGAGCGTGGAATATACTTTATGCAGAGATAATGTTTGATTCACTGCTTAACTATGCTAGACCTCTGAAAATATATTTTTTTCTCTTTGTTTACCAATACACCATATTCAACTTTGATGTCAATGCATATATTAACCATTTCCATGAAGACAGATCCAAAATATTCACTTTGGACTGTACGTATTTCTTTAGCTTTCATACACAAGGTGACTTTGGGCCTGCAATGCTACCGACACTTTTCTTTGCCATCTTCTCTGCAGTTGTATATTATTTCTTCATTGATCAATTTGACTCCCTACTTTCCTTTCTTTAATTTGACTGCTGCATGCCTCTGGGGTCTGCAAAGCTTTGTTCCAGTCATTCTTCTTAATTGCCCCGATACCATGTACCTTCCACAAAATCTGTTGATCTGGTTTAGCTTTGGGAGCTCTCATTTATTTGGACATTGGTTAAAGTGATCATAATAAGGAGCTGGACTGATCAGCGCAGAACCATGATCTGACAGAACACCTGCAATCCCAAGAGTAAGCATGTTATAGTTATGGTGTGGCTTGTGTGGAAGAAAAGCTTGGTGAACTCCCAGTGCATAACAGCAGCCAGGTGAAAGGTGCAATAATCACTCAGTGTACAATAATGCAGAGGTAAAACATCTAGTACACAACAAGTCATGTGCATGAGGCATAGTTGGCAGTAAACAATGTCTTCTAATGGCCATTTGGAGTATCGAATTAATAGCCAAAAGCAGGTGGTGTATGGGGGTAGATGATAGGGTTTACAATAATGGGAAGGCACCTGCTGTCTAATAAAGTGCTCAGTTTATAGTAATAAATGCAGACCAGCTGGCATAGAGCTTGTCCTGGTGTGTAATCACGAACAGGCATGGAGTTCATCAAATTGGTTGCATGTTTGTGTAAAGGGCAGATGTTTGCACAATTTCTAATGGTCAGCCCTTGGAATGGCCAGCCCGGTCCCGTGGTCTGGTCAGTGGACAGTGACCAGCAGCGCCTATGAGACTAAATGCCAGGGTATCTCGAATGCAATCCTCACGGTGCAAGTTGCAACTGGGAAACTGGAGGGTCCAAATTCAGGGTGGCCACAGGGAATAAACAGAAGACGATGTGCAAGAATCACCAAGTGCAACAAGCGAGCACAGCAAACGTTATATAACAGTTGGCAGCGGCGCAAGGAACAACAGGGTTAAAATGGGCAACGAAAGACTTGACAAAAACAACGGGAACCTGGGGATAATAAAGGGTCAAATGGGCGGTGCAATGAAGGTTCATAGCCCCCCCACTTCTTCTGGACGAGCGGGGCGTGAATGCTTTGGGGTAAACTAACGGGCCGGTCATTCTCTGCCCGATTCTATGTGCAGGAGGGACGGGCCAGTTTCACAGTCTGCAGCGAAACGGGTGCCCGGGAGGAGCAGGACCTTGGTGGGAGCAGCAGGACATCAGTGCGGGGCTGGGGGCCACTGACAGGGTGTGGAGGCAGGGATCGCCCCGGGACTCCCCCATCCAAGGCGGCGAGGAAATGAGACTCACGTAAAGGCCGGAGTGCCTCTCTCCGAAGAAGGGGAAGCCGAGCGAGATCTCCAGCAGCCCGGAGCCCCCATCGTCCACTTTCGCGTTGACCGAGTCGCCGCTCTCCAACCCGAATGGGTAAAAGTCACTGAGCGGCACCAAGCAGGAGGTTCCCTCCAGCGAGCCCAGCGCGGTGCAGGCAGCCAGCAGCGCTCCCACCCGCAGCTCCATCTGTCACTCCCAGCCCGTGTCACCTGGACGGTGTGTGCGCGTCCTACCGGTCCCGGGAGCCACACTGTGGCGGGAGCAACCCCCACGCCTCCGTCCAATCAAACCCCATGAAACCCAACACCGTTCAATCAGAACGAAGGGCCCGGCGCCCAATCAGCTCCAAGGTAGTCTGAACTTCAGCAACTCCATCAAAAACTTTCTTAAAGCTGAACTCACCCGTTCGCACAATGTGGCTGCGGGACCCCTCTCATTTCCCCCTGCACGCACCTATAACCAAGTCAGCACCACGGAGGTGGGAAGTATGCCTCGAAACCCCCTTTTCGTTAGCTCAGCGCTCAACGCCACAGCTTCATAATATCTTTATAATTTAATTTTTTAAAAACCCTACACACATATAAATCCAATACATGGGGTGAACTATAAAGGACGGATAACTTGGATTTCTCAAATAATACCTTAAAAATACACAGTATAAATTGTGTGTACCCTTCTCAATCAAACCCATTTTATCAAAATTACTCAACAGAAAAAAGGACCCCCTTCCCCATTAATCAAACCCTTCCCTCTCAACAAGGTTAACTTGCATATTTAATATACAGAGGGAAGGAAGGAAGGATGGCATTTGGAAACCAGAAACACTGCTCAGTAGCATCCAAACATCCCCATTCATTAAATTATGGTAATGGGCCCCAAGTAAAAATTCAACTTTGCATAGATAACATAATGTCTGATTTTTATTTCTAAATGTAGGAAGGACATGACCTTCTGTAACCATTGAGTCTGCGTAGGTGGAGTACTGTCTTTCCATTTCCACTTCATGATATCAAATGCCCTTTCTTCAGACATGAAGGGCTCCGGTGCTGAGTTTCTCCAGCACCAGGTAAACGAGGGGGGTCTGCAGATGCTGGAGAAGGAGAACCACGCACAAGATTGCAGGAGGAACTCAGCGGGTCACCCAGCACAGAAAGGTGGCGTTTCACCTCAAATTCCACTTCTCCCCCAGTTCTGCTGGAGGATTCTGCGCATGAAACGTTAACCCCTTCTCTTTCCACAGATGCTGACTTCCCTGCTGAGAGCTCACAGTATTTTCTCTCTTTTTCAAAGTAGATTAATGTTTTTTAATAGAAAAAAAGAAATATTTTTTAAAAAATAAAGTACAACGCACAGAAATGCTGGAGAAATTCAGCAGGCCATGCAGCATCTATAGGGTGACCAAGGTTTCGGGCCTGAGCCCTTAGTCAAGGTATGAGCAAAAAAGCAGGCAGGGGCCTGAATAAAAAAGGGTGAGGGAGGAGAGGAGAGGGCAGAGGAAGTGGTAGGTGGAGGAAGTGGTAATGGAAAGGGTAGCAGTGAGAAAAGCTGAGGTGATGGGGAGAGAGTAGATCTCCGAATGGAATGGGAAGGGAAGGAGACAGAGGGGTAGGGAAAGGAGGGATCCAAGGGAAAATGGAGAAATCCATGCTCATTATGTCCAGTTGGAGAGTGTCTTGACAGGATATTGGGTATTCCTCCAATTGCGGGTGGCCTCGGTTTGCCAATGCACGAGGCCATGGGTAGACAGGACAGCGTGGGGATGGTGAGTGGAATTAAAAGTCCCTCTTATTACAGCGGCCAGATGGTCAGGAGCACCAGATACCAGCAGAGGATGCCTGCAGATTCGCAAGTGAAGTGTTGCTTCATTGGGAAGGACTATTTGGGGCCCCGAATGATGGAGGGGGAGAAGGATCGATCTGGTCAAGTTGGATTTTCTACACTGTCAGGCAAACCAGGCTAGAATCAGCAGGTGAAGTATGACTATGAACTTTTAATCCACTCCACGACATGAACATTACTGCAAAGTTGTTTCTCTCCCCATTCTGCCCTTTATTATTGATTATTTATATATATCCTAGGGATTAATAACATTCTTAATTGAATCAATGTTAAAATTATCTTTCTCCAAGACATATTTATTTCTATGAACCCTTAACCCTGTGACAAACGTGTTCCTAACAGATCATTTGCCCTGGAATCACACTTCTGCTCCACTATTTCTCATAATCATTTGCAGCTTTATAAATCTAATATATTTTCAGCCTTGCCACAGTTTTGGAAAAAAATTCCAAGAAACTAGAGATCTCCTTGCAGACCATCCTTTTTTTTTCTCTCCAGTTAAAGCCTTTCTCTTTTCATTATTGATGTGACTGGGGTTTGAGCTCTTTGTTTCCTCTGGTGTTCCTCCATGGCTGTAGGTTTGCATGCACACTCTCCCTCATCCTTGCTTCTTCGCTTTGTTGAACCCTCCTCCCTAATTACGACCTGAGTTCACGGCCCTCCAGTCAATGCTTCTTCAGTTAACAGTGATACTTTTCTTGTGAATGGAATCGCAGCATTTTCCCCACACTACCTGTGCTAGGGCCTTGAGAGGACTCAGACATTGTGGTCCCAGGTCAATGCCAAGCTTTTCGATAACAATGAATCAAAAATCCGAAGATGCAAAAAAATTCTGGTACATGGAGCAAGTCTTTCCAAACTCTTCCAAATACGGTATTACAGTGCCAGCGGCCCAGGTTCGAATCTGGCACTATCTCATAATGAGCTTGTACATTTTCCCTGTGTCTGCATGGGTTTCTTCCGGGTGCCCTGGTTTCCTCCCATGTTCCAAAAAACATCTGTGGTTTGTCGGTTAATTGGTGTATGAGAGGGGCGCGGACGTGGGCTGGAAATTTATTTTTTTTCAAATTAAACTTCTTTTAAGAATCGCCTTTGCCAGTGAAAATTATTAAATTACATCTTAAACTTATGTAGATGTACATTTGTATGGAGACTCCAGTCTTCAGGTTAGTTCCGACAGAGCATTAACAAAGTTTGAGGCCCCACAAAATCATGGGGGTTGCAGAGAGACAACACAACTCCTGCTACAGTCATTTCTCTTGACAACTACAAACAACTTGTTGAAGACAATTGAAACCACCGTTTTCATGAAATCCTACAGCATTAGGCAAGAGTAAAATTGAACTGCAGGAAAATGTGAATAAATTTCCACTTCCAGCACATTCCCTCTTACTCTGTACATTTTCCCCTTTCAACAATGTATTCTCTATTAAAGGTCGCTACTAAATTTGTTTGCTGATCTTTTAAGGGATTTCATTTAAATTCAAGTTTATTATCATCTACACAGCCAGACAAAACAGAGTTTCTTCAGATTCCTGGTCACAACTACTTCTTGGATAAATTAATACCTTCTCATCTCCGGTTTGGTTCCCTCAGCGATTGTGTTATCTCTCCTTTTCAAGGCGCATTCCCTCAGCACTGGAGATTACTTACTTCCTCATCAATTTTGCCAGTTCCAAGGGGGCGGATGATGGAATTGCTGATCCTTCCACTGTTGGGGGCTGATGGGGTGGTGAGGTGGGTTAGCTTGTGAGCTGGGTCTGGTCCCAATGGACGGCCTTGTAGTTCTCAACCCATTGAGCTCCTTTGAGTAATCATGGGCCAGAGAGCCCCAGAATTCAGTGAGGGCATAGCATTTCTTCAAGGAAGTTCTGAGCACACCCTTGAATCAATTTCATTATCCATCTGGAAATCTCCTTCTGTATTAATGTGTTTTTTTGGGAGTCTGGTGCCAGGCACCCGAGCGATGTGTTCTGCCTGGCAGTTGAGAAAATCTCTGACGATGACCTTCTCTGTGGCAGTCACAGGTTCTTCAAGATGGTTTCAATTATAGGATCACTGAAGCCCACTAGAATATTTTGTCCTTTACAAACTTCAGCACACAGTCTGGATTAGTGACTGAAGCTCTTTCTTGTCAAGCATTATAGCTTCTGTAATGGTGCTGTCTAGTCTCAATGTCTTGTTGTGTTTTGTTTTGAGTTGGGATAAGATCTTCTTGACTTCTTGTCAGTCAGCAATTTCAGCAAGGTCGGCCTGGGTATGTTACCATGGGGTCAGTGAGTTAAATATAAAACTGTAGAATGCTTCAACACAGAAATAGACCATTTGGCCCTTCAAGTCTATGCCAAACTATTTAATCTTATTGGCCTGTACCCAGACTGCAGCACTCCATACCTCTCCCATCCATGGACCAATCTAAATTTTTCTTGAATGTCATGTTTGAGCCTGCATCGACCACTTCAGCTGGCAGCTCGTTCCAAACTCTCAGAGCTCTCTGCGTCAAGTAGTTCCCCCAAAACATTTCATTTCTCACCCTTAACTCTAATTCTTGTCTAACTTAACTTCAGTGGAAAAATCCCTGTTTGCATTTACTCTGTCAATATCCCTCTTAATTTTGTATACCTCTACCAAGTCTCCCTCATTTCTTACTCTCCAGGGAATACCATGCAAATGAAATGAGTTGTTGTTGCATTTAGCTCAACATTCCTACTAATCCGTCATCCTCCGACACTCTTTATCCAGAGCTCATGAATTACTGACTTTATATACATTGGTATTAATCTTTTCTGAATCTATATTAATACTACAAAATTTATGTATTATTTATATATTATTCCCACCAGATGTAATGACAATAATAATCACACAGCTTTATTGGTAGCTCCAATACAGCTGTAATGTGTATGTAAGGCTCATTGCCCCTCATTCTTCAGTTCATACAAAGTTCCAGGGTTGCTTCTCTCTTGGCAATGCCATCTGCTGAAGGACACATTAACTAAATCATGTTTCAAACAATCTTTGGCACAACTATCTGGCACCAAGCCAGATAAGGAAAAATGAGGAATGGCAATTAAATGCTTGTCCAAGAATATAGGTTTCAATTTTATTTTTTAAAGTAACAGGCCTTTCTGCCCACACCGCCTAAATACTCCCATGTGACCAATTAACCTCTGACCCCGTACATCTTTGGAATGTGGGTGGAAACCAGAGTACCCAAAGGAAACCTACGTGGTCACAGGGAGAACTTACAGATTCCTTACGGACAGCAGTGGATTCAACTCTGGGTCATGTGCTGCCTGGACCTTGCAGATAAAGAAGCAGAGGTAACTATTCCAGAAGAGCTCGGGAGCAGTAACAGTGGAGGGAGGGAATGCAATTTAGAAAGAGGTCAGAGCTTGAGGTACTGCTGAACCTTAGTAGCATCAACAATCTGTATTTTAATATGATTTCACAATCCCTGGCAACTACATGCAGAACAACATGCTTAAACTAGACACAAAATACCCAATGGAATGAAAAATACAAGCATTGGTTGCAATGCACTCACACATCAACAGCTTGTCATCAAAATTCTTCAGCCCAATTGTCCCTGTGCAGTCATATTCCCTGGCTAGTTTAACTCTATCTCTCCCTTCTCTAGTTTATGATATACCCCTGCATTGTGTTAAGATTGAAAGAAGGCATTTTGTTCAATAACCTGACTTAAGCACAACTCTCTGAACATACATCCAACAGAGTAAATAAAGCACCACAGCAGCTGAGCTTGCTCAAAAATCGTAAGCAGAGAATCACCAGCCAGCAGAAGATTAATGCTTCAATTAGCACTGAGTGCAGAGAGATACTGATCTTGGGAGTGAGAGTACATGGGAGTTGGATTCACATTAGCAGATACAACAATAATACATATTGCTGAAGAGTGGTTACTGAGTGACAGTGTGGGGGAGAAAGATTAATACCAATGTATATAAAGTCAGTAATTCAAGAGCTCTGGATAAAGAGTCACGGAGGATGAAGGATTAGTAGGAATGTTGAGCTAATTGCGACAGTAATGCAATAAAGTATTCCAAGGCACTTAACAGGTGCGATCGCAAGCAAAAATTGACACTGCCTATTGGAATTGCATTTCATTGAGGTTATCTGGGCAATCAAACAGTTATTTTCCTGGGTGTTCACAAGGACAAGAGTGTAATGCACGCCGAAAGAACCAAAGACTTGTTGATCCAAACTAAGGCTTTTATTAACTAAAAGACTGGAGCATATCACAAGTAGGTCGACCAGTCCAGAATGACCTGGTCTGGCTAGGAGCAATCCTTTAAGACCTGCCAGTAGGTGTGGCTACACTCTCAGCCAATCACAGTCATCCTACACTACCATCTCTCCATATGTACATATACACATTGGTGATAGAATCTGTACTATCACAAAGAGTAAAGTTTAACTTCTGGAAGATTATTTTTTTGCAGGGGCATCAGTTTCTGACAACACAGAGTGGAAAGGCACAGGGAGAGAAGTACTGCAGAAGCGTTTTGAATTAATTCTATTGGAGCTGGTTGTTGGAAATTCACTCCATAAAGTTAATGCACCCACTGATCCTCAACCTTCTCTCTCTGTCTGGTGACAGAAGGAGAGAAGAGCTGTCAATCCTGTAGTGACATGAAGCATAACAGCCAAGGAGACCATATCCACAAAGAGCAAACCATTTTGAGTGAATTTTTCTCACTGGAATCAAGACAGTTTTTCTCCATAAGGAATGGAATACACGGCACAGCACAGGCCCTTCAGCCTTTGAGGTTGCGCTAACCCTTATATTCCTTAAAAAATACTAAACTATCCATACCCCATAACCTATTTTAATTTCATCATGTGCCTGTCTAATAGTTTTTTAAATTCCCCTAACATTTCAGCCTTCACCACCATCTCTGGTAAGGCATTCCAGGCACCCACAACTCTTTGTGTAAAGTACTTACCCCTGATGTCTCCCCTAAATTTCCCTCCCTTCACTTTGTACACATGCCCTCTGGTGTTTGGTGATCCTGCCCTGGGAAAAAGATGCTGGCTGTCCACCCTATCTATGCCTCTCATAATCTTGTAGACCTTTATTAAGTCTCCTCTCATCCTTCTACACTCCAAAGTGAAAAGTCCCAGCTCTGCTAACCTTGCCTCACAAGACTTATTTTCCAATCCAGGCAACATCCTCATAAATCTTCTCTGCACCCTCTCCATAGCTTCCACATCCTTCCTATAATGAGGTGACCAGACTGAACACAATACTCTTAAGTGTGGTCTCACCAGGGATTTGTGGAGTTGCAACATGATGTCTTGACTTTTGAATTCAATCACCCTATTAATGACACCCAGCATCCTATAGGCCTTAGGATCCAATTACTCAGCATGGCAATCTTGAAGGATGTATGGATTTGGACTCCAAGGTAACTGACCATTAACCGTGTGCCCAGTTTGTCCTTCCAAAATGCATCATGTCACACTAATCCAATTCGAATGCCATCTGCCACTTCTACACCCAATATACATCCTGCCTATATCCTTTTGTAACCTACGACAACCTTCAGCTCCATCGACAATACCTCCACCCTTTATAACATCCACAAACTTAGTGACCTATCCTTCTGCCTCTTCATCTAGATAATTTTTAAAGATTGCAAAGAGCCCTGCCTACTACTTGTTCAGAAGACACACTACCTGCCAATTAAAGTTTGTCCCCGCCCCACCCATCATGCACACATGACCATTGGCCCCTTTAAGTACCTTTGTATTTGGCCTTGGGCCATTAGCCTTTGTTATGGTCTAGATCTTGCTCGCACTGAGCCATTGGTTTCATGTAAATTATCTGGGCTGGAAATTATCTGGGCTGGACCCTCCAGCACTCCTATATTTGGCCTTGGGCTATTGCCTATTGCAATCAATTAGACATTGCTGCACCGAGCCATTGGGTCTCTGTAAATAACCTAGTTGGATCCCCAGACCTTCAGGACTATAAAGGGCACCATGTGCACTTAATTCTTTCTCTTTGCCATCTTCGAGGGACCATCTGCTTCACTCCAGGCTAAGTAACGCAGAACAGCATTGGAGAAATAATTTGGTGAAGTGTGCACTATTAAAAGGTTGGGAGCATTTTATTTATTGTCCCTAGTTGCATAGAGCCGTGTCTGCACTAAATCAAGGAGTGGCGTGCTTCGTACTGTTTTTCCTTGATTGTATGTTCCTAGTTGGTGTGCATGTGTATTTTATCCCTGTTGCAATTTTCCCACACTCGAGTTATATAAATTGTGTGCATCTGCTTTATTCCTGTTATGATTTCCCCATGCACATCTTCTGTAAATAAAATTATTTACTGCTAGACTGTGTTCAGTGTCCTTGCTTTTGAGACCTATCAAATCTGTTTTCTCATTCACAACACAGGGGTCCCAGAACAGATCCTTGCAGAACTCCACTAGTCACTGACCTCCAGGCAGAATACTTCCCTTCTGTGACTACTCTCTGCTTTCTAGACCCAAGCCAAATTTTCTATCCACACAGCCAAGGTTCCATGAATCTCATGCCTCATGACTTTCTGAACAAATCTCTCAAGGGGACCTTGTCAAATGCCTTTCTAAAATTCAAACAGACCAAATCTTCCCGACCCTCATCAATTTCTTGTTACCTCCTCAAAAAAAAACTCAATTAGGCTCATGAGGCACGACCTTCCCTTCACAAAGCCATGCTGACTGTCCTTGAGTAGACCGTACTTCTCCAAATGCTCATAGATCCTATCCTTAAGAATCCTCTCCAATAAATTGCACACCACTGACATAAGACTCACCAGACTATAATTCTCAGGATTCTCCCTATTACCTTTTTTTAAAATAACAAGGGGACCACATTTGCCGTTCTCCAATCCTCTGGCACCTCCCAAGTGGCTAATGAGGATTCAAACATCATAGCTACTGCCCCAACTATCTCTTCCCTCACTTCCCACAGCAGCCTGAGGGTATATCACATCCGGCCCCGGAGACTTAACAATCTTAAAGTTTTTAAGAAGATCCAACACTTCCTCTTCCTTAATCTCCACCTTGTCCAGCACACAGGCCTGTTCTATTCCGACCTCACCCTGATCCAGGTCCTTTTCTCTTGTGAATACTGAAGCAAAATATTCATTTAGGACCTCTGAACCTCCTTTGCCTCCAGGTGCATGTTGCCTCATTTATCCATTAGCGGTCCCACTTTCATCCTTCTTCACCTATGCATCGAATGCCTTGGGGTTTTCTTTAATACTACATGCCAAGGCCTTCTCATGCTCCCTTGAAGCTCTCCTGAGTCCTTTCCTGAGCTTCTTCCTGGCGAACATATACTTCTCATGAGCCTTTCCTGTTTTGTGCTTCCTATCTCTAGTATATGCTTCCTTACATTGAGGTAAATCTAAATAAAATAAAATTCGGATTCTGGAAATCTTAAATAAAAGAAAATGCTACAATCTGGGGAAAGCGTTACAGTTAAAGTATCAGGTCCGGTGAAGGCTCAAGGCCAGGAATGCCAACTGTTTCACATTCCACAGGTGAGATGGACACATTGCAAGGCGTGCAATCTCTCAGCCACGTCAATCAGCCTCAAACCAGCCTCAAAAAAAGGTGGCTGAATCAGAAAGTGCAGCTGGTAAGAGGTTTGGCTTCTGGATTTTGGTGAACCCCTTAAATGTCTCTGTTGTCAGTCAGTCTTGCCTGAGTGGTTCAAGGGTTTGACATTAAAAAAATCCCTCACAAGAATTGACAACGAAATATAGAACTCACTCCCTCAAAAGGTTGTCGGGGCTTAGTTATCTAAAATAAAATGTCAAGTTTATTTTTTTTTGTTGAAAGTCATGAAACCAAGCTACATGGAGTGAGGAAAAGATCAATTGAGATTTAATCTCGTGGCCCTTGTCCCTCTTCTCTGACAGCCTTCTGACTCAGTAAAGCAGTTTCACATGACATGTTATTGTGGTGAAACCACGATTGTATATATAAATGATAGGACCTTTTACGTTTGACCCTGCTCTCACTGGCCGGCTTGTGACTCCTCCCACAATCTTGCCCCCAGTTCGAGTCTGGGTCAGTGTGAGGCAGAAACACAAGGGATACTGTCCATCTCTTGCTAATAAAAGCCTTCAGTTCCAGTAATTTCAGTCTTTGCGTAATTGATCGTGCGCCAGTTGTTTTGTCATTTTTCATCCATGTTGAGAACGACGATATGTGTTGCATTATCTTGACTGGGAACAGGAATCACAAAGGAAGTTGCTAGTTTTTCCATTGTGCACGGATTGATAGCCTCTTCCAAGTGGATGGACTATCTCGAAAGCTGCCTGCACCGATGTTGTACTGACATGAAACTTAACAGCCGAGGAGACCATATCGACGATAAGCAAATAGGTTGGAATTAACTTTCCTGACTGGAATCAGGACAGTTTGTCTCCCAGTAGATCTTTTTATGGTGAGAAAATAAGCTTGTGTCAAAGTGGATATTCTCCGACTTCAAGTCGCTTAACTCACCTTCATAAAAGCTCAGAGGGCGGATCCAACACACAAACTCTGATCTGTCCTGAGGGTACAAAGGTGTCGATCACAGCCGCTCCACCTCCTCCATAAAAAGGGGCGGGCTGATGATGTCGCAATGGTGCCCGCAACCCAGGAGCCACCATCCAGGGTGACTGGGAATGGCTCGGAGTGCCGCAGCCCAGCGTGCTGCTATAGTGGGGCCGAGGGCCGTCCCACCGCGGAGCTTGGCCTTAGTTCCAGTGTTGGTGATGCTTTATTAAAATACCTACGAGCACATTAATACCACTAACAGCAGAAAATCAGATCGATTACAAAAGTGAAATGACCTCAAATAACTCAAGCTGCCACCTGGCAGTGTCGGGCAGAAGAGTTAGAAGAAGGAGCCTCAGGTTTTATAAGGAGAATCTCTTTTTTGTTTTAATGCGGGATCAATGGCCGTCTTTGTTACCCATAATCCCCACACTGGATTCTCTTTTGCTTCTTTCTCCTACTGACAGAGATGCTGAGCAATGCTAATGGAAACTCTGTCCTCATGACAGGCAAAACATGTACATTAATGTTTATTTCATGAAAATAAAAGGAACCTTTGAAAAACAAATGCTGGAAAATGCAACAAGTCAAGCAGCATCTAAGTAAAAAGGAACCGCTAATGTATCAGGACTGCAGTTTTATGTTCTGCAGGTGAGATGGATCAACATGCTTTTCAGACTCCTGGCTGCATCCTTGATTAGTCACACTTCACTGAAATGCCTTGAAGCTTCAACATTCTGCCACCAGAATGGACTTCCTGCCTGTTGATCTCCAGTTTTGGTGACTGATGTCAGAGAGAAAAAAAATTAGAGAAGTTTTGTCGCGTAGATAACAGCTCACACTTGACTGGAGGGAGAACAAATGCTTTTATTAGCTTACAACACAGGTGGGGCTCATGAACAGGCTTTAGAGGGGTTCTGGGTTTCGGCGGAAAACCTGGGTTATATACGGGCCCCAGGGGGAGGAGCCGGGAGGCGGGATCAATGGTCAGTATAGCACCCTCCTAGTGAATCCCAGTTCACTACAAGTTTCACCTAACAATTGGTTCTCCAGGCTTGATTTTGAATATCTCCATGGAATTGCACAGCCATTGCAGGTTAATGATTCGGCTTTTGACTGTTCCCAGACACATTAGTAAAATCAGTGGTTTTCAAACTTTTGTCTTTCCACCCACATCCCACCTTAAGTAATCCCTTACCAATAACAGAGCACTGAAGGCACAGGGATTGCTTAAGGTGGGATGTGAGTGGAAAGAAACAAGTTTGAAAACCATTGATATAGGTGCATCAAAATTGGTACACAGGTGTGTAAGATACAGCAACTACCATACCGTATATTAAGTTAAAACAACATGTCAAGGCAGAAAAAAAGGTAATAAATGTAAAAGGATGTGCAACATGCTTCACAAAGTGGTTATCCAGGTTTGAACTTGGTGCTGCTTGTAGGGGATTTGTACTGTTACGAGCCCACAGGTCCCCAAAACCCAGCAGTAATAGATATTCACCAAGACAAATAGTTACTTAAACAAAAGTTGCTTTTAATTATCTTTAAAAATGAAAACAGAATCACACTTTAACTTATCACTATTGACTTAACTAACCTAACTTAACCCCCTTCTAATTCAAAGCACATGTATGTAATGTGTGTAAGTTCAGAAAAGTTCTTTGATTCACAGTCCAATCTCACTTTTCATTCCTGCAAGTTCACTGGTTGCAGGCAATTCTTATACTGTACACAGAATTTAACATTTATGAAGATCACCAGACTTTGGTGCTTGAAAGGTAAATTGTTACCACTCAGGAAGGTTCTGGTTGGTTTTCAGAGAGAGATTTGTTGTAAGCTGGAACCCACAACTGATTCTGATTATTTTTTTAATCAGCCACTTCAGTGTCTTGCCGAAGAACTGTGCCCCATCTGCATTCACCAGATGATAACCTCTTCCTTTCAGGTCACCACAGAGTTCCTTTTTGTTTCACTTATTCCAAGTGAAATATTAGACAGCCAATCCTCTCCTATTGCATGAACCACAAGGGCTTTGACCAGGCTGAACTAAGCACTCACAACCCATCTTCCAAATGGGGTTTTCCACAAGCTTGCCAGCTTGTCCTGTTCCAGTCCCACCTGCACGCCCTCTCTACGCCCTCTCTACGCCCTCTCTACGCCCTCTCTACGCCCTCTCTACGCCCTCTCTACGCCCTCTCTACGCCCTCTCTACGCCCTCTCTACGCCCTCTCTACGCCCTCTCTACGCCCTCTCTCTCTCTCTCTCTCTCTCTCTCTCTCTCTCTCTCTCTCTCTCTCTCTCTGAGAAAACCTGTTTTTCTTTCTCTGCTTGCAAAACCACATGACCTTCCTAGAACAGCAACTTTTCCTCCAGACAGTCTGCGGCTCCAACAAGTTCTTTCATCTGTTGCCTTTTAGTAAACAACAATCCATTAGTGAAGTATCTTGGGCATTCTCCAAAGCTTCTGCAAAGGCTTTTGGCCCTGACGTGTCCGGCATGGGCAGAGCTCCAGTATTTTAAATAAGATCTGTTTTAAAGTGTTCGTATATGACCTACACTAAAAATCCTGCCCCAATTTATCTCCCCAAAACATATCTATATTCTGTCACAGTACATTCTCCCCAAGTCTGTCTGGGTTTCATCCAAGTGATCCAGTGACTTCCCACCATTCAAAAAAGAATGGGGATTGTAGGTTAATTGGAAAACATGGGCTCATGGGCCAGAAGGGTCTGTTACCATGATGAATGGTAATAAAAAGAGAGATAAATATTCACAGCTGCAGATTGAGTGGATTTTGTGTGTATTTGCCTGAAGATGGGCTGGAAGTAACAAGTTATTTAGGCTAACTGATTTGATACAGATCCTGTTGGAATTTGTTACTTACAAATATTATCAGGTGATTTGTTAGGAGATTCCCTCCACCTTCCTGGGCTTCTGCGAGTCTTTACAATGTGAAATAACTGCCCTAGTTGATTCCCTAACCTGCTTGTTGACCAATCCTCAGAAGTGGCCATTTGAGGATTTTTGTGCCCTGGTTATTTTTAAGTTGCGCTGGTAGAGTGGTTGAGATCAAGGTGACGAGAGCGGTGGGTGGGCGGGCATGAAGAGACCAGTGCTGGGAAGATGAAATATGAGGAGGTACCCTGGGGTTGTAGAATATTAGATGCCTTGGTGACAGGGATAATTTGCAAACATCTTGAGTTTTACAAACCAGAGAATCTGCATTAATGACTCATAGATTAAGAAAGTCAACTTCCAGTAATTTTACCACCCACTGTGCTGAGATTACAAAATGTCCACAATCAAGTCCATAATGACTGAAACATTTCTGATAAATTATCTCTTCCACTTCAGCCAACATCTCTTTCAAAACAACCTCAACTAAAACAGCTCACTGTCCCACAACTCCCAGTTATTCTGCAGTGGCAGAAAATGCTTGATCCTGTTGGCTATCACAGAAGAGCCTGTTCTTTTGCATCAGCCAACGCAGGAACCACAAAGGCGGTGGGCTGCTATTGACTCAAAGCGAGGAACCCTCGGAGGCTGTGGGGTGCTGTCGATGGACTTGGACCAGGCGGGGGACTGCTGGAAACTGTCTCGAAACTGACTGAAGGGGTAGCAGGTATCGGAACCAGGGTGAAAGAGGGCGCTGAGGGGTTCCTAGTCGCGTCGGAGTTTTAGATCTGGAGCTCGGGTTGCCGATTAATCTGTGTGGCTGTGGGAGAGCTGGAGGCAAATCCATGGTCACTCGGCGACTCTGGGAGAATCCCTCTTTTACTTCGCTTTCTCTAACTGTAAAAGGAACTTCAGGTGATTCTACCGATAGCGAATCTGTCTGCCTTACAGCAAGCAAAAGCAATTTCATGTAACATGATACTGTTTTTATTACATGACAATAAACTGAATCTTGAATCTTCTCCCCTGATCTCCACGTGCATTCACAAGATTCACTGAGAACATCAACAAAAGACTGAATGTAATAAAACTTGGGTAATTTGATCTCTCACCAATCAGGTTCGACCTATAGCTGGAGACACCCGGGAAACAGCAGATACTAGAATCTGAAGCCAAACAAGGTGCTGGAGAAACTCAGCGGGTCAAAGCAGCATCAGTGGGAGAAAAGGAAAGGTCGATGTTTCAAGCTGAAACTTCTCATCAGGAAAGTTAAGCCTGTGTTTAGAGGACCAGGTGGAGGGGTGGGACAGGGGCCCCACACAGGACTGGTAAAGCAGACAGAGGTGAAACGTGACAGACGCCGGACACAGAGTGAGAGTATCATATGGGTCAGGTGGAGGAAGATGAGTCACACAAGGTGGAATTTTAAATTAAAAAAAAAAAAATTTTTAATTTTAAAGTTGCATTATAATACATAGGCATACAGCATGGTAACAGGCCCTTCTGCCCCAAGCGTCTATGCAACCTAATTACGTCAAATTAACCTACAACCCCTGCCCATTTTTGAAAGGTGAGAGGAAACCAGAGCCCCCGGAGGAAACCCACGCAGACCTGGTGAAAACATACAGACTCCTTACGGACAGCGCCAGATTTGACCCTGGCTCGCTGGCCCTGTAACAGCGCTGCACAAACTGCTACACTAATTGTGCTGTCCTGGAGTCGGTGATATAAAGACAAAGGCTGCCAGTGCTGGAATTTGCCCATGGGGGTGTAAAGAGAGGACAGAAGAACTAGGGCAGGAGGTGGAGGATAGAACCAAGGTGGGGAGGGCGGGAGAAATGAGAATAGATGGGGGCTATCTGGGTGTTTTGGGGATTGGAGAGAGAAAAAAAAGGAAGGAATGGGAAGAGCAAAAGGGGTATAGAAGGAGAGAGAGAGGACTGAATCATGATCAATTGCACTGAGACTGAAGTCTTTTATTTGCAAGAGATGGGCAGCATCCCTGGGTTGGTCGCTCACACTGACCTGGACTCAAACTGAGGGGCAGACTTGTGGCAATGGCGGCCTTTATAGGGTAAAAGGGTGAGGAGTCACGAGCTGGCCAGTGAGAGCAGGTCATCCAGGAACTATCATGTAATTTATATATAACGAATATGTACAATAGTGGTTTCACCACAAGAACTCATTACCTGAGACTGGAAAATTCTATGTTCATTCCATTGGGCTGTAAGTGGAATTCGAGGTTGTAGTGTAATGTGTACTGTACATAAGTGGCTGGCCTGCCCACTGATGACTCGACCCCATGTAACCCCTCCCCCTGTGACCTGGCCATAAAGGTTGATCTCCCTGCCCCCTTCCATTCATTTGAGCACATGGAGTTGAGCCAGCCGAAATCTAATATGTATTAAAGCCTATCGTTCCTCACTCAGTCTTTAGCGTCATTGATTGTGTGTATCAATTTAATATACATTAATTTTCCACACGGATGGAGAACCTGCTGAGATCAGAATGCCTCAAAATCAATCCCCAGACAAGCTGCTGAATGGGACGAGCGGTCTGCTTCACAAACATGCTCGAAGTCGCAGTGGGCCTGGTGGACTCGGACAAGAAAAGACTCAAAGACCTGCAAGCAAGAGTTGGCCATCAAGCGTACCTGGCGATCTGGAGCTGCACAACCTACTCAGAGCCATGGCTGAGCTCCACAACCTCTACTGACCCTGGGTGAATGAAGTGTACTTACAGTATCGACTGGCCTCAAGGAGACTGCAACCCGGTGAGTCCATGGACAAGTTCCTCTGAGCGCTGCTTGACTTGGGGAGAGACTGCTGGGGCCCTGCTACAACCCCAGTGTCCACAGCCCAGTGTGTGGAGGAGCTGGTCCGAGATGCCTGTGTGGCTGGAGTGAGGTCTGACTTCCTTCGTTAGTGACTGATTGAGGAGGACAAACTTCCCCTGAAGAGAACCTTCCAGCTTGCCAGGCCCCTCGATTCAGGCCAATGCAATCGCCAGTAAGAATGGGGCCTCCATGTGCGGACTGCAGGCCCCGCCATGTTGGGACCGGTTTCAAAGACGGCTTTCTTGATAGTGAGCCATGACCCCATCACTGCCATTGGACTCTCGAGGTGCCACTACTCCTGTCAGTTGAAGCACCCCAGACATCTGTCTGGCTAAGGAGGTGACCTGCTCGGGGTAAGGAATGAAAGGGCATTATCAGCATGTCTGTAAGTCATCTAAACCCGCCCGAGTGAGCAGAGTGTCGCTGATGTCACATCGCTGACCTTCGCAATGCCAAGCCAACCGCCACGACCGTGCCTACAGACAACCAGACCCCACCCCCTACAGCGACAACCATCCACCACCCCCCCCCACCCGCCGCCTCAATACACCCAACCAGCAATGGAGCCAACCAGTACATCCCTGGTGGAGCTGCGCAGGTCACAGAGGAAGAGGAAGCCACCTGACCAGCTGAACCTCTAAGAATGGGTCTTGATTTTTTAAAGAGGGGGTGAATGTGGTGATATGTATATGTGTATTTACTGCTGCTGCTCTGTACGCAAGTGGTTGGCTCGCCCCCTGATGACTCGACCCCATGTAACCCCTCCCTCTGTCATCTGGCCATAAAGGTTGACCTCCCTGCTCCCTTCCTTTAGCCGAAATCTAATGTGTATTAAAGCCTATTGTTCCTCACTCAGTCTTTGGAGTCATTGAGAGTGCATATCAGAGGTGTTGTTCCTCAAGTTCACGCTACCATTCACTAGTAGGGAAGGCCCAGAACGCACAGGTCAGTGTTGGAATGAGAAAGGGAGTTGAAATCCATGTGACCAGGAACTCAGCCTGGCCATTGAAGACTATGAAATATTCCCCCTGTCTGTGTTTGGTCTCACTGATCAGGAGACTGAGTGCAGCAGATGAGGTTAGCCAGAGAACTCACTGGGTGCTGTTCTACTTCAGTCTCCAGGCAGGGCTCAATTGAGGAAGGCTTGCCCTGGTTTAACTTGCCAAAATGCATCTTTTTTCAGTTGTCAGGCTTAAATTCTCACCATGTAAATATCTCTGTAGTGTAAAAGCTGGTGTCATTTGGGGGTCTCTTTGATTTTACATATCCAGCAGCAGTAATTCAAACATTGTAGGGGACTTCATGAAAGAAAATTAGACCAAAATAGATATGGAAATGGACTTTAAATTCAAGCATAGGTGTTTCAAAAAGCATTTCACAAAATGAATCATTGAAGTTAATTTAATCAAGCCATACATTGACACGGATTGATTTAAAAATAAAGGTGTTGATTCAGATGGGAATCACAAGGAGTAGAGCAGAGCTCTCTGCTAGTTGCCACTTATGTTACATTACAGGTACCTGCTTATGTTGCAAAGCCATTCTTTAAATGATGAAATGTGTTCAGATAAAGGGTCATCGATCTGAAATATTGACCATTCCCTGCACCTTAGATGCTGGAGACTTGCTGCTTTTATTTCAGAAATCTAGCATCTGCAGTTTCTTACTGCTGTGAGATGATGCCATCAGCGAATGAGAAGCCAGAATGAAACTTAACTCATCCTCTTCTGAGTCAATTCCTATGGATTGATGGGGACTTTTCTCCCCTTTCTAATTTTTTTTTGTTTTAATTTAGACACATAGCAGGGCCCATGCTGCCCAATTACACCCAATTAACCTACAACCCCCAGTAGGTTTGAGGGTGGGAGGAAGCCAGAACCCCCATGGAAAACCCACGCAGACTTAGAGAGAACACACAAGCTCCTTACAGACAGTGCGAGATTCGAACCCCGGCCCCAGTCGCTGGCGCTGCAATGGCATTGCATTATCTGCTATGCCAACTGTGCCACCCTGTTTAGTGGGTTCTTAATATGTGGTAGGCATTGAGGCCAATGTAGGGACCACAGATGGGGCAGGAAGTGGCTGATGGGAAGGGCCGGTGGTACTTTTGTAATCACTAACATGGAATGTGCATTGTAATTCAAAGTGCAGTGAATAAGTCATGGAAACGTAAAGTGATACATCTTAGGCTGTAGGTCCTGGAAAATATATTTAAAAGAACAGAGAAAAGAAAGACAAATTATAATAGTGAATATTTTTAGATGGAGTTGAGCAATGTTCATTCCTGATGTAAATCTGAAATGTGCCACAACTGTAATTATCGGACCAATAATTACAATGCAATTTCTGCAGCGGCATCGTGAGGGTGAACACCACGGGACAAAAACTAATTTTCCACTGAAATAAGGGCAGATATAATGGCTTGGAGTTAGAAGTGGTTTAAAGTGGAGTGGGAACATGAGCTAAGTAACAGTACATTGGATGAACATATGCAGATATTCAAGCAGCTGGTCCATAACACTCAACAGGAATTTATCCCAATTAGAAAGAGGGATTCCATGTGAGAGAGGCTCAATCTGTGGTTAACAAAAGAGGATAAATTGGAAAGATGGGGGAAAACAAGGACTTATGGTCACCAGAGGACAGGAAAGGTTTGGGATCCAGCAGTAAAAGACGAAAGGTCATAACAAAGATTAAATTGATTTTAAGAGAAAACCTGCATGCAATAACAAAACAAACAGTGACTCTCTCCACATTTATGAATAAGAAGATGGTGACTAAGGCAGGTGTGGGATCTCCAGAGAATGAGGCTGGTGAATTATTAACAGGAAACAAAGAAATGGCAGACGTGTTAAATCAATTTTTTCCCCCCTCCATCGGTCTTTCCTGCGGAGAACATTGCAAATACTCCGAACACAACAGGTGGACTCATTTTAAATGACAGAGAGGAACTTATAAATATCCCAGTCACATGAGATTGAAGTCAGCCAAATCATCAGGGCCCAATGAATTGCACCCAAGGGGTTTTAAAAGAAGTGGCTGCAGAGCCATTGGTTGAACATTTTCAAAAGTTTTCGGCTTCCTGGAGGGTGTCAGAAGATTTGAAAACTTCCAGTATGATTCCTCTGTTCAAAAAGTTAGGAAGAAAGAATTCAAGGAACTACAGGCCAGTTAGTTTAACATCTCTTGTCGTAGGATGCCCATGTCACGAATCAAAAAGGAAGTAACCATTTGTTCAGGAACATTGTGATGCATGATCAATCACAAAAAGACTGAAGTAATAGAAACTGAAGGCTTTTATTTGCAAGAGATGGATAACATCCCTTGTGTTGGTCACTCACACTGACCCAGACTCGAACTGGAGGCAGGTTTGTGGCATGACAGCCTTTCTGTGGGAGAAAGGGGGAGGAGTCATGAGCCAGCCAATGAGAGCAGGGTCAACCAGAAAAGGTCATGTGATTTACATATGACAAATATGTACAATAATGGTTCTACCACACACTGCACATGACCTCACCTGGTCAATGAAGTTTTATGACAAAGTTCTCTATTTCTTTGTCGATATGAAAGGGAGAGTTGATAAAGAGGAATCAGCAGATTTAAGGTATTTAGGTTTCCAAAAGGCATGTCCTCACTTTAAGAGCTCAACGTAACCCTGGATTGAAAACTGTCTGTAACATTGAAAACAGAGAATTGGGATAAATTGGTCATTTACAGGTTAGAAGGATACAATGAACAAAATACTCGAGGGATCTGTTCTTAGCCCTCAGTTGTTAACATTTACATTAAATGACAGAGCATGGAACATTACAGCACTGTACAGGCCTTCATCCCACGATTTTACGACGACAATCTAATCTTTCCCTTCTTCACACCAAGTACCCCCTATTTTTCTTATATCCATGTGCCTGTCTAAGAGGTTTTTGAATGTCCCTCTTGCTCCAGCCTCTGCCACCACCTCCAACAATGCATTCCAGGCTCTCACCGCTCTTTGGGTAAAAATCTTACCTCTGACATCTCCCCTATACTTTCTTCCACTTACCTTAAACTGATGTCCTTTGGTATTTTAAAAAAAAGAGACAGTAACAGGTCATTTTGGCCCACGAGTTTGTGCCACCTAATATACACCCAATTAACCTACACTCCAAGTACATTTTGAATTATTGTGCCAAGAAATGGCCCACCCTATCTAACCCTCTGGTAATCTGAGAGACCTCTAGGAGGTCACCTCCCACCCTTCATAACTTCAAAGGGAAAAGTCCCAGCCCTATCAACCTTGGCAACCTCCCCAAACCAGGCAACATCCTGGTAAATCTCCTTTGCACCCTCTCCAAAATGTCCACATCCTTCCTGTAATGAGGCAACGAGAACCAAATGGTACACAAAGTTTCCAAATTTGCAGATGACATGAAAATAAGTGATGGGCACTTTTGATGAGAAATCTGAAAAGGGATATTGAGAGATTGTAATTTTAGCAACTGCTAGTGAGTAAACAACTGGAATACTATGCATTGTTCTCGTCCCCTTACCTTAAAATAGATGCAGTAACATTGGAGGTAGTGCAAAGAAATTTAGCAGGTTCATTCCTGGGATGAAAGGGTTGTCTATCAAGAATGCTTATGACCGTATTGATCTTATTCAAATATACAAGATCTCAATAGGAAATTACAGCATAGATGTTGAGATGTTTTCATGAGTGAGAAAGTCATGAAAGGCATTTACAAGAGAAGGGGCTGGTTATGTAATTTTTTTTGTTCTCTCAGAAGGTGGAGAATCTTTGAAATTCTCTGTCCCAGACGGTAGTAGGTGCCAATTAATGCAACAGAATTAGGCTGGAGTTCGAGAAAGATCAAGGAATTGGGGGTAATGGGGAACTAGCATGAAAGAGGAGCTGAAGTCAGCATACATCAGTCATGATCATATTGAACATCTGGGAGCTTTGAGCAGCCTACTCCTGCTAGTGTTTTCTCATGTCCTTGCATTCTGGTTCAGTCCCGGCCTGCTTGTACCATAAACCATGCTCCCCAGTTTATTTTATATTGATATATGGAGGAAATACAATGTTCTTTCTCTGCAAATTCATTTTACCCAATAAATCAATATATTATTTCTTACAATTTAATAATGTGACTGGCTTCTGATGTCATGTGCAAACATTTCTTGTAAGCTAATGCATGGCTTTTAAAGCTTATATGCATAACAATGTGTCTACACATTCTTTGGCTTGGCTTCGCGGACAAAGATTTATGGAGGGGGTAAAAAGTCCACGTCAGCTGCAGGCTCGTTTATGGCTGACAAGTCCGATGCGGGACAGGCAGACACGATTGCAGCGGTTGCAAGGGAAAATTGGTTGGTTGGGGTTGGGTGTTGGGTTTTTCCTCCTTTGCCTTTTGTCAGTGAGGTGGGCTCTGCAATCTTCTTCAAAGGAGGTTGCTGCCCGCCAAACTGTGAGGCGCCAAGATGCACGGTTTGAGGCGTTATCAGCCCACTGGCGGTGGTCAATGTGGCAGGCACCAAGAGATTTCTTTAGGCAGTCCTTGTACCTTTTCTTTGGTGCACCTCTGTCACGGTGGCCAGTGGAGAGCTCGCCATATAACACGATCTTGGGAAGGCGATGGTCCTCCATTCTGGAGACGTGACCCACCCAGCGCAGCTGGATCTTCAGCAGCGTGGACTCGATGCTGTCGACCTCTGCCATCTCGAGTACTTCGACGTTAGGGGTGTAAGCGCTCCAATGGATGTTGAGGATGGAGCGGAGACAACGCTGGTGGAAGCGTTCTAGGAGCCGTAGGTGGTAAACATGTTCTGTGTGGACAATATTCTTTTTTTTTGAAACTTTATTTAAAGATTTTATCACATGAATAAAACAAAATAATTACATTTAAAGAAAAATAAAAATAAAGTAATTATTACAACACAGCATTAATAACCTAACTTAAGTCAGTCTAACCCCCCCCCCCTATATATACGGCCACTAAAATATAAATCTATATATATAAAAAAAAACCCACCCTTCCCCCCAAAATAAAGAGTGAAAAATTAATAAAGTTAGTAATATTATATATAAAAAACCCCACAAACAAAAAAAATAACAAGTAAAAATATTAATAAAAAAAGTTATCAAATCTGAAATATCACACATAAAACATATTTAAATCAAACTTAATTGCATATACTTAACAAATGGAGTCCACTTCAGCTTATAAAAAGACATCTTATCTTGTATTGAAAAAGATATCTTTTCCATAATTAAACAAGACTTCATCTCTAAATATCACCTATCTAAGGTTAGTATATTTCTATCTTTCCAAGTAAGTGCTATACATTTCTTAGCCACCGCTAAGGCTAAATAGATAAAAGAAATCTGATAATCATTTAAGCCTAAGTCAATTAATGATTGCATATTACCTAATAAAAATATATCAGGATCTAATACAACATAGATATTATATAAACTATTAAATATAGATTGAATACCTTTCCAAAACTGTTGCAATCAATCACAAAACCAAACTGTATGTAAAAAAGTATTAGCCGTCTGATCACAATGAAAACAACAATCTACCTTACTAAGACCAAACTTTTTTTGATTTCTCTGGTGTTAAATATAATTGATGTATAAAATTATAATTAATCATCGCTAATCTAGCATTAATCAATTTCCGAATACTATTCTGACAAATTTCCATCCAGGCTTCTTCAGCTATTATAAAACCTAAATCTTTTTCCCATTTCAACTTATCTTTATCCCAATCTGTCTTGTTTTCATTTTCTTGTAAAATACAATACAAATCAGGTATATACCCCTTTTTTGGTACGGAAAGTACATATTTCTCAAAACTAGTTTCAGGCAATAAAATCATATGTCGGCCACATACCTGTTTTACAAATGACCTTAACTGATAGTATACAAATACAGAATTTCCACTAATACCAAATTTCCTTTTTAATACCTCAAAAGAACAAAAACATCCTTCAAAAAAACAATCTGATAAATTTTTTATTCCTTTCCTTTCCCATTATTTCAAAGTAATATTGAAGACTGTAAAAGGAACAAGTTGATTATTATATAATGGCAATCGCCCAGACCATTTATCTAAGCCCCAATTTATTAAGTTTACTTGTCCATAAATTCAGTAAATGTTTCAATATTGGTACATCATAAGTTCGTAATAAATTTTTATTCCATCGAAACAAAAATTCATGTGGAAATTTTTCTAAAATAACTGTCATTTCTATCTTTGCCCAACTAGGTGGGTCCTCCATATTCATTAATGCACTAAGAAATTTAAATTGAGCTGCCTCATAATAATGTTGAAAATTCGGTAGTCTCAAACCTCCAAATTGAAAATCCCACATCAACTTTCTCATTGCTACCCTCGGAAATTTTCCCTTCCATAAGAAGTCTCTAACTGCTTTATATAAATCCTTAAAAAAACTTAAAAAAAATAAGGAATTGATTGAAACAAATACTGTATCTGAGGAAAAATATTCATTTTTATAGTGTTAATCCTCCCCAATAAACCTAAAGGTAAATCCTTCCATCTAATCAAGTCTAACTTAATCTTTTTTATCAAAGGAAGATAATTAATTGAATATAAATCTTGATATTCTGTATTAACATTAATTCCTAAATATTTAATTTGTTTAGTCCACTTCAAATTTATAATATTTTTATATATTGAATAATCATCTTTACAAATTGACAAAATTTCACTTTTAGCCTAGTTTACCTTATAATCAGATAATTGACCATAATTTTTTAAAGATTCTTGAATTGCTGGTAAAGAAATATCAGGATCCACCAAATATAATAAAACATCATCAGCAAATAAATTAATCTTATATTCCTCATTCAAAACTATCATACTCTTAACATTTTCATTTTGACATATTAATTGTGCCAAAGGTTCAATAACTATGGCAAATAAAGCAGGTGACAATGGACATCCTTGCCTAGTAGACCTTGTTAAATCAAAAGATTCTGAAATCTGCCCATTGGTAGCAACTCTAGCCGTCGGACTATTATATAAAGCCTTTATCAATCCAATAAACGAGGAACCAAAACAAAATTTCTCAAGTACTTTAAATAAAAACTTCCATTCCACTCTATCAAAAGCCTTTTCTGCATCTAACGAAACCACTTTTGGATAATTCATTTGAGATTTAGATTTGTTTATCAAAGTTATTAAACGCAAAATATTATCAGACGCATATCTATTTTTATAAATCCTGTTTAGTCTTTATGTATTATTTTAGGTAAATATTGAGCTAATCTATTAGCCATAACTTTAGCTACAATTTTATAATCCACATTTAACAACGATATTGGTCGATAAGAAGAAACCTGTAAAGGATCTTTATCTTTTTTTGGTATAACTGTAATTATAGCATTAGAACAAGATTCAGGTAATTGAAAAGTTTTATAAATTTGCTGTATTACATCCTTATAAATAGAAGATATATCAACATATAAAGTTTTATAAAACCCATCCATTTGGCATATATCTTATTGCCATTTCAATTTCATTTTCTGTAAAAGATTTATCCAATTCTTGTCTATATTCTTGATTCAGTTGTGGCAATTTAATATTTTTCAAAAAAGAATCTATTGCATCTTCAGTTACATCTTTACATTCTGAAGTATATAATTTTTTATAAAAATTACAAAATTCCTCATTAATTTCTTTTTGTCTAAAAGTAATGCCCGATTTCTTTCTAATTGCTGGTATAATCCTAGATAATTGTTCTTTTTTCAACTGCCATGAAAGGACTTTATGAGCTTTCTCACCCCATTCATAAAACTTATGTTTAGTTCGATTCATTAAACATTCAAACTGATATGTTTGTAATTCATTATACTTAAATTTTAAATTAGTTAACTGATTCTTTTGCATTTCAGTAGCATTTTTTTGAAATTCTTTTTCAGTAACAGTTATCTTTTTCTCTAAATCTTCAATCTCTCTGATTCTCTCTTTCTTTACTTTAGAAGCATAACTAATAATTTGACCTCGTAAAAAAGCTTTCATTGCATCCCATAAAACAAAATGACTAGAAACAGAATTAATATTATTACTAATAAAAACCTCAATTTGTTTTTTTAAATAACTAATAAATTCTGGTTTTTGTAACAGCATAGTATTAAATCATACCCACACTCCTGTTCGGCTCCGAATCATGGGTCCTCTACCGGCATCACCTACGGCTCCTAGAACGCTTCCACCAGTGTTGTCTCCGCTCCATTCTCAACATTCATTGGAGCGACTTCATCCCTAACATCGAAGTACTCGAGATGGCAGAGGCCGACAGCATCAAATCTACGCTGTTGAAGATTCAACTGCGCTGGGTAGGTCACGTCTCCAGAATGGAGGACCATCGCCTTCCCAAGATTGTGTTATATGGCGAGCTCTCCACTGGCCATCGTGTCAGAGGTGCACCAAAGAAGAGGTACAAGGACTGCCTAAAGAAATCTCTTGGTGCCTGCCACATTGACCACTGCCAGTGGGCTGATATCGCCTCAAACCGTGCATCTTGGCGCCTCACAGTTTGGCGGGCAGCAACCTCCTTTGAAGAAGACCGCAGAGCCCACCTCACTGACAAAAGACAAAGGAGGAAAAACCCAACACCCAACTCCAACCAACAAATTTTCCCCTGCAACCACTGCAACCGTGTCTGTCTGTCCCGCATTGGACTTGTCAGCCACAAACGAGCCTGCAGCTGATGTGGACATTTACCCCTCCATAAATCTTCGTCCGCGAAGCCAAGCCAAAGAAGAAAAGTATTAAATCTCCATCTTGGGGTTCTCTGAACATCTTGCGAACTCTGATATTCTAATAATAGTAATGAATGATCTGAAACCAACCTTGCCTTATAATCCACAGATATAACCCTATCTTGCAAATGCGTTGAAATTAAAAAATTATCAATTCTGGAAAAAGAATTATGGCGTGAAGAATAAAAAGAAAAATCTTTCTCTGTAGGATTAAATCTTCGCCAAATATCAACTAAATTCAAATCTGTCATCATGTTAGTCTCTTGCTCTGCCATTTTAGATTTCTTAATTGCTCTTGAATACTTGTCCAATAAAGGCTCCAATACCACATTTAAATCTCCCCCAATCATCACGTTAGAATTTGCTTGTCCAAGTAATAAAGACATATCTACAACAAAAGCTGTATCCTCAACATTTGGAGCATAAACACCAAGCAAAATTCAAGCCTCGTTAAAGATTGTACAAATCAGTTTTAATCATCTTCCACCATTTTTCTCTTCGTTCTGTAACTGAAATGGTAGATTCTTGTGCACCAAAATTGCCACTCCTTTTGCCTTTGAATTAAATGAAGAATAAAAAACTTGTCTAACCCATTCACGTTTAAGTTTCAAATGTTCCTTATCCGTTAAATGAGTTTCCTGCAAAAAAGCCACATCAACTTTTAATTTTTTTAAGTAAGCAAGTACTTTTTACGCTTAATAGGATTATTTAAACCCTGGACATTAAGAGAAGCAAACATTAATTTAGACATTTCTTACAACACAACAAGAGAAAAAAAAAGAAAAAAATAAAAGAAAAGAAAAAAACCCTCCCCTTATCCCCTCTTAAAACTACAACAAAAATAAAGGAAATTATTTAAAAAAAAAGAAACTTCACTCCTTAATCCAAAAATTAATTAAAAAAAAACAGGTAGGAGGTTACAACTATCTCCTCCTGTCTGAACAGCACAATGCGGTAACTCCCACAAAATATTAGGTGTGAGATAACTCACACGTAGCTGGCGACTTCTGGAAAATAATGCCCACCCAGTTCCCTCTCCTAACTCCCATTTCACATTAAACTATCGTCATTATCTAAATTTTCGAGAATTTTTTTTTAATATAATCAGCTTTGTCACTCCGACCACCATTGCTTCCATTTCTTCTTGAAATTCAATTCCCATCTTGCGTCTCCACTCTCTTCGGAGACCATGGAGGACTACGTCGTTCCTGGAATTGCGTAATTGGTAACAGTTGAGCAAAGTCCATAGCTTCTTTAGGGTTATCAAAAAATTTTGGTTGATATCCATCCTGAAAAATCTTCAATACTGCAGGGTATCTAAATGTTGCTTTATATCCTTTTTTTCCATAGCACTTCTTTCACAGGATTAAATTCACGTTGTTGAGACATAATTTCTTGACTCAAATCCGGATTAAAAAAAACACGATTGTTCTGGACCATCAGAGGAGATCTGCTTTGTTGAGAATTTCTAATAGCCACACGCAAAATTGTCTCTTTATCATAATAGTTTAGACAATGGACCAGAACAGGTCTTAGATTCTGTCCTGGAAAAGGGTTTCTTCTCAAAGCTCGGTGAGCACGTTCCAGTATTAAACCATTTGGGAACTTGTCCTAAAACTTGAGGGATCCAATCAGTAAAGAATTTTCTTGGATCTGGTCCTTCTATATCTTCTGGCAAACCAATAATTTTTACGTTGTTCCATCTAGACTGATTCTCCAAATAATCAACCTTTTTCGCAAAATTTTTATTCTGAATTTGTAAAGTTTCAATTGTTTTATTTACGTCTTGTATTTGATCTTGTACCTCAACTATTCCTCGGTCACAAACATCAAGTCTTTCATTCGTTTCAAGCTCCATAATTAACCATCTGTTGAGTATTAATGTCCACCAAGGTATTAAGCTTGGTGTTAACTTGAACCAAAGATTTACCTAACTCTTTGATTGAAGAAGATAACTTAAATTCAAGATTCTTAATAAGCATATCGACTGGGATAGATTCAGGTACAATAGGATCCTGCTGTTTCTGAATAACCAGAGGGTCTTCTATTCCTTCCCTTAGTTTAACTGCTTTTCTTGCAGTCTGACTCCATGTAGAAACCCCTGCCACAACCTCCTCAGCAATATCAGAAGACTGGTATTCAGGGTTATCCTTAACCCATATTACATCAAGAGTCTTCATTACATCAAGTTCTATTGAAGTCTTCATAACTGGTGGTACATTTTGCATCGCCACCACTACATCGATCAGTGGGCGTCTCTTTAAAGTCGGGTCTTCAGCTGGCGGCGTCCCAGCTGTTTCAACTGTCAAAAGTTCAGTGACAGCGCTCATAGCGGGCGTTGATTGAAATACACGTGCCTGGCTAGCCCTTTGTTCCAAAGGCTGCCGGGCGCCATCTTTAAAGAGCCCTACAGGTACAGAACGGAGCTCCGTTGCCGAATCCTGCACTTCTCCTCTTGGATCCATTTCACGCTGAGTCCTGGCTTCTTGTAAACAAGTAGGCTCAGATAACTTCGGGAAATGTAATTTCTTAGCGATCTGTTGCCGTTTTCTTTTACTTTTTTTCCGCAATTGTACCATTAAAAGCTAGTTTAACACCTCTAACTAGTTATAAACTTTTTAGAAAGTTTCAACAGGCATTTATAGACAAAACAATAACAAAGAGTCAGAAGAGGACTGGAAGGCATATCTGTTCCTTACGCCATCTTGCCACGCCCCCCGTGGACAATGTTCTTTATGACAGCACTATCTGACATCTACAAGATTTTTTAAAAAACTTGCTCAGCCCAATTTTGCACTACTATTGACAATTAGCAAAGAGGAATTCTTTTTACAAAGTCAATATTTCCCAAGACGAGTCTGAAAATATTTCAGAGGTTATAATTGTCAAAAATTTTGTCCAACGAGAGAGGGGTTTGAAAAGCTGTTTTACTTCCATGATTCACAATTTGGGATGTGGAAAACGCTCACATTCCTAATTGATCAAAGGAAGAGTGGAGTGCCACCTTAAAGCTCTTGGGACCTGGTGGTGAAATAATTTCCCCAGCGCTGTTGGAGCAGGAGGTCCATGGTTCAGACTCAATGTCAAAGAAGGGATGGAAATACATCTCCAATCATGACAAGTCAAGTCTATTATCATCTGATTTGACCCAACAAAGCAGTGTTCTCCGGTCGTCAGTGCAAAACACACAGATGCACTCCCAGATATAACACACATATTGACAATACAAATCCAGGACAAATAAATATTGTTTTGTAAATAAGAAATTCTCAGATCGTTAGTGTAAGCATTTCCTTTGTCTGTTCAGAATTCTCACTGCCTGCAAGAAGAAACTTTCTCAGCCTGGTGGTGCTGGCTCTGATACTCCCAAAACTCTTTCCCAATGGGAGTAGCTGCAAGATGCAGTCTGTTTGGGGTGGAAGGGGCCTCAATGATTTTGCACACCCTCTTCAGGCAACAATCCCAGTAGATCACATCAACAAGGGAAGTCTTCAGTGATCCTCTCTGCCACTTTTATTGTCCTGTGGATTGACCTCTGATCCATTTCTCTGCAGCAACCGTACCACACTGTGGTCAGGATGATCTTGATACTAGGGTGACATAATGGTGACTGGTAGCATTGCCCATTTCGTCTTCTCAGGAAGTGCAGTCACTGTTGTGCCTTCCTGACAAGTGAGGAGATGTTGTGTCCATGATACGTCACTAGTTAAATGGACTCCAAGATACTTGGTGCTCTCCACTACCGAGTTGTTAATGTGTAGTGGATGGTTGCAGTTCCTGGTCTTCCTGAAGTCCATGATCACCTCCTTTGTCTTGTTCACGTTGAGACTCATGTTGTTACTCTCGCATCATATCACAAGATTTTCCACCTCTTCTCTATAGTACGAGTGATCATTGTTGCTGATGTGGCCGACTACTGTTGTGTCATCTGCAAACTTGATGACTGTTGAAGCTGGATCAATGGATGCATAACTTGAAGGGAAGTCTGCAGATGATGCTTTTTTCAGGTGCTGTCAGAGTATCCTGGGTCACATGTAATTTGTCGATGGTAAAAACAACAGTCACAGGTTAGCATGGTCAACAGGATATCAATCATGTAATCTCCATCTTGGATGCTATCAAAATTCTGATGTGTTTTTGGAGCTGCATTCATCCAGGCAACAGGTTATTTGAATGGTTATGTATGACAACAGTCATTTGTCCTATTTGTTAACTGATTCCACATCTTGAGCATGGAGTCTGTTTGCTTTTAGATTTCCTCCAGGTCTATTTCTGCACCTGCCTGTCTTCTCCTTTTCCTGGAAGTAAATCTCACTTGGCCAACAACTCAGCCTGGTTCCTGCTGTGGAAGCATCAAAGAACTGTGGTATCACCGATTTCACAGACCAAAGAATATTCAAACCTCAAAGCGCAAGCAAGTTTGTAATTTCACAACAATAGCGTAGGACAGAAAGACATAGGAGATACAGCATATGAACAGCCCACTAAGACTATAATTTTCATTATTATTCACATATGCCCCATTTTTAAATTGTCCCCATGTTCCCAACAGCTTCCACCCAGATCCTATCACACACAAGGGCCAATTTACAGAGCTCAATTAATAGACTAACCTACTGCCCTTTTTGATGTGGGAGGAAACTGGCCTCAAGAAACTTGTACATTCCACAGCGAGAGTACCAGTGGTCAGGATTGAATCTGGGTCTTTGGCACTGTAATACACCAATTCTATTAGTTGCACCTCTAACTATTTATTGTCCAGAGATTTAAGCTATATTCAGACAAGAACTAAAAGCATACTTATAAGAGTGATCTCTTATCTCATTTATGATTCCACTAGTTATATCTTTTAATCAGTTTATTTTGCAGAATAAAATGCATTTTTTCAGCTTATCATTAGGTATTTATACAATTAAAATAATTTCAGAAATAATTCTCCATTTTAATGAGGTCAGTAAGACTGCATCACCAACATTGGTTACCCATTCTTCACTTAATTTGACATCAATTTCAGTTAAAGTGGCCTTAGCCATAAGTATGACCACTTATTTAAATTTTTATAATTTAAAATGTTTATTTTTAATTTGGAAATTAAGTCGGCACACAAGACCATGCTTCCCAATTATCCCCCATATGGCTTTTAAAGGATGGGAAGAAACCAGAGCTCCCGAAGAAAACCCACGCGGACATGGGGAGAGCGTACAAACTCCTTACAGACAGGACCGGATTCAAACCCAGTTCACTGGCACCATAATAGCAATTCAACTTAAACATTCCTTGCTACTTTGCAAAATACTGATACATAGAGTACATCTTATTCACTAGTGAGATGCAGGAATGGATTACAAACAAGATCAGTGGCCACATCACTCATTGCCCTCATTTTGAAAAAAAATTACTCTGCCTTTGCTGGGGAGCAGAAATATGCATGGCAGTTTTGAAATACATAATGCTCCAACTCTCACTGTAGTGAAAAATAACATCACACTGCTTTCAAGCTTTTCCTCTTCAGAATAATATTTAAATCTTAGGTATTCCATGAGTTGTGCCACAGACACTAAATTTGCATTTGGTTTACAACCATGCCAAAGGTCGATTCAGAGAGCAACCATATCCATCTTCACTGTTGTGAAAAGTGGCTCTTATTGTTTTTAGATGTACAGTACTGTACCAAGCCCTTCCAGCCCACACGCCCGTGCCATTCGAATACCCATATTAACATACAACCCCCCCAAACTGGTACTTTTTTTGAAAGGAGGGAAGAAACCAGAAAACCTGGAAGAATCCCATACAGACATGGGAAAGGTGTATAAAGTCCTTACAGACAGTGCAGGATTCGACCCCAGGTTACTGGTGCAGTAATAGGATTACGCTAACCACTACACTAACTGTACCACCCTCTGCGTTAACCCTGCAGTCTGGCAATAATGCCGCTCCCTGCATTAGGATGTGGATGAGGGTAATGCGGTGGATGTTGTCTATATGGACTTCAGTAAGGTCTTCGATAAGGTACCACATGGAAGGTTAGTTAGGAAGGTGCAGTCTTTAGGAATAAATTTTGAGATAGTCAAATGGATTGAACATTGGCTGAAAGGGAGAGGCCAGAGAGTGGTAGTGGAAAATTGTCTGTCAGGTTGGAGGCCGGTGACCAGTGGTGTGCCTCAGGGATCTGTATTGGGCCCATTGTTGTTCGTTATATACATTAATGATCTAGATGATGGGGTGGTGAATTGGATTAGTATATATGCAGACGATACTAAGATAGGCGGAATAGTGGATAATGAAGAAGGTTTTCAAGGATTGCAGAGGGATTTGGGCTGCTTAGAAAAGTGGGCTGAAAAATGGCACATGGAATTTAATGCTGATAAGTGTGAGGTGCTTCATTTTGGTAAGAAGAATCAGAACAGGACATACGTAGTAAATGGGAGAGCATTGATGAATACAGAAGAGCAGAAGGATTTAGGAGTAACGGTACATCGTTCCCTAAAGGTAGAAACTCATGTGAATAGGGTGGTGAAGAAGGCTTTTAGTATGCTGGCCTTTATCAATCATTGCATGGAATATAGGAGTTGGGAAGTGATGTTGAGATTGTATAAGGCGTTGGTGCAGCCTAATTTAGAGTTCTGTGTGCAGTTCTGGTCGCCTAATTATAGGAAGGATATAAACAGAGTGGAAAGAGTGCAGAGAAGATTTACCAGAATGTTACCTGGGTTTAGGCATCTAGAGTACAGAGAGAGATTGGGCAGATTAGGTCTTTATTCTTTGGAGCGTAGAAGGTTGAGAGGGGATTTGATAGAAGTATTTAAGATTATGAAAGGGATAGACAGAGTGGATGCGGATAGACTATTTCCGTTAAGAGTAGGAGAGATTGAAACAGGAGGACATAAGTTAAGAGTTAAGGGGCAGAGGTTTAGAGGTAACATGAGGGGGAACTTTACTCAGAGAGTGGTAGCAGTGTGGAACGAGCTTCCGGGAGAAATAGTGGCGGCAGAGTCAATTTTATTATTTAAGAAAAAGCTGGACAGGTATATGGATGAGAAGAAGGTGGAGGGTTATGGTCATTGTGCAGGTAGGTGGGACTAGAGAGGAGTGTTTGGTTCGTTGCGGACTAGAAGGGCCTAATGGCCTGTTTCCGTGCTGTAATTGTTATGTTATGTTATGTTAGCACACATATAGGTCTTAGTTTTCAAGTCAAATAATATTTATCATTCATACCATGCTCGCACAGTAAAGTCTACTTAGTGTTTCTCTAGGACCATAAGCAAATTTACATAAATATTAATTAGAATAGTTAAACACATTGAAATATTAAATATTAAGACATATACAGTAAAAGTGCACGGTTCACTATCCACATATGTTCTGGGAATTTAGGAGCCTGATGGCTTGGGGGAAAAATTGCCTTTTGCCTGTATTGAGTGTTGAAGATGTCTGTCATGGTAGGAAGAGAGCCCTCTGATAATCTTTTCCTTCAATTTCACTATAAGTTTTCACTATTCAGTTGGTAAAATGAAGAGGTTTGTCAGTCAAAGGAATTCATCTTGGGGTAACTAATCCAATAAAATGAACCCACTTGTGGCTATTTTTATATGCTAATTGCACATAAATGTCACTTAACCCATGTTGGATTGAATTGATCATAACTAAATAAAGTTGCACTGTTATGTCGGGACCAGCAACAACGGAAATTCACCAAGACAGTATTATTATTATTCGTTTCTTTTGAATATTTTATTTAAAATGAAAACCATGAATCATATCATAAAAAAAGATAAATATATATATCCCTCCCTACCACTCTAACACCCCCCTAACCTCCTACCTCCCCTCATACCATCTCCTATACCAATCCCATATCTCCCACCTATATCTGCCCCCAAGAAGAAAGAAAAGGAGATATAAACCACAATAAAATAGTTGGGTATCATGGATTAGAACAACAGCATGGCCAGAAAATTCACAATTTTAAACCCATATAATCCAAATAATGACACCTAACTTTCCAATTTAAAAAAATAATTATCAAGTAAATTATACATTACTTTTTCCATTGGAATACAAGAGCTCAATTCCATCTGCTATTTATGTAAACTCAAATCAATCTTAATTTTCCATGTAATCGCTATACACTGTCTAGCAACAGTTAATGCCAAACTCAAAAATGCTATTTGAAACCTAGTCAACCTCAGTTCTAACTTAATATTTTAACAAAAATATTAAAGGGTCCAACAGAATTTTAACCTTAAAAATATGCTCTAATAACTCTTTAAGTCACATCCAAAAAGACTTTACCATATCACATGACCAAGTAGAATGTAAAAAAGGAACCTACCTCCTTCCAACATCTAAAACATAAATCTGAAGATAAATTATCTCTCTTTAATTTTTCTGGGGTTAAATATAATTGATGTATAAAATTATAATGAACTAATCTGCATCTCACATTAATAATCTTATTCATGCTATCTCAACATAAATTCCTCCAATCATCTTGATTAATCACAATCCCTAAACCTTTATTTCCCATTTTAACCTGGACTTTTGCAAATCTAACTTAAGCATTTTATTCTGCAATAACAAATACATTTCAGTTATAAATTTCTTCTTCCCGCCTTCCATAAATAAAGTTTCAAAATGAAATTGTCTAGATAACCTTAAAGTATAATCATGATTATCCAATAATAAAGCTCTAATTTGATAATAACAATAAAGAGTATTCGATGATATTTCATATTTATCTTTCATTCTTTGAAAAGAAATAAAATAGCCCCCTTCAAAACAATCTTGTACAGTCTTAATTGCTTTTTGGTCCCATAATTTCAAAAATTGATTGCTAAGCGTAAACAGGAAAAGTTTTTTCTGATACAAAGATGTTTTACCCAAGATTTTCCCTTGTGTACCTATTTCTTCATTTATCACATTCCATAATTCCATTAAGTGTATTAAAATAGGTGATTTATAATGACGCAGAAATTTAGAATTCCATTTATAAATAAATTGATCCATCTTAATCTCATCAATCTAAGATAATTCAATATTTGCCGACACCAATTTTTCCATAACAAAATTCTATTAATAAACTTTAATTGTGCCACTTTATAATAAAGTTGGAAGCTGTAAAACCCCTAACTCATATTTCCAAGTTAATTTTTGTAAGGTCACACTTGCCATCTTATCATTTGACAAAAATGTCCTTATAATAGAATTCAAATCTTTAAAAAAAAATGTTTATGAATTTTACAAGGAATAGACTGAAAAAAGATTGTAATCTAGGAAAAACATTCATCTTGATACAATTTACTCTACCTATTAATGGTATCAGTAAAACTTTCCATCAATTTAAATCATTTTTAATTTTATAAAACAAGGTAAATAATTTAATTCATAGAATGATTACAATTTTTATCTACTTTAACTCCCAAATACCTGTACTAAATTTGATCTGACCATCTAAATTTAACAATATCTTTACAAGAAGTAAAATCCGCCTTAGACAATGACATAATCTCACTTTTTTCCAAATTAATTTCATAACCTGATATTTCTCCATATTGTTCCAATCTATCATATAATTGTTTCAAAATATCATCGGACAACAAATTGATTTTAAACTCATCATAGAGCTATACACCTTAACCAGATTGCCAACATCCCTCAAAACCAAGTTTTCCTAACTTTGCCTTTAATCTTAATAGAAAAATACAAACTCTGTAAACTTAAAATTTCACACTTAAAGGCCTCCCACTTGCTAAGCACATTCTTGCCAGATACCAATCGATCCCAAATCACACTTATTAGATCCTTTCTCATTTCCTCAAACATTGGCTGTTCACCAATTTAGAATCTCAACCCAAGGACCAGACATATTCTCATCCACAATTTTCTTCAAACTACATAATGGTATTATGATCACTGGGCCCAAAAAGATGCCTTCACCCATCCTGCCTTGTTCCCCAATAGGAGATCCAGTATTGCACTCCTTAGTTAGTACCTCTGTATATTGATATTGAAAACTTTCGAGAACGTATTTGGCAAACTCTAACCCATCCAGCTATTTTATGGGACTCCCAGTCGATATGTGGAAAGTTTAAAAAAAAACCCTACCATCACAACATTGTTTCCTGAAGCTTTCTGCTATCTGTCTGCAGATTTGGTCCTCCCTGTCTCACTGACTATTGGGTGGTCTACAAATAAAACCCCATTAATGTGGTCAGACTTTACCTGTTCCTCAGCTCCACCCATTAAGCTCAAGCCCTCTGGTTTGACCTGCCTGGTCACAGTGGTGATATTTTCCCTGAGGAGCAATGCCACTTCTTCCACTTTCATTCCACCCCCCCCCCCCCACCAGTTCTATCGTGACTGAAACGACAGAACCTTAGAATACTGAGCTGAAGTCCTGCAACCCAGTTTCACTAATGGCCACAACGTCATAATTCCATGAGCCAATCTATTCTCTAAGCTTGTCTGCCTTTCCTACTTGCACTGAAATAGATATCTCAGAATATTTTTCCCACCATGCACAACATTTTTGTTTCTCCTGTCTTTGTATGCAGTCATTATATATATTTTTTCCAGTCTCTCTCCACTATTTGCTCTGGCTCTGGTTCCTATCTCCTTGCTAATCTAATTGACCCCCCCCCCCCCCACCCACAGAGCAGCACTAGCAAACCTTCCCACAAGGATAAGAGTCCCTCTCCAGTTCAGATGCAAACTGTCCTGCCTTCTCACTTCAGGTTCCCCCTTCACTAGGACAGGAGCCCAATAACCCAGAATTCCAAGGTCCTCCCTCCTGCACCATCTCTTTAGCCAACAAGTTAAGTTGCATCATCCTCACTAGCACATGGCATGGATAGAAATTCTAAGATCACGGGCCTGGAGATCCCATCCTCCAACATTAAATCTAACTAACCCTGAGAACTTTCTTTGCTGGACCTTGTCATTCTTCCTCCCCACATCATTGGTTTCTACACGAATCATGAAATCTGGCTGCTCAACCACCCTCTTAAGAATGCTACAAGGTCATTTGGAGACATCCCAGATCTTGGCCCCTGGGAGGCAACATACTTTCCAGGATTATCAATGTCTTACGCAGAACCTCTCATCTGTTCCTCTAACTTCTGAAGCCTCCATTACTACAGCTCCCTTCTGAGCCACAGAGCGAGACTGTACCAGACACCTGATTGCCATGTCAGGCCTGGTAGACTGTCCCTGTTGTGTTGAAGAAATGGTTCGACGGCTTCAAAGAAAATGAAAGCTGTATATGTGTTAACAAATAAACAGTGAGCTTTATTTAAGCATAGGGGAATTCACAAAAGGGCACATACTCACACAGATTAATGTACACAGCACACAGGCACAGAACAAGTGTTTAAGTTCTCTTGCAAACACACCAAAATGCAAGAGGAACTCATCATCCGACCAACCGCACGGTCCCTGGAGACCCTCTTCTCAGCACTGAAACCACCCACAGGGATTGTATACCCAGAAAAGAGGGTTTAAGTTCTTCAGCACCCACAACCCACAGGCACGATATACTGTATAACTAACGAGTACCTACACATGAACCTGATCCCCAGTGTTGCTGTTGCTTGGGATCAAGGACAGGCCCATTGAGTCAGCCCTCCAGCTTGCAACCTGGAGTTCAGCAATGGTCACAACTAACAAATACATACACAGCAATGATACACAAATAACTACACATCATGTGCAAATAAATCACTGCTAAACATTCTCAGCTTCCAATTGGGAACACATATTAGCATCACACTAACAAACAGTAAATTAATTACTACTAACAAGTATATGAAATGAACCCAGTCTCCAGCATTGCCCACACTCAAGATCTGGGTCAGGCCCATTGCATTCAGCCCTCCAGAGCTTCCCGTGACCTGGAGTTCAGTGATGGTCTCCATGCAGTAGTGAGAGAGAGAGAGAGTCAGAGAGCTGAACATGCTTGGCTTTTTCAAATCAAGGCCCAACCACATGACCTGTGAGAACAAATTATGCATCAGCCTTACCTGTGGGCAGATCTAACCCTTGATTGGCAGGCAAGGTGACATCCAATTAGGCTCTGCAATCCACATTCCCACCAGTTTCCAGATGGAGAGGCCATATTATTCCTCACAGTCCACACTCTCATCAGGTTCCAGACAAGAAGGCTACATGACCCTCCATAATCCTCACTATAGTCTCCTTCAACAGTATACATGTTTCTGAAGGGGACAGTTACAGGACTACACTATTTACCCATTCTCTTTACCTCTCTTGCCTGTAACCCATCTACCTTCCTCCTGCTGCCTAGGTGTGATGGTTCCTTGTAAATCCTGCCCATCACTTTCTCAGCCTCCCGAGTGTTCCAGATTACATCCAACTCCAGCTCCAATTCCCTAACAAGGGTTGTCAGGAGCTGCAGCTGGATGCACTTCTCACAGATTAAGTCACCAGGGATATTGTTGGCTTGTCTGACCATCTACATACTGCAAGAGGAGAGTATATCCCCGCCCAGGCTGCCGTTACCACTGTGTATGAAATACAAACATTAAAATAAGAAAACCTGTCCTTTTCTGGGTCTTCTTGCTGGATTCCTGTGTTCCTCTATAGGACTGTCTTACCACAACTCCTTCACCCCCACTTCTGCTCATCAAAGCCCCACTGGGCACTCCAATAGTTGTCATTCCAATTAAGCTCTCCTTTTTATTGGCTACAGCTCATTAGCCAATGGAGAAAATTAACAAGTACCTACCTTTCCCAATGCTCCTGCTCTTGTTCAAAATCCAGCTCTTACTGCTTGTGGTGGAAGCACTGTTAGTAGATGAATGGCCGGCCCACCCCTTGTTGATTGTACCCATTGGATTCTTCCCTCTTGATTCCCCTAATAAAAGAGGAAATGCCATAACTCCCTCTCCCAGAACAAGCTCGGGTCAGCAACATGAGACGTGCTGTCAGTTTATGGTAATAAAAGCCTATCAGTTAGGTAACTTCTAGTCTTTGGAGTTATTGATAGTGCAATTATTACCATAATTGTTTTTTGGAATGGACAAGTTACTGAGACCAGACAGGCTGGAAATCGACCCTCGATCACCGGAAGCATCCGACAAGCTTTAACTCTGGCTACATTGTGTTTCTGCAGGCCTCTACCGCGACTGTCCAATCTGACGCAGATAAGCTGCACTTACTGTTCTCACAGGTCGGGCACTGTGTTTCCCCGATGGTCAGAGACTGTGAGACCTTCACCCAAGCAATGGACATTCTTGGTGAATGGAGTCTACACCAAGCGTGTCCAAACCATGGGTAAGCAACAACCCAAGGATTCGATCGATGATTACCTTCAGGTCCTGCGAAACCTCGGACAGGCCTGTGGCTGCAAGGCCGTATCAGCAGAAGAAAACCCGGAGGAGCTGATCTGAGATGCTTGTGTAGCAGGGATCAGATTAGATTACATTTGCCAGCAACTGCTGGAACAGGGTGAGCTGAAGCTGCAGAAAGCCAGCGAACTGACTAAATCCTTGGAAATAGCCTGCTGCAACATGGACTCTTTCTTGACCGATAATGCAGCCACTGCCATCTTTGGTCATGGGATCACGGGCCGCCCCACGCCCTGACCTGACTATGGTCACTGCCGCTGGCGAGCACCTGAAGTGCTACTTCATCCAGCAGAAGCACCCCAGGAACCTGGCGAAGGATGTGATCTGTTCTGGCTGCGGGAAGAAGTGACACTATGCAAAAGTATGCAAATCCAAGCAACCTTCTAACCCAAGCAGTGCCACGTGCAGGCAGTGGGGGCCGCTGCCATCATGGACGATGTCGCTTCCGACGAACAACAACAGAATCATGTGCGCACCGTGGGTACCACCATCTTGGACAATGTCACTTCTGATGAACAACAACAAAACCTGTGTGCACCACGTGGACTGCCATCTTGGATACTGCCATCTTACCAGATTATGAGCCAGTACAGAGGATCAGACAGCGACGCTACTCTGGCTTCAGTCATGCCTGACTAAACCAGCCCTCATCAGCTCTGATGGATATAGAGGTAAAGGGCACAAGACGAGCTGCCTGTTTGATAGCAGGAGTACGGAGCGCTTCACCCACCTCGACAAGGTGCAGGGTTAGTCCCTTGCGATGAGACCAGTGAGTTACAGAGTCTCCATGGCCTCCAATTCCCACTCAGCAGAGATCCATGACAGCTGCATAGTGACGCTGACTGTGCGTGTTGCACAGTACAGACATTTTAAACTCCTTGTTATGCCACAGCTCTGCATGCCCGTGCTACTGGGGTT
Organism: Narcine bancroftii; assembly: GCF_036971445.1. NCBI lineage: Eukaryota > Metazoa > Chordata > Chondrichthyes > Torpediniformes > Narcinidae > Narcine > Narcine bancroftii. The sequence goes on along the minus strand of NC_091477.1, from coordinate 67,013,880 downwards.
GGACTTTCAGTGTCACATTAAGATCGTCACTATGGAATACATTGGCCCCATCCCCCCCTCACGGTCTGCAACCACCCTCCCTTCCGAACGTGTCCGACCAGCAATCTGCCAATTGCGACCTGCTGCATCTCCACCCTCAGGAATCCACCCCCCCCACCTCTGTTTGCTAAACTCACGCCCGACTGTAAGACCGTCACCACCAAGAGCAGATGATACAGCGTTGGGGAAGGGGCCTTTATCAAATCACAGGTGAGATGGGTCCTGGCCAAGGGGATCATCGAACCCAGTACCAGCTCAAGTAGTAGTGGTTAAGAGTGGGGAAAAACACCGAATCAACTACAGTCAGACCATTAACAGATTTATGCAACTGGACGCATAACCCCACCCCTGCTTAGCTGACATGGTAAACCAAATCACCCAATATCGGGTATTTTCCACCACTGACATACCACCAGTTCCCTATCCACCAGGAGGACCACCAGTACACCACATTCAAGGTGGATGGCTACCACTTCTTAAGGTCCTCTTCGGGGTCACCAATGGAGTTTCCGTTTTCCAGAGGGAGATGGACCAAATGGTGGACGAACATGAGATTCTGGCCACATTCCCCTACCTCGATAATGTTACTATCTGCGGCCACGATTTGCAGGACCATGACACCAACATCTGAAAATTCCTCCAGACAGCCAAAAGCCTTAATTTCACCTATAACAAAGATAAATGTGTATTCCGCACATCAGATCTGGCTAAACTCAGCTGCATCTTGGAGAAAGGAGTTATTGGCTCTGATCCCAAATGTTGGAGCTCCCACTTCCCCACAGCCTCAAGGCCCTGAAAAGACACCTGGGGTTTTTCTCCTATCATGCCCAATGGGTTCCCAACTATGCGTATAAGGCTCACCCCCTCATAAAATCCATTTCCTTTCCCCTGTCGGCGGAAGCAATATTTCCAAGGCTGCAATGAACTCTGTGGGCAAATCCGTTCCATTCCAGGAGCAGAACGATGAGTCCAACTTTGCCCTGGCCACACACATAACCAGGCAGGCAGACCCATAGCATTTTTTTCTTGCAACCTCCAAAGCCCCGAGATCCATCACTCCTCCATCGAGAAGGAGGACCAGGCAGTACGGCACTGGAGCCACCAACTCACTGGCAAATGATTTACCCTGCTGAATGACTAACGTGCAGTCGCTTTCATGTTCAATAACAAGGAGCGGGGTAAAATCAAGAAAGACAAGATCCTGACATGGAGAATCAAACTCTCTGCCCATAACTATGATATCTTGCACCGGACCAGAAAGCTCAACAAACTTCAGATGCCCTGTCCTGAGGGACTTGCCCCAGTGCATGCACAATATCCTCTGCCACCCTGGGTCATCTGGTTCTTCCATTTCGACAAAACCTGCACTCTTCCCTCTTTGGTTGAAGACATCAGGATGATAACATAAAACTGCCAGGTCTGAACTAAGTGTGAACCACACTTCTATCCGCCGTACAGGCTGCACCTGATTAAGGTCACCTGCCCCTTTGAGTGCCTAAGCATGGATTTCAAGGAAATCTTCGAACTGCAACGTGTATTTCCTCACCATCATTGATGTATAGTCATGTTTCCTGTTTGCCATTCCCTGCCTGGACATGACTGCTGCCACCATCATTAAAGTCTTGTGCAACCTCTTCACCCTGTTCAGATACTCCTGCTATGTCATAGTGACTGGGTGTCCTCTTTCATGAGTGATGACCTGCACCAATATCTGCTGGCCAGAGGTATCACCATGAGTAGGACCACTAGTTACAATCCCTGAGGGAATGGCCAGGTGGGAAGGGAGAATGCCACCATCTGGTAAGCCATCCTCCTAGCTCTGAGGTCAGAAGGTCTGCCACTGGCAAGAGGTCCTCCGCACAATCAGGTCCCTCCTGTGCACTGCCACCAATGCCACCCCTCATTAAAAGTTGTTTTCCTTCCTAGTCCATGTTGGGGTCCACATTGTCATTCTAGTTGATGTCCTCAGGGCCAGTGCTGCTCCAGAAACATGACAGAAAGTCTGACCCACTAGTTGAGAAGGTCCACCTCCTCCATGCCAACCCCCAATATGCCTACGTGGCAAACCTGAATGGGTGCGAGGACACTGTGTCCATCCAGGACCTGGTGCACTCAGGAGACCCTGGGATTCTGTCCAACAAACCAGTACATCCACCATCCTATGGTATATCATGTCACCCTACCCCAGTTTTGCCCCAATTGTCTCAGTTCAGGCACCAGACTCCCCACCCACTGAAAATGACCAGACCATCTAGGAGTCAACAGCTGAGCCACAGCTGGCATTACAACGGTCACATCGGCGGTCAAGACCATGGGACACAATGAATCTGTGATGGACATGGAACCCACTTCACCCCATTGGACTTCTTTTAAAAGAGGGGGGTGAATGTCTGTGACTCCTCCCCATTGATTCCCCTAATAAAGATGGCAACGTCATTACCCCTCCCCCAGAACAAGCTCGGGTCTCGGGTCAGCAACAATACATGCTTTCTATTTATGGTAGTAAAAACCTAGCAGTCAGTTAACTGTTATGTCTCTGGAGTAACTTGGGAGGCTTCTTAGAGACCACACACCCTCACACCCACACAAACACCTACACCCACACACCCACACAAACACCTACACCCATACACCCACATACACACCCACACAACCACACCCACACACACCCACACAACCACACCCACACAAACACCTACACCCATACACCCACATACCCACATACCCATACACACCAACACACCCATACACACCAACACAACCACACCCACACACCCATACACACACACACACACACACACACACACACACACACACACACAGAGTGGTGCACTACAGTTACTACAGTGAGATGGGTGTATTCTTACGCGGTACAATATAGTTCATATTATCCTGACTAATTATATCACAATAACTTCTAGTCTTTGGAGTTATTTATAGGGGATCACTGCTCCTGTTGGGAAATTAATGATCACCTACCATTCCTCGTGCTTTTTACATGCTCCTGCTCTCATTCAAAGTCCCGCTCTCACACTTCCTGTCAGGAAATATCCTTTAAGAAAGCTTCTGTAGAGCATGTTAGAAGAACCAAATACCAAGGCTTTTATTAACTAAAAGACAGGAAGATATCACAAGTAGGTCGACCAGTCCAGAATGACCTGGTCTGGCTAGGAGAAATCCTTTAAGACCTGCCAGTAGCTGTGGCTACGCTCTCAGCCAATCACAGTTATTCTACACTACCATCTATACATTGATAGAATCTGTACTATCACATCTTCCAACATATTTAAGGATCCTTCCCAGATTCAAGGACAGTTCATTTCTTGCTGTTATCAGACTCTTAAATGGATGTGTCAGGAATCTGATTGCCCTCCAGTCGAAGGAGCCACAGAATAATTCTGATGATCCACAGTCTGTGTGGGTCCCTCAGCCGCTGAGCCACATGCTGGTCTGCTGCTGTGGTCACTGTCCTGTAGTGTCTTCTCCTTCTAAGTGGGGGGTTTTCTCCTGTTTGTGGTGCCTTGTGCCAGTCTACTGCTCCCCTGGAGTCTGCAACCCTTCGTGGCCGCTGCCCAGCACAGAGTCCACCATCTTGGCAACTGATCTCGCAGTTGCAGGATTTTAATTAAAAACACCATCAGCTCCTTCAACAGGTGGGAACAGATCCTGTGAGTGTTGGGGAGAGTTGGGAAGAGTGGAAACAGGCCCTGGGAGTATTGGGGAGAGTGTGAATGGACTCTGGAAATATTGAGGAAAGTGTGAATGGGCTCTGGGAGTATTTGGGAAGATGGGAACATAGGCCTTGATGAGCTTTGGGGTGAGTGGGAACTGGGGTTTTGTGCATTTTAGGGGAGTGGGGGAGTGTGCACCCGGGAGATTTCGGAGGAGCAAGAATCCAGCTCTCCAATCCTTTTTGGGAGCTGCAGGAAATATCACCTGTGATCCAGATGAGGAACTATCAAGAGTTCTAAATAATTGGACAGTGGATTTTCAGAGATTTAGTGTACCCACCATGATACCAAGATCAATAAATAGACATGATGGAATGCACTCAACATCTGCAGCAGAGACAGAAATGTACTCATCATGTTACCCCACACACCCATCAACAGTGTGAAAGTGTGCAGTGCTGTGCTGTGGGTCGTAAAAACCAAGAGATTGCCAAACTGTAATGGATGTATGTATTAACTGAATGTGTAAACTGTTATTCAGATAAACTTTGCACGTACAGATTTTTTTCTCTCGATATTTTTAACCATGAAATAATCAAAAGTAGGCAGCACAGGTGAGAGTTAACAGAACTGCAAGGACATAATGATGATAGAATAGAAGCTGGCCATTCAGCCCACTGAGTCTGCAGGACCAGCAACTTCCCATTTACAATGATGCTGCCCTCGCTCTATTTTATCCATCAACACCACCTACCCCACTCCCCGCCCACCAATAATTTCCACCACTCACTAGGGGTACTTTACAGCCATCAAGTTAACTTACTGACACATCTTTATGATGTGGGAGGAACGGAGGGGAAACTCACAAAAATAACTTGCAATCTTCACGGAAAATACCCAACCTCAGGATCAAAACCAAGTCTCTCAAGCCACAAGGCAGCACCGTGCTGCTCAAAAAGTAAATTTCACTTATCCCTCCCTTCCTTCTGGCTGGCCCCACATCCAACTACGTCTCCAGTCTTCATCTGCTGTGTCCACCTTCATGTCCCAACACCTTCCACACAAAAACACAAGATATCTGCTTGCTGGATAGAGTTTGACTCTTAATCCAATGGGCTTTTCCCTGTCAGCTAATATTTTAATGAACCATCATTTTCGAAGGCCTGTTATCTTTATGAAATTAATTTTCAACTTCTTCCAAGCATGACCAATTTGTGGTCAATTACCAATTTGTGACCAATTACCAATTGGTAATTCAAGCAGTGTCAACCAGCCTAGACAGGAGACTTTTACTGTGTGCAATCAGGGATTCAGGAGGAATGTGGAGAGTGGGCAGATGGGGATCTCATAAAAACTCACCAATATAATAGGGGAACTCGGCTGCTTTTTAAGTGTCTTTTGGAGACAAAGGGGTCAGTCACCATGCATCATTGATTTGACTCCAGTACTATACACGAGGAGTTCACACTCTCATTTGAACATGTATTCAGGATGGACAATACGATGGGTGTAAGGATAGGTCAGAGCCTGTTATCCTTCAGTGAATGACAGCTCCCCTTACCCTATGGTTTTCCCTCATCCACATAGCACATGTCAGGAATGAGGAGAAGTATTCTCTAGTTTGCTGGATGAGTGTGGCTTCAACAATGCTCAAGAAGTTATTAAGTGATATGTTATTTAAGATATGTTGCTTATAAAATGTTTCTGAGGTAATTCATCCATATTACCAGCTCCATGGTCTGGAGAAACGCTATCTTGTTTTCACTGTACACTTCAAGGTTTATTATGGTATGAATGACAAACGAACATGACTTGACTTGACTTGAAGCTCCACATTTATCCAGGACAAAGCAGCCTGCATGATAGATTCAACATTCATCACCCCAAGCATTCACTCTCTCCATATTCAAGGCATAGTGCGTAGCTTCCAAAAGAAGCATTATATTTGCTTGATAGACACTCTGACAGTGCTTCTCTCTGTTATCAAGGGTAATAGGAGCACTTCAAAGTCATGCATCATTCAATCTTGGAAATATATTGTCAGTCCTTCACCATTGCTGGGTTGAAATCCCAGAAACCCCTTACCCACCATCACTGCAGTGGTTCAAAAAAAAAAGCATCTCACCACCAACTTCTCCAGGACAACCAGGGACAGGCAGTAAATTATGCCCTTCCCGGTGATGCCCGGGTCTGAAAAATGAAGAATTAAGGTCAGTTGGAAATACTGTGGTGACATTTGAGGTGCTCTCACTCATTCCATCCATCTCCATGGCAAATCAGAGAGGCTTGAAGACAGAACTGAGAATACAGCATAGGAGTGGTGAAGTGGGAGACAGAGAAAGTAAATGGGGGATAACAGATACATGAGCAACTGGAGAACGGGCAAGAGATCAACAAGAGCTGAGACTACAGTGGGGCAAAGAGGAGGCTGAAGTGAGAGGCAAAATGCTTAAGCTGAGAGTGTAGGATTTGGATAACAGAGGAGCTTGAGAATAGATGACAGTAGGGAGAATGAAAAAATGGCTAGAGATCAAGTAACAGAATGATGTGAGAATATAAAGGTGGAAGAAAAAGTGCAAGGCATTAAGAGTAATGCTTCAAAAACATCTAGGAACTATTGCCACATGTTTTACATTGAACAAAATACAAATAACATTAGATTAAAGTAGTGATTCTCAACCTTCTTCCCACTCACATACTTAAATATTAAGTATTCCCTGTGCCATCAGTGCTCTGTGATTAGTAAGGGATTGCTTAAGGTGGTATGTGGGTGGAAAGAAAAGTTTGAAAACCACTGTTTTAATCATACCCCATTGACTTGTTATGTGTATGGTTTCATTTTTTTCTTTTTCTTTGGCTTGGCTTTGCGGACGAAGATTTATGGAGGGAGTAAAAAGACCACGTCAGCTGCAGGCTCGTTTGTGGCTGACAAGTCCGATGCGGGACAGGCAGACACGGTTGCAGCGGTTGCAAGGGAAAATTGGTTGGTTGGGGTTGGGTGTTGGGTTTTTCCTCCTTTGCCTTTCGTCAGTAAGGTGGGCTCTGCGGTCTTCTTCAAAGAAGGTTGCTGCCCGCCAAACTGTGAGGCGCCAAGATGCACGGTTTGAGGCGTTATCAGCCCACTGGCGGTGGTCAATGTGGCAGGCACCAAGAGATTTCTTTAGGCAGTCCTTGTACCTTTTCTTTGGTGCACCTCTGTCACGGTGGCCAGTGGAGAGCTCGCCATATAACACGATCTTGGGAAGGCGATGGTCCTCCATTCTGGAGACGTGACCCATCCAGCGCAGCTGGATCTTCAGCAGTGTGGACTCGATGCTGTCGACCTCTGCCATCTCGAGTACTTCGACGTTAGGGATGAAAGCGCTCCAATGGATGTTGAGGATGGAGCGGAGACAACGCTGGTGGAAGCGTTCTAGGAGCCGTAGGTGGTGCCGGTAGAGGACCCATGATTCGGAGCCGAACAGGAGTGTGGGTATGACAACGGCTCTGTATACGCTTATCTTTGTGAGGTTTTTCAGTTGGTTGTTTTTCCAGTCTTCCAAAGGCGCTATTTGCCTTGGCGAGTCTGTTGTCTATCTCATTGTCGATCCTTGCATCTGATGAAATGGTGCAGCCGAGATAGGTAAACTGGTTGACCGTTTTGAGTTTTGTGTGCCCGATGGAGATGTGGGGGGGCTGGTAGTCATGGTGGGGAGCTGGCTGATGGAGGACCTCAGTTTTCTTCAGGCTGACTTCCAGGCCAAACATTTTGGCAGCTTCCGCAAAGCAGGACGTCAAGCGCTGAAGAGCTGGCTCTGAATGGGCAACTAAAGCAAATATTGCAAAGAGTAGTTCACGGACAAGTTTCTCTTGTGTCTTGGTGTGAGCTTGCAGGCGCCTCAGATTGAAGAGACTGCCATCCGTGCGGTACCGGATGTAAACAGCGTCTTCATTGTTGGGGTCTTTCATGGCTTGGTTCAGCATCATGCTGAAGAAGATTGAAAAGAGGGTTGGTGCGAGAACACAGCCTTGCTTCACGCCATTGTTAATGGAGAAGGGTTCAGAGAGCTCATTGCTGTATCTGACCCGACCTTGTTGGTTTTCGTGCAGTTGGATAATCATGTTGAGGAACTTTGGGGGACATCCGATGCGCTCTAGTATTTGCCAAAGCCCTTTCCTGCTCACGGTGTCGAAGGCTTTGGTGAGGTCAACAAAGGTGATGTAGAGTCCTTTGTTTTGTTCTCTGCACTTTTCTTGGAGCTGTCTGAGGGCAAAGACCATGTCAGTAGTTCCTCTGTTTGCGCGAAAGCCGCACTGTGATTCTGGGAGAATATTCTCGGTGACACTAGGTATTATTCTATTTAGTAGAATCCTAGCGAAGATTACTCCAAAGGAAATGGGCCAATGACCATTTTTCTCAAGCAAAATATTTCAGTAACAATTGGGTCTAGAACAGTAATTCTCAACCTTCCCTTCCCACTCGCATCCCACCTTCAGCAATCCCTTACTAATCACAGAGCACCAATAGCTTAAAGGGGTATGTGAGTGGAAAGAAAAAGGTTGAGAACCACTGGATTAAAGTAACTAGATGCAAAAAATTGATGAGGGTAGGGCAGTAGATGTGGTGTACCTGGATTTTTATGCACTTGACAAGTTCCCTTGTGGTGGATTCATTCAGAAAATCATGAGGCATAGGAACTTGGCTGTGGGTCAGAGTGAGCTTGCCCGCAGAAAGCAGAGGTTTGTCTAGATGGAAAGTATTTTGCCTGGAGGTCAGTGACTAGTGGAGTTCTGGAGGGATCTGTTCTGAGACCCTTGCTTTTTGTGATTTTTATAAATGACCTGAATGAAAAAATGAAAAGATGGGTAAGTTTTCAGGTGACAGTAAGGTTGGAGCTTTTGTGGATAATGTAGAATGTTGTTGTAGGTTACAACAGGATAGAGATAGGATGTAGATTTGGGTGGAGAAGTGGCAAATGGAGTTCAATCTGGATAAGTGTGAAGTGATGCATTTTGGAAGGTCAAACTTGAAGGTGGTGAATGGCAGAATTCTTAACGGTGTGGAAGAACAGAAGGATCTTGGGGTCCAAATCCATAGATCTCTTAAGGTTGCCGCACAGGTTCATAGGGGAGTTAAGAAAGACAATGGAGAGGGTGCAGAGGAGATAAAACAGAATGTTGCTTGAATTGGAGAAGGATGAGAGGTGGCTTTACAGTGGTTTACAAGATGATAAGAGGTACAGGTAGGGTGGACAGCCAGCACCTGTTTCCATGGACGACAGTAGCAAATGGCAGAGGACATCTATATTAGGCGAGGGGAGGAAAGTGTAGGGGCGAGATCAGGAGTAAGTCTTTTACACAGTGAATAGTGGGTGCCCCCCCACATCTCCATCGGGCACACAAAACTCAAAACGGTCAACCAGTTTACCTATCTCGGCTGCACCATTTCATCAGATGCAAGGATCGACAATGAGATAGACAACAGACTCGCCAAGGCAAATAGCGCCTTTGGAAGACTACACAAAAGAGTCTGGAAAAACAACCAACTGAAAAACCTCACAAAGATAAGCGTATACAGAGCCGTTGTCATACCCACACTCCTGTTTGGCTCCGAATCATGGGTCCTCTACCGGCACCACCTACGGCTCCTAGAACGCTTCCACCAGCGTTGTCTCCGCTCCATCCTCAACATCCATTGGAGCGCTTACACCCCTAACGTCGAAGTACTCGAGATGGCAGAGGTCGACAGCATCGAGTCCACGCTGCTGAAGATCCAGCTGCGCTGGATGGGTCACGTCTCCAGAATGGAGGACCATCGCCTTCCCAAGATCGTGTTATATGGCGAGCTCTCCACTGGCCACCGTGACAGAGGTGCACCAAAGAAAAGGTACAAGGACTGCCTAAAGAAATCTCTTGGTGCCTGCCACATTGACCACCGCCAGTGGGCTGATAACGCCTCAAACCGTGCATCTTGGCGCCTCACAGTTTGGCGGGCAGCAACCTCCTTTGAAGAAGACCGCAGAGCCCACCTCACTGACAAAAGGCAAAGGAGGAAAAACCCAACCCCAACCAACCAATTTTCCCTTGCAACCGCTGCAATCGTGTCTGCCTGTCCCGCATCGGACTTGTCAGCCACAAACGAGCCTGCAGCTGACGTGGACTTTTTACCCCCTCCATAAATCTTCGTCCGCGAAGCCAAGCCAAAGAAGGAGTGGGTGCCTGGAATGCATTGCCAGGGCTAGTGATGGAGGCTGCTACAATCGGCTATTTAAAAGACTCTTGACATGCACATGGATGCAAGAAAAATAGAGGGTGCGAGGTAGGGAAGGTCTAGATTGTTGAGTAGCTTTCTAGAGATCGGCACCACACCATGAACCCTGTACTGTGCTCTAATGTTCTGTGTTCTGAAAGGCTTAAAAGATTAACAGTAAAAATAGCAAATCTGACAACTGGGAAAGTGAAGGAAACAACCAAAAACTAACCAAAGGTGTTTAAAACAAGGGGACAAAGTTATATTATTACAGTAAGATAGCAAAATAAACACAGAATACTGAAGAGCTTCAATGTTGGAAGAGATGACTGTTCTGATGGTTTTGAGGTTATTGCAGGAAGAATGACATGGAAAGTGATTCAATCAATATTTTGTGGAGGATAAAAGAGAATTTCAGATTCAGGGGCTGAATAGGAGAGAGAAATTCAATATTTGTTAAGATAATCTACTGGGGAGGAGGAACACAACCAGTTCCCTTGTCAAATGGTTACATTCTGGGCTTCTGTAAGAGCTAGGTGAAGAAATTCCGTAAATATTCATGTATAATGCATTATGAGGGGAAAAAGGGGGAAAATGTTACCCCTGTATATATAATACGACCCCCCTCCCCTCGCCCACCCGATTTGGGCTGGCGTCTCTCCCCCCCCACCCCTCGCCTGCCCAATTCGCACTGGTATCTCTCTCCCTGCCTGAGTCGCCCTTGCCTGCCCGAAATGTGCTGCTGTCTCTCCGCATGCCCGCCCAAGTCGCGCTGCTGTCTCTCCCCCCTACCCACTCAAGCCATGCTGCCATCTCTCTGCCCACACGAGTTGCGCTGCCGTCTTTCCCCCATCACCCGCCTGAGTCACACTGCCACCTCTCCCCACGCACCCCCCCCCCCCCAGTCAGCCTGCCGTCAATGTAGGCAGCTGCTGATAATCTTACTTACCGTTAAAATTGGCAGAAATTTAAAAAAAAATTATTCGTGTGTATAATGCGACCCCCCCCCCTACTTTGAGCTCGAATTTCGGTACAAATTGTTTTGCATTATACTCAAATATTTACGGTAATTCATTGTCTCAATTGTCACAGTCAGTGTGAGAGACCCTATGGTAGAGCTGGTGACTTCCGCTGGAGATTGATGGCAGCTTTTGATTGCATCGCCCGTTGCCTTTTCCTCTTGGCCCCTGGAAATTGAGTAGCTGCTTTCTCCATCCTCTGGCCCCTGCCCACCATCAAGCCTCCAGCAATGAAAATCCATGAAACCTCTCTACCACGACCTTCTTCACCTCTTGCAGGCTTGATGCAAATTACCCTTCTCAGACATGCACTCATTTAACGGAGAAGCAGGTCTTTCAGCACATTGAATCCATGCTTGAGTCTGGCTTCAGGCAGAAGAAGCTAACTTTCAGTGTCAAGAGATAATCACAAGGTTGGGATTCTTTGTGTTGTTTGAATGGTGGAAGGAAAGCAGAACCCCCTCCCCCCCCGGCCCCTGGAGAAAACCCACACAGTCACGGGGAGAATGTACAAACTCCTTTTAGACAGTGAAGGATTCGAACCCTGGTCCTGATGGCTGGTGCTTTAAAAGTGTTGTGCTAACTGCTACCCTAACCATGTCATGTTAGTGTTATAGTTGTCCAAGGGAGATTAATCTTTGTCAAGGCCTCTTCAGGGCAGATCTAGATGCTGGCAACCTTAACTCCACCAAAAAGTGGCAATGATTTGGGGATGCACGCTTCACCTCATCTGCAAAATTTCTGGACCAGTTACTCTAGCATGTTACTCTTTGTAAAGCCAGACATTAATCAGCCTCGTAACCACTCCTAGGCTCAGTCAGTCAGAATTTACTGTCATTTTTAAAACTGTAAAACAGCCATGAAAACTAAATTGCATTTCTCCAGGAAAAGGTGTTACTTAATAACATAATTACTATACAGAGGATCAACCATAGAAGAGTGTAATGAGAGGCCACTAGGAGTAACTGCCGCGCAGACCTCACCAACCATGGCCGCCACCTTATCCCAACCTCTCAATTACAATTTTATCCATTACAAATTAACAACATAACATTACGTTCAACTTTTAAACAAACTACTCAACAGAATGTACAAAATAACAGTGAATGGAACATATTCATAGACCGAGACCAGTCCATGGGCTCAGTAAGACAGGATAGCCATGTCCACACCAGCTGCAGTGAACTGAGATTCACTGGGGATGGGTTGTGCTGATGGCTGGCCCTGTCCCCCAGGCTCCACCCCATCTACCCACATATAACCTAGTTCTCCCGCCTAAACCCTGGGCCTCACTGAAGACCATTGTACGACTCTACCCTTTGTTATAAGCTAATAAAAGTGTGTGTTCTCCCTCAGTCATGAGAGTTTTTACTTGCACTACAATTTTATTATAACAAGAAGAGTTTGCTCCTGATCGACCCTCTGTCCCCAGATGAACTCAAGAGGTCGGCCCTCGTTTCCAGGGTGGAGACTAAAGGATTTGGGACCGTGCAACATATGAAGGCTCGGTACCTGAAGTCACAAAATGAGGTCCTAGCGAGGCATCGACTCGCTCTATGTCAGCAATGATCTGGAGAGACAATCGATGACTATCTGCTTGACCTGTGGACTCTAGCCAAGTGAGGAAGAGCAGATCCGGGAAACCCTAGCTGCGGGGGTCCGCTCGAGATATGTGAGGCAGCAACTACTTGGGTCGGGTAAGAAAGATTTGGCCAACCACATTGAACTGGCTAAGTCCCTTGAACAGGCCCAGCTCGAGACCGACAACCTTGAAGCTAACGACAACACTCTCCCCCGCAAACCCTTCCCAGGACCGGCACCAACCCCCACTACCCCTGCCCTAATGGCAGCCACCTCCCATGCTAGGGAGGACTTCCGCACTAGAAAGCGCTCCTTCTGCAGTAGAAGCCAGTATCCTCACTCTCGATGCCCAGCTAAGGACTCTATCTGTTCCAGCTGCGGTAAGAGGGGAGACTGGGAGAGGGTCTGCTGTGCGAAAGGAACACCAGGAAAATCCACAGCCTGCACTGCTCCTGACTCCGACTCCAAGCCATCACCCTCAGCCCCAAAATCACCAGAGCCTACCTGCTGCGTTAATCACCGAAGGAGGGTGGAAATTGGAAAATGGTGCGCAAAGTCTTGGCGGCCATCTTGCCACGATTTGAATTTAGTGGCAACATCATCAGAGGAGGAAGAGGGGTGGCCATCTTGCCACACCAAGAAGTCGAAGCCATCTTGCTTGATGGTGCATCAGGAAGGAGGGGGATGCTCGAGCGAGGAGGGGTATGGGGTCTCCGAGGTCCTAGCATCGATGATTATGGACCAAGACAGACCACATCAACACAGCATCTCTATGGTGACTGTCAAGGTAAACGAACACTCAACTCGATGCTTAATTGACACTGGCTCTACAGAAGGTTTCATAGACTCACAGACCGTTTGGGAATACAAACTTACCATATATTTCTAGCATCTCATTCACACTCTACTTGTATGCAAGAACATTGTCCTGTACATTTGTCTTTTGAAGCGGGGATGGGGGGGAATTTTATAAACTTTGGTTGTATGTGCTTAACGATTTATGTGCTTCAGTTCTGTTGGGTCTTGACCTTGTGCCACCTTAAAAGTGTGACTTGGAGTAGTCCGGTCCCCTCCCTCCCATAATGGCTCGGAACTTAGGGCCATTAAAATCGGAGCCCACATGCAGCTGATCCACACTTAATATCACCGCCCCCGCCCCCATCCCGCTTCCCAAACCTGTCTCCAGATTGCAAGCCAATTGTTATGAAGAGCAGGCGGTACTTTACTGCTGATCGGGAGTTTATAAAGTCAGATACTCAATGCCTGCTTGAGGAGAAAATCATTGAACCCAGCACAAGCCCGTGGAGAGCCCAAATGGTGGTAGTAAAAGGGGAAAATAAGTCCAGGCTAGTAATTGACAATAGCCAAACAATTAAACATTTCACACTCCTGGATATATACCCCCTCCCTCGAATTTTGGACATGATGAATGATATTGCACAGTATTGGGTCTATTCGACCATCGACCTGAAGGCTGCCTATCACCAGCTGCCAATCCATTCCGAGGACCGTCCCTTTACCGCTTTTGAGTCAAACGGCCATCTCTATCAATTCCGGAGGGTCCTTTTCGGTATTACCAATTGGGTTTCCATCTTCCAGAAGCAGATGGACAGGATGGTGGATGAGTACAGGTTGAAGACTACCTTCCCTTACCTCGATAACATTACCATCTGTGGCCATACCTTGGAGGATCATGATGCCAACCTTCAGAGGTTTCTCCATGCCACGAAAGCCCTGACCCTCACATAATCCCAGCAAGTGCATGTTCAGGACTAAACGACTGGCTATCCTTGACTATGTGGTGGAGAATGGTATTATTGGCCCTAAGCCCAATAGGATGAGACCGCTGTTGAGATCCCATTTCCAAGGACCATGAAAGCCTTGAGGAGATGCCTAGGGTTTTCTCATATTATGCCCAGTGGGTCCCTCAGTAAGCTGATAAGGTTTTCCCCCTCTTAAAATCTACTACCTTTCCCCTCTCAGCTGAAGCCCAAATGACTTTTACCTATGTCCAAAGCCAATTGCAAAAGCCACCAAGCACATGGTGGACGAGAATGTACCTTTCCAAGTGGAAAGTGATGCTTCAGAAGTGGCCCTGGCCGCTACCCTTAACCAAGCAGGCAGGCTGGTTGCATTTTTCTCCCATGAGCTCTGGAATTCCTCTGTGGAGAAAGAGGCTCAAGCCAATGTGGAGGCCATCAGGTACTGGAGACACTATCTGGCTGGTAGGAAATCAGAGCCCACATGCAACCTCCCCACACTTAATATCACCCCACCCCCATCCCACTTCCCAAACCTGTCTCCAGATTGCTAGCCGATTGATATGAAGAGCAGGTGGTACTTTACTGCTGATCGGGAGTTCATAAAATCAATGCCCAGCGCTCTGTCGCATTTATGTTCAATAACATCAAGAAGGGTAAAATTAAAAATGACAAAATTCCTAGGTGGAGGATTGAGCTCTCCAATGACAATTATGACATCACCTATCAGCTAGGTGCCCTTATCCAGAGGAAGCTGTGCCTCTGCCCACACCGGTCAACCAAGGGCTCTACATAATGAGCACTGCCATCCAGGGGTTACCCGCATGGCTCACTTTGTCAAGGCACGTAATCCGCCCTACTCAATGGAGATATCAGGGAAATGACCAGGTCCCTCCAGGTCTGCATGGAGTGCAAGCCGCACTTCTACCGCCCCACTAAGGTGCACCTGATAAAGTCATCCCGGCCCTTCGAATGGCTTAGTGTCAATTTAAAGGGACGTCTCCACTCCACGAACTGGAATACGTTTTTTCTCTCCATCATTGATGAGTACTCCCACTTCCCGTTCACTATCCCATGTCCAGATACTTCCACCTCATCAGTAATCAAGGCTCTAGATTCTATTTTCACCCTGTTTGGGTATCTTGGCTATATCCATAGCAACCAGGGCTTATAATGTATGAGCGAGGAGCTACATCAATTCCAGCAGGGCTACTAGCTACAACCCCCGAGGGAACGTTCAGGTTGAAAAAGAAAACACCACGGTCTGGAAAGCTGTCAAATTGGCCCGCAAGTCAAGAGGCCTCCAAAACTCACACTGGCAGGATATCCTGCCCATGGCCGCCACTCCATTCGGTCACTACTCTGTACAGTGACCAATGCAACTCTTCACGAGCTTTTCCATAATCTTGAATTGAGATGGGCATTGGAAACCATACTCCCAACCTGGCTCACCACACCAGGTCCGGTCCTTCTAAGAAAGAATGTGAGGAGAAGCAAAACCGACGCTCTGGTGGAGAGGGTGAGACAACTCTATGCCAACCCCATGCATGCCTACATGGAGTACCTGGATGGCAGGGAAGGTATCGTCTCAATCAGGGACCTGGCACCTGCCTGAACAGAGAACCTGTTGCCTCAGGTGACCCACTAACTCCAGAACTCTTTCTCACCAGCTCCAGGGCCTCAGGGGATTTGGTTCAGGAGGAAGAATCCTCTGTCGTAGAACCGGAGACTCTACAGCCCACTGTACCTTCCCTACAAGGGGACCAGGAGACTGAAGGAGCCCAAAGCCCACTGATGCTGAGGCACTCCTTCAGGATTTCCAGACCACCGGATCATTTAAACCAGTAAATAATTGTATATATTTTGATTTTTTTTTTCTCTCTTGTATCTGTGTTCTCTGTTTTCATCCACAGGCCCTATTTCTGCAGGAAGGGTGAATGCAGTGAACTGAGATTCACTGGTGGTATATTATACTGATGGCTGGCTCCTTCCCCAGGCTCCACCCCCATCTACCCATATATAAACCAGGTTTCCTATCTAAATCATGAGCCCTACTGAAGATCATTGTAAGACCCTATCATTTAATAAAAGCGTGTGTTCTCCCTCCAGCTGTGAGAGCTTTTATTTGCGCTACACCAGCAGAAAGTGACTCCTGGCTCAGCCGTTCCCCCCCCCCCATCCAGAGGATGCTGCAGCCTTCCGCCACGCTGCCGACTGAGGTTTCCGACCACTACCATGCCACGGATGGCAGTGAGAGCCCTCCAGCCAATTTCTCAGGGAAACTCCCCTCAGTCTACAGTTCCTCAGAGCCTTGGCACTGGGATCTGCTATACCCTGCACTTCCGGCTGACATGCCCACCCTGTTTGTCCAAGCCACCGCTCTAGACCCTCAGACTACCTCCTCGACTCTTCGCTGTTCTTCCGGCCTGACCTATATTTAGCGATTTGTGAGAGATAAATCGGGTGTGTAGTTTTTGGCTGTGATATTTGGAACATCAATATTAATTGCATTTTGTTGACTCATCATTGAAAAATCCATCATATTGACAATCACTACTGAAATCCAGATCTTCAGTTCAACCTAATTAATCCTATTAATACTTAGTTTTTATATCAAACCTACACTTCAGAGCTGCCATTAGTTCCACAGTCAATCTGTGGATGGTGTTGGCTACCTAGCACAATTACACACGATTCCAATCTCCCACCTTCCACCTATCTCGCTACCACTGGCAGCCAATGAAGTGAATAGTACTGATGCATTCAAGAAGGATCTCAACAAACATACTGATGGAGAAGGGTATAAAATATATGATGAAAGAGTTTGGTAGAAAGCTGATGGAACTACATTGGAGCATCCATCGCTGGCATGGACTAATTTAACCCAAAGGCTTGTTTCTGTGTTATATCTATTAGATGTGAAAATCTCCTCATTATTTAAGGAATATATAGTTTTTGTAACAATGTTTAGTGTAAGGTACAAAGGTAGTCTGATTGAAACAAAAGCAGGAAATACTGAACTGTCTGGAATGTCACAGGACTAAACCTAGGTCCAGACCCAAGGCACTCAGGCTTGACTTGGGATAGTGCAGGCCTGCACCAAGGACTAAGTCTGGGATAGCCAAAATCTGAACTGAGGATGGTTAGAACTAAGCTTAGTCCAAATCGAATCACTACATTTTTTATTTTAATTTTTTTCAAAAATTTAGAGTTACAGCACAGTAACAGGCCCTTCCAGCCCACAGGTCCGTGCCCCCCAAATACACCAATTAACCCACAAACCCTCTACATTTTTGGAGGGTGGGTGGAAACCAGAACACCCAGAGGAAACACATACAGGTCACGGTGAGACCGTACAAACAGACAGCGTTGGATTCAATCCCGGGTCACTGGTACTGTAATAGCTGTGATAATGAAAATGTTACAAAAGGTGCACAGATGTGGAAATCTGAAATCAAAGCTAAAAATGATGTTGGAAAGATTCACCCAACGTTTCAGCTCCGAGACCCTTCATCTGGAATTGAGGCTCGATTGCTTGACAGATCAGAGAAATCTTTGGTAATGAATCAGCATTACACTGAACATGTCCACATTGTGCTCCCAGCACCCTTCCTTATTTGTAATTTGTTCTCCAACGAAATTCATCATGATCTGGTGACCATTTTGTATCTTCAATATTCATTCATCTGACATTGACATCTACGGTGCCATGCCTCAGTTTCGAAGTTTTCTTTAACAGCACCAAATCCACAGCCTCTCTCACCCAATGGAACAAGGGCATCAGCTAATGCAGACCTTCAGTCCACCTGAAGCTCAAGTCTCTCATTCAGTTCAAGCCATGACGCTTTCTGCAAATCTGCCTTTGGTGCCATTTTCTGCTGCCTTCTGTGAGGGATTGTCCATCAACAAATTGTTTTAGCGTTGAGATTTTTGTGTGTGATGTCGAATTGAGATTGGGTGCAGAAATTAAGGAAGAATTCCATTGTGCCCAAGTACAATGGAAATGGGATTTGGTTGAAATTGCGAAGACTATAAAGTGGTGTGGTGAGATAATGAGAGATGCCAATTGAAACATCACAAGATAAAATAGAAAAGCGAGAGATAGGAAGAATCATGCAACATGATCAATGAAAGATGAATTATCTTGTGGAGCAGTCACAATAGGAACTGATTGGAGTGGGCAGTTTAACAAGATGCAATAAATAAAGAGCGATTTTCTTGGAATAATGGAGACAGGTAAGCGGGATTTTGTTTAGTCAAAAACAGATTGGTTTGTTGAACTGTGGATGTTGTCACCATCCAACTGCCCCTACTTTCTTACCAACAGTCTTAAAGCAGTATGTTTGTTCCAGTATATCATGTTACACACATTTTGCCATTGAATCCAATTTGCTTATTTTGTAATGTAGATTTCAGCCAATCTTTACTAATATTAGTTGGTACCCAATGCCCAGATAAATGAAAATTTGCCAGTATCTATCAGTTGCAGCTGTTAACACCTAATTTCTCTGCTGTTTCAATCTTCTTTAACTGTGGAATGGAAACTACTGATGTTTTGGAACTGCACTTGCCATGGGGACCCAGAAATGTTGGATTACATCCCCAATGAAACCAATTGAAGTGTATTGCTTCCATATATAAAATGTGGTTGCCATCAATGCAATCTCCTGCAGATGACAAGGTCTTACAAAAACATGTTCAACAGTGCATCAGGACGGGGGCAAGTATTTACAACAATATAAACTCTTCAAATTTGTGCTCTGCTCCCCATGGTTGGTTGGGGGAAGGGTGGTTTAGCAGGTTAACTTGAAATTAATGCAGAAGATTGAGGGCTTGTTGCATTTCGCTGGTTTTCAATCCACAACTAGTTGTTGTATCAACAGTGAGAACTTCAGAGCAGCAAAGGTTTGGCAAGAGGAATTTCTGGCTTCATACATAAGCTTCCCAAAAAACAAGGAACCTTTCATTCTCGGAATTCTCGGAGTGAATTGAGCCAATGTTGTAATCATGCCTTCCCTTGGGCACATGGGATTGACAGCTGTGGCAAGGGCTTGCTGTATGCAGTTGAAATCGTGCAGCGCTCTGCGTTCACCACTCTCACAACAGCTGTGTATGAGCACAGCAGCAAAGCAAGAAGCTGGTTCAATATGGGATTTTTTGCTTTTTAATTTGTGAAAGCTTTCCCTGCATCCAAATTTAGAGCAGTATATTTCTTCTGTAAGTGACCATATGAGGTTCCCTCTGTAGTTTGGTGGGTGGACTGAACACCAAATTCTGGGCAGTGCTAAGCTCAGCTGAAGCATTCACAATTGGTGGGGTAAGAACAGACAAGATTGGGGTGACAATCGTGATTGCTCTGCAGTGACCCTTGCTTAAAAATGTCAGGTGAGGAGGGGTCAGGCTTACTTGCGATTCTCACCCATGGGCTAAGCAGACAGCTGATACTTACCAGGCTGCTACATGTCATGTGCATTTTGCACAGCTGTAAAGCAACTGGAAAATGAGACATTGATATTTTCTTTCCTGCATAATTGATCATTGCCATAAACTTAAAATCATTACATGATTTATGGAACTTTAAAAAACACAGCGTTCACAGAAGCAGCCAACAGTTTATTTTTTTAATAGTCAATGCAGAAGCAACTGATCGGTTGCTTTCACTGGAGGGAAGCACTGTTAGATGTCCCATAAAAGGAAAAGGTTCCATTATTGCCACATAATATTACCTTTAGAATGCAATATGAGGATCATTGGAAAAAGATAATTGGGGGAGTTGAGGTCAATTTATTTATGATAAGGTATGCATGCCAGAATGGGTGTGGAAGCAGATGCAGTGCAACATTTTAAAAGTTGGATGAATACCTTGGTCAACTTCAGAGTTCTGGCTAATCAACATGCTGCTAGCTGAGGTGAGCTAATCATTACACGTAGGCTCCGTTAATTGAGTAAGCGCAGTCCATATATTGAGAATATTGTAGACAGAATAACTCCGACACATCTGATTAAATCCACATTACAACCAGTTTTTTTTATTAGTGAAACATTATTTATAATCACTTGGCCAAATTATAAAAGATTTTACATAAATTCATATTAAATTTGATTCACTTGCTAGAATTATGGTGTGGTACATGTTTTAAGTCATATTTGATTAAATAGTCAAACACAGTAGTAGATCAAGATATAAAACACAAATCCGGACCCTGAAAGGTCGCTACTCAGCACGTCTGACAGACCACACCAATCCAACTAATTAAGAGGGTACAAAACAATCACACTAGAAGACAATGAAAATGAATGAAAGCTTGCCATTTAAAAAATTTTCTCAATGGATGAGCTGATTTTATAATTTATTGTGGGAGGAAGCAGCTGACAGGTTGACCATGTACGATAAAACCTCGTTCGAACTCGATAGTTGGGGTCCAAGATTTCATACCGCGTTACAGCCGAGTCATGGAACAGATGCATATATGTTTTGATTCAGGAAGCAGGAAAACCGAATACTGTGACTCAAACCCTATAATAAGACCTTTAAACTCCACATATTAACAAACACATCTTGTAAATGAGTCATGAGAGTCCGTTTTTGAGTTTGTGGCTGTTAGTCACTGTTAGCCTGACATCCTAAAATCAATGTTTGGGGTCCACAGACACCTGTGCTTATAAGTAATTCCGCGGATTAACGAATCGCGTTCTAACGAGGTTTCACTGTGTATATGACACTTGATAAAAAAGTGGATTTTTTTTACCT
Organism: Narcine bancroftii; assembly: GCF_036971445.1. Classification (NCBI taxonomy): domain Eukaryota; kingdom Metazoa; phylum Chordata; class Chondrichthyes; order Torpediniformes; family Narcinidae; genus Narcine; species Narcine bancroftii. The sequence continues at coordinate 66,992,830 of NC_091477.1, read as the reverse complement.
CAACCAATATCCATCCCCATCTTGTTAAGCAGAGCTCCTTCTCGGGAGATCATGCAGCAAGATAAAGCAATGAACTGATAGTTTGGCAGGTTATTGGGGCAAAACCAGCCTTCCAATTCATCAAGGAAGTCCTGGAGGATGGCCTAGTGGGGCCTTGATGGAGCACTGGCATCATCAGTAGTTCGTTGGCACAAGGACTGATTCCATGAAGGGTAAGGTTGGAAAGAGTAGGAAAAATGACGAAATACATTTAGACATCACAATCAGGCAAAAGCAGACCTGGACTTCTTAAAAAAGCTGCATGTTCCAGGAGGAAATAAAGATACAGCAAGGCAGAGGTAGATGGTGGTGGCAATTAAATGCAGCACAATGACCAAGCAGGAAGGAAAGAAAAGAGCTTGTGCCCTTTGCAATAGAGAGGCCTGCTCATTGGGTGGGGGTTTCTCTTAGATGTGTTTTAAACTTCCTGGAGTGTGCACTGCTTTTGTCCAGACTGAAGAACCAATCCAATGCCATTGGTGACAGCAATTCATTTTTCCCTGCATCCTACCAAGGTGTAAGCTTCTGATTCATCACCCACTTTGCACTGGTTATTCTCAAGCTTGGGATATATTTTGCCATCTGGAGTTGCTTGAATGCTGGCTCATGCTGTGCTATTTCAGGAAGGGGAGGACAGGGACGATCAGAAGAATGGCTACCTGATGTAGTGGCCCCAAAACTATTATCCAGCTGTGGGAATCAGCTGAAGTTTCTTCTCCAATCCAATGCCTACGTCAATTTCCACCTGATGGCAGCAATGTCAACGCATGCTGTGGACCAATCCTGAGATCCTCCGGTGTGCCCAACCTTACAGTTATCCTGCTTCTACCAATGCTAGGTTATCCAAGTGTCAAAGAGCAGAAGCATTTGTGATTGTTCAGTCACCAAGTCAGGCTAATGTGTTTCCCTTAGATGGTCTCATTACAGATTTCATGTTTCCAGGCTGGCCAACCATTGATCTCTGACATGAGAATCCAGGGCGTCAGCTAAAAGCACATGGGGAATTGCTCTTTTATCACCATGGATTCAATAGAACCCATGCCGCTTGATCTGATCTAATGTCAGAACAATGAAGCTGTTCTGGACCACATGGAGAAGCTCTCATTTTTGAAACAGGAAGAGCAAGGAAGGAAGCAGAAGCCATATTTCGGGATGTGACTTATGTATATCCTTTGGAATTCTGGTCTCTGAATGTCAAGCGTACATCTAGGGATAATCAAGTGAGCGAACTGGACAAGAGAGAACATTTGCCATTTGGGAAATGCCATGTTAATAATGTAAACAGCCTCTGTTGAGACAGAGGCTGAGGTCAGTGGTTGTTGGGAAGGATTCAGATAGATTCCCCAGTCTTTTAACAGTATGGGAATTAGATGTGAGGATCAGGAATGTCTACTGACGTTGTGGGGTTGGAATACCTGTTTGTAGCTGTAGGCCACAAGCCAAATCAAATGGAAAGTGCCAGCAGGACCTTATGACCAATGCCAGTACCTCAGTATAAGGAATATCCTATGTGTGTGTGTGTGTGTGTGTGTGTGTGTGTGTGTGTGTGTGTGTGTGTGTGTGTGTGTGTGTGTGTGTGTGTGTGTGTGTGTGTGTGTGTGTGTGTGTGTGTGTGTGTGTGTGTGTGTGAATGATCTATAGTTCAAACACCAAGTTTATCCAGCTGATGTTTTCATGGAGGATCATGTAAAGATGGTCATTCAGTTGCTCATTCATTAATTTTATGCCCTTGCCTTGATTAGTTAAACTTATTCCTCAGCTTCCTATTGGACACGAGTGAGACTGATTCGGTGCCCAGCTACTTTACGAGATAGAGGCTTGCCTTTTTTTCATCTCCCGATCCAACTGCTCCTGCAGGAGAGTCACCTAAACAAGTGGAACAAATAACCTCATGAGATGGTTCAATGCCATGCTCAAAAATACCTTTTGATCTTTTGTGAATCAAATGTGATCCTCTCTTCTTGATTAAACAATTGGTAAAACGCAAAGTTAGAGCATCTTTTGATAACTTAAGACTTCAATATCTGACTGCTGAGCCCAAACAGAACCCTTCCACCTGACCGGATTAAACCACGTTTTAAAACTCAAACCGGCTCTGCCAGATCTTTTTTCATGAAACTTTGTTTCTTTCCATCTGGCCAATGGCTCTTGCATGAATTTCCAGATTCCCACCCCCCCCCCCCCCCACCACCCCTGCAAATACTGCCTTAAATACTTGGTGCTATCTTCTAACTTTCACGTAACCACACGGGACAAGCTGCAGAACTTGTGACCTTTGTGTCACGATCACATGCATATATATTGATAGTGCGAAATGGACAGCAATCAAAAATAGTCCTTTTTGATAATTCCCAAACCTCCTTCCCAGCCAAGGGTTGCCATTGCCAACTGTAGTGGCAAATCATCACATGTCTCAGGAGGAGGTTAAATGCTTCTATATTGGCAGAAGATTTCAGTGCAAAGACTGCCAATTCCTGGAATAGTAAAATTAAATATTTAACTGTGCTGGTACAATGGTCGAACAGGAAAGAAGGTAGCAGATATATTTTCAGAAACACAGTTCAATTGAGACTTTAGCATTGGAGGAATCCACTTGACCTGTCTCATCTATTTGCATTCCCACCATTTCTTCACCCTTCCCTGAAACAATTCTATTTTCTGAGAGTTGCTTTTGAATGCTTCAGGGATAATCCGATACATTTTTGGCCTACGGTATTACAAAGCAGTCTGCATTTCAATTAGATTCTAATCATATCATGAATTTCTTATCTAAGATCTCAGCCTCCTTTCAGTATATTTGTCAACGAGAAATTTCTGTCTGTCTTATCTCGCCTGCTCCTGTCACAATCTTTAATGTGTCTCTAATTTCTCACTGGTCGGATGTTGAAGATAATCTTCTGTCAATCATTATCCTTGGTAGACAGTGCAAACCATGCATATGAAACAGGCACCTGTTCTTCGAGTTCTTTCACACGCTGCCTGTGGGCTTGTTCCTTAGCCTCCAAGATCCTTTCGGCTTGTTGGTTAGCATTCCGTAGGCGCTGAGTTTCCTTCTCCAGCTGCTGATGGTGGCGGGTAGTCAGCTCAATTAGTCTCTGGCTGTGGCTCCATTCCATCTCAGTTGTCAGCTCCTCTGAAAAGGAAGCCCGATAGATGATAAAAAGCACCGAGGGCTCAATCTTCTGTTCAAAGTTCAGATTGCTTGTACATTCATGACATTGCATACAGCCCTGAGATTTTTTTTCCCCCTGCGGGCCAGGCAGAATTTCTCCTGTAAACTGTACTCAAGAAGAAATATGTGCATACTAAAGTGAGAAATGTAAGCAAAAAACTGTTCAAATACATTAAAAAATCAATAATAAATATAATGCAAAGTAAGAGTCCTTAAATGAGTGTGTTGTTTTGGAATCTGATGGTGGAGAGGTAGCAGCTGTTCCTAAACCTGGTGGCAGTAATCCTGTGGCACCTCTACCTCTTTCCTGATGGCAAAAGAGGTGTGGATCCTTATTACTGCTGCCCTCCAACAGCAGCGTTCCATGTTAATATTCTCAATCGTCGGGAGGATTTTGCCTATGATATACTGGGCTGTGATCACTAACTTTTGCAGGGCATTCCTCTCAGACGTGTTGGTGCCCCATACCAGGCTGTGATGCAGCCAGTCAGCACACTTTCTACCACACCTCTGTAGAAGTTTGCTGAAGTTTCCAATGACATACCGGCTGGCAGGGTTGGTGTCGTGGTTAGCGCAACATTGTTACAGTGCCAGCGATCTGGACCGGGGTTTGAATCCCATGCTGCATTAACAATAACTTCTCACTCAGTGCCACCAAGACCAAGGAGCAGATTGTTGACTCTAGGAAAGGAAAACGAGATATGTATGATCTGGCAATCGCTTGGGGATTATGGGTGGAGAGGGTGACTTGATTTAAATTCCTGGGAATCACTATCTTGGAGATGTTTCCTGGACCTGACACACTAATGTTATCATGAAGGTACCTCTACTTCCTCAGGAGTTTGCAGAGGTTCGGTATTAACAGGCCCTTTCGGCCCATGGGCCCATGGCACCCAATTACACCCAACTGACCTACAACCACTGGTACATTTTTGAATGGTGGGATGAAACCGAAGTCCCCGGGGAAAACCCATGTAGATACGGGGAGAACATACAAATCCCTTGCAGACAGCATGGGATTCGTGTACAATCCAGTGATCATTTGGGGATCAGAGGTGGAGAGGGTGACCAAATTTAAACTCCTGCGAGTCACTATCTCGGAGAACTTTTCTTGGACCCAACACACCGATGCCATGATAAAGGGATCACGTAGGTGCCTCTACTTCAGTTTCAGTACTTTTTGGAGGTTCAGTATTAAATTTAAATTTAGATATTGTGAGAGATGAGAAAAACTGATATTGCAATATGAACATGAAGAAATGAAGAAAATAAAATTGATACATAAGTAAATGAATGAAGCCAGTGCAAACAACATGAGACATGGATATTAGAAGGCAGGAAGCTGATACTGTCTGAGTAAGATAAAAATCTCCTAGAGCAGCAAGTTCACTAACTGAAGGAGATAAGGACAGACAATTGATGATAGAAGTAGAGTTAGTCTGAACGAGATAAGGGTCTCCAAGTCCCAGATAGAATTAGCAAGGCTTGCATAAATAATTAGAAAACCTTAGACAGTATTAGTCAGTTCTACATATATAATTAGTAAGCCATACACAGATTTATCAAGTTATGCATATTTAATTAGTGAACCCTAGACAGGATTAGCGAACTCTGCATATGAAGGGACTGTAGCTCTGAGAGTTGGAAAGGTGTGAATGGGGACAAGGGCAAGGTTATGAATAAGGACAATGGGGATAATGACATGAGAAGACACCGACAGGATACCCCCTGGTCCTCCAAGTGCACAGAAACAGCACGTAGGCAGGATTTCCTAATGCCAAACCTCTCCAGCAGGAGGCAGAAGAATGTAAGGGGGGGGGGGGGGGTTATTCCTATACTGAGATAAACTGTATAAAAGTTGGGTGAGCCCCAGTGTATGTGTGTATTCCCAGGGTAAGGGGAAGCACCCAACTTTGCATTGTTCTATAATAAATGTTCTTTGTCTCGAGCAATTTCTTTAAAGGTAATTCTGTTTCTAACAATATCTTTGGCTTGGCTTCGCGGACGAAGATTTATGGAGGGGGTAAATGTCCACGTCAGCTGCAGGCTCGTTTGTGGCTGACAAGTCCGATGCGGTAAGAGGCCCTTTCGCCCCACGAGCCCGTGCTGCTCAATTACACCCAATTGACCTGCAACTCCTAGTATGTTTTTGAACAGACTCTTTATAGACAGCGTGGGATTCAAACCCCGGTCCTGATCGCTGGTACTGCGAGTTGCAATAATCGCTACACCAACCGTGCCACCTGGTATGTCACTGGAAACTTTAGTAAACTTCTACACCATAGTGGGACATGTGTTGACCGGCTGCGTCATGGCCTGGTACAGGTCACCCATACCCCTGCGCGGAAAAATGTTAATGATCACAGCCCAGGATATTCAGCCAAGTTTTCAATCTACTACCTGACCTGCAGTCTGAGTGCGATAGTTTCAGCTTGGTGGAGGAAGAACCCTATTGCTCACTCGTGTCTCTCTCCTTTGCCTTCCCTCCAGAACCCACCACCCCACCAACATTGTGGACTGCTGTGAGAAAAGGGTAGTATTTTCCTGGGAAGTCCCAGGGACTGCAACAGGTATATGAATGGAACAGCTGGTGCATCCAAAAATTTTGTTTGCCATTTCTCTCCATGAATTTCCCAACTAATTCTTCTCAATATTATTCAAGCCTCAGGGGCCCCGACACAAAATTCCCACCTCATCCACCCCTCTGAGCAGGCTGTGCACTTGAGGTAACCAAGTGAAGGTTCTGAAGGATCTCAATGGGTCAGGCAGCATCCATGGAAGGCAACAGATAGTCAATGTATCAGGCTGTAACCCTTCGTCAGGATTTGCAAGCAATGGGCAGATGCCCAATTAAAGAGGAGGCAGCAGGAAGGGGAAGAGTACAGGTAAATGCAATGGAAGTGGGGAAAGATGGAAAGAATCTGGTGGTCATTGGACGAAGAGGCAGAGGGCTGGTACATGTGACAGACGGCTAGAGAGGGTGAGGGAGGAAAGGGAAGCTAAGGCTATGGAGGAATGGGTCAAAAGGACTGAGATGGGGGGAGGGGTGTTGAGTAAACAAGGGATAACGTCATCAGAAATTGGAGGTTAATGTTGATGCAGTCAGGCTGGAGGCTGCCAAAATACTAAAGATGGCACCTTTCAGTTGTGACAGAAAATAGATATGTTTTTGGGAGATAAATTGGGGGAACGGCTTTTAGTGTAGATCACATACAAACACTTTAAAACAGATCATATTTAAAGCTCTGCTCATGCTAGACATGTTGGGGCCAACAGTCTTTGCAAAAGCTTTAGAGAGTGCCCAGGTGACTTCACTAATGGATTGTCGTTTACAAAAAGGCAACAGATGAAAGAGCTTGTCGGAGCCACAGACAATCTGGAGGGGAACTTGCTGTTCTAAGAGGGTCATGTGGTTTTGCAAGCAGAGAGAGTCAAGCAGGCTTTTTCTCTGTGTGTGTGAGAGAGAGACACACATGCACAGAAATCAGTTCTGCAGTTTTACAGTCAGCAGCAGCAACTGGGACTGGAACAGGACAAGCTGGCAAGCTTGTGGAAAACCCCATATGGAAGACGGGTTGTGAGTGCTTAGTTCAGGCTGGTCAAAGTCCTTGTGGTTCATGCAAGAGGAGAGGACCGGCTGTCTAATGTTTCACTTTGAACAAGTGAAATAAAAAGGCTCTCTGTGGTGACCTGAAAGAAAAAGATTATCATCTGGAGACCCGGAGAGGGCAAGTTTCTTCGGCAAGACACTGAAGTGACTAATGGAAGTAAATCAGTTGTGGGTGTCCTGGAACAACAAATCTCTCTCTGAAAACTGAAAAGGATCTTCCTGAGCGGTAACCATTTACCTTTCAAGCACCAAAGCCTAGTGAACTTTATAAATGTTAAATCCTGTGTACAGTATAAGAATTGCCTGCAACCAGTGAACTTGGGGGAGTGTGAAGTGAGATTGGATTGTGAACCAACAAACTTTTCTGAACTTACACACACTTTACATACACGTGCGCTTAGAATTAGAAGGGGGTTAAGTTAGTTGTTAGTTAAGTTAGTTAAATCAATAGTGATAAGTTAAAGTTTGATTCTGTTTTCATGTTTAAAGATAATTGAAAGCAACTTTTGTTTAAGTAACCATTTGTCTTGGTGAATATCTATTGCTGCTGGGTTTTGGGGTCCTCTGTGCTCGTAACTCAGCAGCAACTCTTTGCGTGCAGCTCTGACGGGAATTATCAAACACTCCCAATCAGAACTACTAAAATACAACCAAAGAACCCAAACCACTAAATTAGACTTGCTCGTTAACAAGGCTGTCCTAAGATCGCTGGCAGACCTCAGAATCAGAAGAAACGCAAGTCTCCGTCAGAACGTGAGACCTTTAAACTGCTGGTGCTCAAGCAAGTTCAGCGCCGTGGGAGTTTTAAACAACAAGCGATCTTGTCATTTAAACTTTGTGGGAGTCGCAAACAGCAGATGCTCAGTACATTTAAACATTGCGGGAGATTTAAAGAGACAACGCCTGTTTCTTATAAACAAGATCTGATCATGTGGTTGTAGAGGGGGAGGGGCTACATGTTAAGCTCAGAGACTTCCAATCCATACCATTCTCCTGGCCAATGTACACTCCTTGGAGAACAAACTTCTAATTTTTTTTCTTATTTAATTAATAAGATCACATTTGAGCAGTTCAGCACCCAACCTGGGTAGGCCCAATGACCCCTGAGTCTTCTGCACAGGCCACTGCCAACATCACTCTCCCTCCCTCAGTTCCCTTCCTCCCCATCCCACTGCAACCCTTTCCTCCCTCCCAGTACCAGATGCTTACCACTTGAAGAACAAACCTGAGGAACTACAAGCCAGACTTCAACATCTGAGAGACATCAGGGAGTGCTGCATCATGTGCTTTACAGAAACTTGGTTAAACATGGACATTCTAGACATAGCACTGCAGCCAAGGGCTACACCCTCCATTGTAGTGACCGCATACCAGCATCAGGAAAAACCAAGGAGGCAGTGTTTGTGTTTTCATCAATTCATCGTGGTGCACAGACGTGACAGTTATGTCCCAGTCCTACTTCCCCCCAACCTGGAACATCTGGCAATCAAGTTCTGCCAATTCTACGTGCCAAGGGAGTTCACTGACATCTTCCTGGTTGCAATGTACATTCTGCCCCAGGCTAACATCAGGCTGGCACTGGAGGGACCGAGCACTGTGATAAACAGCCATGAGGCAGCACATCCGGATGGCTTCCCGATCATTGTAGGGGTCTTTAATCAGGCCAACCTGCCACATGTGAGACCAGGCGAGCCAATACATTCGACCTCTGCTCAACCACCATAAAGAACGCTTACACCATACCTCGACCATACACCAGTAAGTCTGATCACCTGGCTATAATTCCACAACCGCCAGATAAGCAGAGACTGAGGACCACAGAACCAGTAGTGAAGATGGCAAAAGTATGGTCAAGGGAGGTGGAGGAGCATCTGCAGGACTGCTTTGAATTGGTGGACTGGAACATATTCAAGAACTCATCTGCAGACTTGAATGGATAGGCAACAGGTGTCTCTGACTTTGTCAAGACTTGTGTGGACGCACGTACAGGGTGTTCCCAAAGCAGAAGCCCTGAATGAATCAAAGGATTCACAACCTGCTGAGGATGAGAACAAGGGTGTTTAGGGCTAGGGATCTAGATCTCTACAAGAAGACCAGGTACGTCCTGCGGAAGGTCATCTCTGAGGCAAAGTGGCAATTCCGGAGGATGCAAGAAACAAAGACAGAGACATGCCAGCTATGGAAGGGAGTACAGGACATTACAGCCTCAACACCATAGATGGCTGTTATGCTTCATTACCCAATGAGCTGAACATCATCTATGTCCGCTTTGAGAAGGTGAACCAAACAGTGCCTACTAGAATCTCTGCAAAGGCAGAGGACCCTGTGATATCATTCTCTGAGGATAATGTTAGAACATCATTCAAGAGGGTGTGAATGCTCACAAGGCATCAGTTCCTGACGCCAACCAACTAGCTGGAGTGTTTGCGGACATTTTTAACCACCCATTGCTGGAGTCAGACTATTGCCCAGACATATTAACTTCTACGTATTTTCTACAAAACAAAATGTTTTGAGAGGCTGGTCAAAGCCAGAATTAACACGTACGTAAGCAAAGATCTGGACCCACTGCAATTCGCCTATTGTCACAATCGCTCCACAATGAATGCAATATCGCAGGCTCTCCACTTAGCTCTGGGTCACCTTGAAACAGCAACTGATGCTCTTCATCGAGTACAGCTCAGCCTTCAATACCATTATTCCCTCAGCGCTGGTCGAGGCTACTAACTCTGGGCCTCTGTACCCCCACTCTGCAAATGGATACTTGACTTCCTCATCGGAAGACCAGTCAGTACGAATTGGAAACAACATGTCCTTCTCACTGATTAACAACACAGGCTCACCCCAAGGATGTGTGCTTAGCCCACTGCTCTTCTCATTATAAACCCACGACTGTGTAGCCAGGTACAATTCCAATGCTATCCACAAGTTTGCCGATGACATCACAGTTGTCGGCAGAATCTCAAACAGAAATGAGGAAGCGTACAGGAGGGAGATAGATCAGATTGTTGAATTGTGTAACAACAACCACCTTGCACTCAATGTTAGTAAAACCAAGTAGATGATTGTGGACTTCAAGAGGGAGTTGAGGTTCAAGACTCATCCTCATCGAAGGCTCAGTAGAGGTGGGGGGGTCAAGAACTTCAAATTTCTCGGTGTCAACATCTCCGAGGATCTGTCCTGCAGCTTCTATGTTGATGTAATCACGAAGTATGTCTGACAGTGGCTATACTTTGTGACATGTCTGAGGAGATTTGGTATGTCACTGAAGATTCTCGAAAACTTCTACAGGTGTTCCTTGGAGGGCATTCTGACTCGTTGCATCACTGTCTGGTATGGAGGCACCAAATCTCAGGACAAGAATAAACTCCAGAAGGTAGTTAACTCGTCCTGCGACATCACAGGCACTAGACTTCACTCCATCGAGGGCATCTACATGATCCGGTGTCTTAAAAAAGCAGCCTCTATCCTCAAAGATACCCATCATCCAGGCCATGCCCTCTTCACTCTGCTGCCATCAAGGTAAAAGGTACAGGAGCCTAAAGATGAGAACTCAACAGCACAAGGAGAGCTTCTTCCCCGCTGCTATCAGATACCATAGATACTGCCCTACCTTTCATGCACTATTAGTTTTATTTGATATATATATTAATGTTGTAAGATGGTTAGAATATGAATGTTTCCACAATGATGCTGCCAACAAAACTCTGAACTTCATGATGTGTTCAGGACATACATTCTGATTCTGAATCTGACATGGAGTAGAATGGCTGATCCTCCAGTTAAACTTACAGACACCTCCATATGGGAATGGGAAGAGCTTGCTGGGACTGATACACCAATACAAACAAAGGTAAGAGTTATAAAGAAAATAAATGAGAAAGAAAGTCTCCATTATAAACACTCCTATTTCAAGACTAGTGGCATTTTCCACTACTCCTGCCATGAGTGGTTCTCCTTGTATCTATACCCAGCTGCCGTGTGGAAGACAGCACTGCCATGAGCCATCATAGGCTCTCTTGCTCCCAGGTTGAATCTGTCCAATCAAGTCTCTCCACATCCTCAGGGTCCCATTAAGCACTGACTAATCAAGTGCAATGTGTTCCTATTTCTGGAATGGTGGCAGGTTGATGGTAACAACTCCCCATTCTGACGTCAATGCATGCTAGTATCTATCAAGATGGCACTTGTCTCACTAAAGCTCATCCTGACTGAAGTGCCAACCAGGAGAAGGTCTACTTTTGCTACTTTTACCCAGTTTGAAGTGTGGCATCATGCCAGATACTGAGAAGCCATCTTTTCTCATCTTCTGATCAATTTCTATCATCTTCCCCAACAGTTCACCGATGCCCCAATTTGCCTGAAGCTCTTCGGGGTTTCCCATGGGGGCAGGGAACACATAGGGAATCAAATCTGCCTCAGGTCACCAAGGAGTGTTCATCAATCTTTAAGGGGCTCCATACTATTAACCACAGATTATGTCCAATCCAAGGAAGAAAGTTCTGCAGATTCCCATGCAGCTGCTGTGATGCCTTTGCTATCTGGTTGCCCATCATCATTTCACAAGCTTGGAGGTAAGTAATATGTCCAATGATTACTCTGAGGAACCCAAACCACAAAGTCTTGGGGTGATGTGACTCAATATTAACATGGGTGACCTAAACATCCTAGCTTCAGATCTGTAGGCAGTCTTCCACCTACACACAAGTTGGAGTCTCCATTATGGTGGTGATTTGGTACCTGCAGTGAACTGGAATTCACTGTCTGTATGTTGTTCTGATGGCTGGCTCCTCACCTGTCTCCACCCTCACCTACCCCACTATAAACCTTGGTTTTCCCGCCTTACCTCAGATTCATCTGAGGACTATTGTGTCTGCCGGCCATTGATTGAAAGCTATTAAAAGCACGATTATGCTCCTCACAAGTCTTTGAGTGCAATCAGTCCCATTTTCAGTACCCTCTCTATAAAATGGCACAGAATGTGAGGAACAAGGTGGCATCAAGGAGAGGAGGGAATATGGAGTGCGATGATCTGCTTTAAAGATTTGATTTGGAGGGAATATTGGGTGGAATAATGAAAATAACCTGTTGTTTTTTTCAGAAAGAGTAACATGAAATCTTTTACACAGTATCTGCCCAAGTTCTTGAATTAAAGATGAGATGTCTGACAGTGCAGCACTCCTTCATTATTGCATTGATGTCCAGCCCAGGTCATGGTGCTCAGGTCCTACAGGGCAACTTGAACCCACAATCTATGGACTAGAGGAGACAGGGCTGAGATGGACGGGGTCCTCTGTGACCGTGCAGGGGTAGATGTGATTGGTTTGACCAAAAGGGCACAAATGTTAAAAGGAGGAGGGACAATTGGTGGGGAAAGTCTGTGCTTTGACCGGTGCACCCAATTTCCCATCCAATCTCACTATATGGCAGTCGTATTACTTTCTTGTAAGTAAGCAGGTCAATGCTGCCATGAATTATAAGGCTGGAGCATAATGCATCCTATTGAATTTTCATTGATAGCCTGAATGCCTTCATTGGTTGGTCCCTGTGGGTTGTCACTTCCTCCATTGGAAAATGTGTCATTGCAAAGGCTTGCCACTTTGTATCATTCATTGATTACTCTGTGTATTGCAGCTGGCCGGCCTGCCAGAACCTTACACCTTCTTCACTGCTGCTCCAGAATCTTCTTGTTGGGGTGCAATAACTGTATCCAGCTTGAGCAACACAACTCAAAAAATGAGGCAGCATCCGTGGAAGGCAACAGAGAGTCAATATTTTGGGCTGAAACCTTTCATTGGCAAAGCTGGAGCAACACTGCATTGTACCCATCTCTACCATCTCTTCCTGACTCGTCGTATACATCTGTAACCAGGTGAAAACTTGTTCGACCCAACAAAGTGTACCTGACGTATAGACAAATTTTGTGATGGTGGAGCAGATCCCATCTCACCACCTTAAACCTATGTGCTCTTGTCTTAGATGACTTCATCATGAAAGAAGGATTTTTACCTTTATTGCATCCCCCCCCCCCACCACCGCCCAACATCAATGATTTTGTGCACCTCTACCAGGTAGTTCCTCAGTACTTCCCTACTCCCAGGGAAAACAAGCCCAACCCATTGTAACCATAATGTTCCAAGGCAGCTCAACATCCCACTGTGGAACTGCACTCAATACTCTAATGCTGAACCGATGTACAAAATCATTTCATGATGACTGAGCTCTTACTCTTTGTTTATCGGAGCAGCCTCTTCTGCAACTCATGGAAGACCGTATCTGGTTCCCTGCCTCTCGTCAGGCCCTTTCAAACTGCTGTGTAAAACAGGGTTAACCGGGCAATTTGCCCGGTTAGCGCCCCAGTTAGCGGTAGTTGGAAAGGTTCTGATCCAGTCAACCCCATCGGAATCCAACCGGGTCCCTGACCTACCTCAGAGGTAGTCAGGGAATCCAGTTAAACTTGCCTAGGTTGTGACCACAGGCGATTTGAAAACAAAAATGGACGACCCGCTTGTTCCAGTGATGTCAGTGCTTGCGTACGTGCGTCACAGACAGCCAGCATCCGAACATCCGGTGGCATTTCCGGTGAGTACGTGATGCATCATTGTGGGGGCGGGATCCCCATTAAATTGCTGGGTTGGTGATTTAATGGGTAGATTCCCTCTGCAATTTAAAAGGTGCTATTGAGTCTCTTCTTTGTAAGTATAAACTCCAGCAGCTGGTAATTCAGCAATGTCGGAATCCGTGGAAAGAAGATCAACATTTCACACCAAAAATCCTTTCTCAAAGCAGGGGAACTCTATCCCAGTTCAGATGAAGGGTTCCACAATGTGAATGATTGACCATTTCTCTCTCTCTCTCTCTCTCTCTCTCTATACAGATGCTGCCTGACTGGCTGATCATTTCCAGCATTTTCTGCTTTTATTACTGTGAGTGAGTGCAATAGTTTGAGCCAAAAGGATGGGTGGAGAGAAGATTCTGAGAATGACAAGGAGGGATTACAATGCTGCATAACAATAATGGATGCCCTTGGTGGCTGCACACATGGGGAGGTAAGGAAGTGCAGTGATGGGTGATCAAGGCAGGTTCAACAGTAGGGTCGGTATTCCTTAGCGTTTAAATGAATGAGGACTGACATTGAGATATTACTGATCCTGGGGCAACACGATGGAGTAAGTGCTGAGATAATGGGATGAAACATTGCACTCTTAGAAGGAAAAAGTGGAAATATTAACGAAGCACAGAATAATGAAGGGAATTGATAAGGGAGAAGTAGGGAGGGAATTTCTGCTGGGAGGTGAGATTTGAACTACGACACATCGCCTCAAGAATCAAGGAGGTAGATTAAAAATACAGGTGAGGAGGAATTGTTTCTCCCAGAAAGTAGTGAATCGGTGCCTGTGCCTCATTAGATGTATAAAATAATGCCTGGTATCCAGACTTCAAGCAAATGGCAGCCTCAAGCAATCAGCAAAAAAAATCAAGAAAAATAAATATTTTAAAATTAAAATAAATAAGAATAAAATAACAGGTAAAAAAATTTAAAATTGTAACAGTAAATGATTTCTGAAGTTACACATAAACCTTTTGTGAAGATGGGAACAAATATTCAGCTGGAGGGAGCCTTTGTCGTACTTTGCTCATAGCAGCTGTTCAAATAAAATTGTGTGAAACAGGAATGGCGTCGCCCAGGATGAAGACCTGGTTGATGCCCCTTGATGTTGGTGTTAATCTCTTAAATTGTTTCCTTATTCCTACTTAGTAAGGGTCACCCTGGCCAGAGGCTTTACCTGTAAACATGGGGGAGGGGAGGGGTGTTGATTAACTGTAATGTCATTGTTCATCTTTCAGGCCGTTCTGAGGAGGGGGAGGTACCTGCAGATGCAGTAATAGTTAAATATTTTCAAAGAATGTGATTCAAAGTAAAGTAAAATTCAGCACAGTTAGTCTAGTGGTTAGCGCAACGCTGTTACAGCGCCAGCAATCGGGACTGGAGTACAAATCCTGTGCTGTCTACAAAGAGTTTGTACGTTCTCCCTGGGTCTGAATGGGTTTTCCTCAGGGACTCCAGTTTCCTCCCACCATGCAAAACATACCGGGGATTATAGGTCAATTGGGTGTAATTGGGGGCAGCACAGGCTAGTGGACTGAAAGAGCCTGTAACTGTGCTTTATGTCAAAATTTAAATATTTAATTAAAAAATTAACAATTTTATTTTCTTGTAAGTTAAATTTGTTCGGTGTAAGTACAGTATATTTTTTAAAATCTTTTAAACTTAATGCAGGTGTATTAGTTAGACATTATAAGACTAAGTGTCGAAGGCTTTGGTGAGGTCAACAAAGGTGATGTAGAGTCATTTGTTTTATAAGGGCTTTGGCAAATACTAGAGCGCTTCGGATGCCCCCCAAAGTTTCTCAACATGGTTATCCAACTGCACGAAAACCAACAAGGTCGGGTCAGATACAGCAATGAGCTCTCTGAACCCTTCTCCATTAACAATGGCATGAAGCAAGGCTGTGTTCTCGCACCAACCCTCTTTTCAATCTTCTTCAGCATGATGCTGAACCAAGCCATGAAAGACCTCAACAATGAAAACGCTGTTTACATCTGGTACCACACGGATGGCAGTCTCTTCAATCTGAGGTGCCTGCAAGCTCACACCAAGACACAAGAGCAACTTGTCCGTGAACTACTCTTTGCAGACGATGCCGCTTTAGTTGCCCATTCAGAGCCAGCTCTTCAGTGCTTGACATCCTGTTTTGCGGAAACTGCCAAAATGTTTGGCCTGGAAGTCAGCCTGAAGAAAACTGAGGTCCTCCATCAGCCAGCTCCCCACCATGACTACCAGCCCCCCCACATCTCCATCGGGCACACAAAACTCAAAACGGTCAACCAGTTTACCTATCTCGGCTGCACCATTTCATCAGATGCAAGGATCGACAACAAGATAGACAACAGACTCGCCAAGGCAAATAGCGCCTTTGGAAAACTACACAAAAGTGTCTGGAAAAACAACCAACTGAAAAACCTCACAAAGATAAGCGTATACAGAGCCATTGTCATACCCACATTCCTGTTCGGCTCCGAATCATGGGTCCTCTACCGGCATCACCTACGGCTCCTAGAACGCTTCCACCAGCGTTGTCTCCGCTCCATCCTCAACATTCATTGGAGCGACTTCATCCCTAACATCGAAGTACTCGAGATGGCAGAGGCTGACAGCATCGAATCCACGCTGTTGAAGATCCAACTGCGCTGAGTAGGTCACATCTGCAGAATGGAGGACCATCGCCTTCCCAAGATCGTGTTATATGGCGAGCTCTCCACTGGCCACCGAGATAGAGGTGCATCAAAGAAGAGGTATAAGGACTGCCTAAAGAAATCTCTTGGTGCCTGCCACATTGACCACTGCCAGTGAGCTGATATCGCCTCAAACCGTGCATCTTGGCGCCTCACAGTTCGGCGGGCATCAACCTCCTTTGAAGAAGACCCCAGAGCCCACCTCGCTGACAAAAGACAAAGGAGGAAAAACCCAACCCCAACCAACCAATTTTCCCCTGCAACCTCTGCAACCGTGTCTGCCTGTCCCGCATCGGACTTGTCAGCCACAAACGAGCCTGCAGCTGACGTGGACTTTTACCCCTCCATAAATCTTCATCCACGAAGCCAAGGCAAAGAAAAGAAAGATAAGACTAAGTCTCAATTAACCGTAACATTCTCTTATCCGGCATTTACCAATCCCCATAGGTGCCGGATACCAGGAGTAAAGGAATAGCAATGAGGAAGCGTACAGGAGGGAGATAGTGAATGGTGTAACGACAACAACCTTGCGCTCAACCTTAGCAAAACCAGGGAAATGATTGTGCGCATCAGGAGGAAGTCAGGAGAACACGACCCAGTCCTCATCCAGGGCTCAGTAGCGGAGAGGGTCAAGAACTTCAAATTCCTGGATGTCAACATCTCCAAGGATCTCCATCTTGATGTAATGACGAAGAAGGCTCGCCAGTGGCTATACTTTGTGAGGTTCTTGAGGAGATTCGACATGTCACCGAAGACTCTTGAAAATGTCTACAGTGGAGAGCATTCTGGCTGGTTGCATCACTGTCTGGTTTTGAAGTACCAACACTCAGGACAAGAAAAATCTCCAAAGGCTTGTTAACTTGACTTGCAAAATCACAAGCACCAGACTTCACTCTATCGGGGACATCTGGAAGGGCAGTGTCTTAAGAAAGCCTCTATTCTCAAGGACCCCCACCAACCAGGCCATGGCCTCTTCACTCTGTTACCATCAGGGAAAAGATACAGGAGACTAAAGACGAGTACTCAGCAGCGCAAGGACAGCTTCCTCCCCACTGCCGTTAGATTCCTGAATGATCAATGAACCAAAGGCACTGCCTCACTTTGATTTTTCATGCACAATTTTTATATATATTTTTTGAAAGGCGTCTCAAATAAATGTTTGCACTCTGATGCTGCCACAAAAAAACGTATTTCATGACTTCTTCATGATGATAAATTTTGACTGATTCTGATAAAAAAAATAAATATATTTTTGAATAATATGGGAATTTGGCTTTATGGGGAATGGGTTGGTAACTGGAGACGCCCACAGTTAGATTAGTCACGAGTGCAGACTTTTTTTTCCCTGCATCTCTGGGATTCTTCCACTCAGAGAGCTGTGGGGGCCAGATCATTAGAAATATATAAGATCAGGTTAAGTACATAATTGAGGACTCAGAAAAAAAGTTGACTTGGAGAGATCAGCCTTGATCAGAGTGTGAGGAGTCAGATGGCCTGCTCTGCTCCCCTTCCTACTTTCTCATGTTTGTTTCATGTCCTGAGAAAGAAAGAAGGAAGGTGTCAGGTTCAAGGGCTGGAGAAATGAACACTGGGTTATTAGAGAATGTGCTTATGTCCTGGTGAGGTAGTGGAAATGGATCTCGATTCTGTTGTTCTCCGCTGCATCCACTTCAGACTACTCTTATCTTGTATCCCTGCTGGGTTTTGTGCTTCCCTCAGCTGGGAAAATTATGTTCCTATTGGCGCTAATGTTACAAACTGGCGGGGATCACTGAATCTTGCCGTGGCATCCACGTGCCTGCAGCACAGCTCCTGATTCTAATTTCCTGTGGGCAGTGCACCTTCACAATGTGGAAGTGCAATAGGATCATACACATCATCAATAAACTTACTGGTCAGGATATGAGAAAGACTAAGTAATTAGTAAAGCTGCTGCCTTGCAGCTTCCGAGACCCAGCTTCAATCCTGACCCAGATGTCTAAATTTTAAAGAAGTAGAGTTTTGTAAGTTCATGCAAACATAGCTAAATTATATTGAGGCCAGAAAGTACTTGAATTATTAAGTATAGAAGAGATGGTTAGATTGATTCACAATTCAAAAGGGTTCTAAAAAGTAGTGTAATTTGAGATAATCTGAGATTGACTAGGGTTAGGGGTTGGCCTACAGAGTAGGTGTTGGTCATTGTGTGCTCAAATGTTTACAGGAACCTTGTACTCATCCCATGCATCAGTGACATAGGTAGTATTTATTGAGTTACAAAGAGATACAATGTGGAAACAGGCTCTCTGGAACAATGAGACCACACCAATCATCAAACACCCAGTTGCACTAGAACATTACAGCACAGTTCAGTCCCTTCGGCCCACACTGTTGTCCCGATCTATATATACCAACCAAAAAAATATGTGTGAATATGTGAGTGTGTACGTGCGTGTGTATACACATGTGGATGGATATTTATGTACCCTATGCAGAGCTTCCTCCTGTTCCCACCAATCACTTACTAGCCTGTGTCCCTCCTTTTCTCCCCCCCCACCCACCTTTTTGTTTGGGTGTTTACCAGATTTTTGGCACAACTGAAGAAGGGCTCAGGCCTGAATTGTTGACGGCCTTTGGACCCTGTGTGACCTGCTGAGATTGTCCCACTCGTTTGTGGCTGTTGTGTGGCAGTCCTCTCCTCATATCTGTTCAGCAATGCAGCAATAATCCAAAGTGAGTGAGGAGTGATGCCAGCAAGCTCACAAGAGCATTCATGGATGCTTTCCACAGCTCATTAAAAGTTGTGACTCGCCCTGACCTGCAGTTGTTGAATCTGCCTTTGAGTTTCTGCCAGATCCATTTCTGCACCACTGAGGGACTGGTCCAACTGCCCTTTCTCAGCTGACAGCCGCAAGGCATCTTCTTCAGACTTCAACTTGTCCTGCTCGACCTGGAACAAGAAACACTCATCACAATGATGGGAGCTGGTTGGCTCTGGTTCCTTGGCACAGTCTTGGCAGGCCCTTCAACAAAATGCACAATGAGCCCTTGACAAATGCAGCAGTGAAGGATGCATTCCTTTTCACAAAAGTACAGTTGAACCAGTCCCTCCGTCCACACACGCAAGTACCGTACATACTAATGTAAAAATTGAGTTTGTGGACCATTTTTTAATGTTAAATGTATGGGGTCAACTATTAGATGGAAACTACTTTGGCCGCGATAAGTACCTGCATCGTTTGCGGCATCTGGAGCTCTGATGGATGAGTGGCCAGCTAGAATCAGTGGTAAGTCCAAGGTCACTGCGTCAGGAGCTCTAATGGGCAGTCTATTGGGGCTGAGGTGAGAGTCTGCAGTCGAGATGTTGGGAGCTCCAATGGGAAGGCAGCTGGGACTGAGGTGAGAGCATAGGCCAAGGCATTGGGAGCTCCAGTAAGAAGATGCCTGGGACCAAAAATAAGGGAGGAGGGGGGTTTGAATTTTACATGGTATTGACTATTATACAAGTATATACGGTACACATACACAGGCAGACCACATATTCAAACAGACACTTGGATCTACACATGTACACACAAACACTGAGACACACAGGGGAAGGCATATAAATATCCATCCACATGTGTATACACACGCATGTACACACTCACATATTCACACAAATGCACGCAACCACATCCTCACACACGCATACAAACAGCCTCATACATGGAAAGGCAGGCAAACACACACACAAACTCTCATACCACATGGTGCCTGTCCTAGTGCAAAATAAAGTCGGGTGAATCAACTAAACTATGTCTTTTTTCCTTCTGGTTAGTTGGGATACAGCCAACTCTAGCAAGCAGTAATTTGAGAGGTTGTTATTCCATCTGTCCATTCGTCCCTTGGAGTGTGAAACAGGGAAGAATTTGCAGGCCGATTAACGTGTGTCAAGTTTCAATGTGATCCACCCTTCCATAGCCATATTGATAGTTGACAGGGAGCTTACCTTGAATGGTGAGAGTGCTTCATGGGGTGCCACTAACTAATGTAGTATGTGTGGGGCCAGTAACAACTGCTGATGTGTGCGGTCAAGGGGTTGGGAGCCCTGAAGGGCAGACGGATTCCAGTGTAAAACATATAGTTGAAGTTACAGATTCTACTTCCCGGCACTGGCAATAATTCCCAGAATTAGTAGCGACCGGCCACAGAGGCCCCCCAATAATTGGAAATGCAAATTAACAATGGTATTAAAGAACACAGAATGAAGACGCATTTGCTCTGACAGCAAGACCTTACACACAGATTCCCCTGAAGTAAGAACAAAAATCACAGGAAGCACACATTTGTGGAGAGATGGTCCAGGACTCTTCATCAAAAGAGAGAACATCCATTGTTTTCAGCAGCAGGGAAGATGTGGGGAAGACTGGGTAGATCAATCTCTCATAGGGCGAGACCATTGCGCTGAGAGGGACAGTTAAGAGCTGAAGTTACAAACATATTCTGCCCCTTTGTGTGTTGTGTTGTTTTTTTTAACACATTCAACAGAATGGAGTTTACCAATAGAATAAGAAATTTATCTAAAGCCAACATGATGACAGGCAGAAATGGTTTGGCCTGATGCAGACAAACAAAAGAGCGGGTTACTTAAAGTTGGAGAATTTGGCATTGAATCTGCAATGGAAGAGGAGGTGCGATATTTCCAGAGGGAAGGTGAGATGTTGTTCCTTGAGCTTACATCGGCCTTGTTGTTCAGGAGACCACAGACAGAGACTTCAGCATGAGCGATGGATGGAAAATTAAAGTGGCAGAATGTCCAGCAAGATTCTGCCCTTCCTTTGCGACCCCATGCCTTTCTCTACAGTCAGATCCCATGAACTTTATTTGACACTTTTCCATGCAACTGTAATAGATGGAATACCCTGTTTTCCCCCTTCCCACCATCCAGAGACCAAACCAACTGTCCCAGGGAGGGGTGTAGTACTGCCAGAGCTCACCGGAGTGCCACTCTGGCACATCAGGGGGCAGCTCTGGTGCCTCATGAGGCGGCTCCGGTGAACTCCAGCATCTAAAAAAAATTAACACTGCCCCCCCCCCCCTCCCTGCTCCCAGGTGAAGCAGTGATTCACTTGCACTTCTTCCAGTCCAGTACACCTCATTCAGTGTTGACTGAGCCTCCTCAACACTGGACAAGCCTAACACAGATTGGATGATTGCTTTGCAGTACACCTGTGTCCAGACTGCAGGAAACCCTGAGCTTCCAGTCGCCTGCCACTGTAAATCACCATCCCACTCTGGCCTCTCTCTTGGTGGCCTCCTTGTATTGTTACAAGGTTGAGCACAAGATTGAAGAGCAACACCTCATCTTCTGTGTGGGCACATTGCAGCCTTCCAAACTCAATATCAAATTCTCCAACTTTACGTAGCTTGATCTTTCTTTCTGTCTGCGTGAGAACTGGCCATTTCTGCCTACCATCCATCCATAATTCTGACTTAGGTTTTCTCTCTCTACTAATATAACCTGGTTACTAGGCATGTCCTAGAACCCAACTATTAGCAACACATTGCGCCGACAGAAGACCGTCTCTGCTTATGGGTCCTGCTTAACATGCCGAGTTCCTCCAGGATCTCACTGCTTGCAAAAGTGACTGAGGTAAACAAGAAAGTCTGCAGACACTGCAATTGAGTACAATGTACAGAAGTGCGGGAGAAACTCAGCAGGGTCACGCAGGATCTATAGGAAGTAAGGGGTAACCAGTGTTTCAGGCCTGACCCCTTTGTCAAGGTATAGGCAAAAAACAGCCAGGTGCCTGAATTAAAAGGTGGGGGGAGGAGAGGAGAGAGGAAGGGGGCAGGAGGAATGCACAGGTTAACAGGTAAGAGGTCACAGGTGGATATGTGTGGGGGTGGTGTGTAGAGAGAAAACAATGTGATGTGGAGGGTGTAGTTTCTTTGGTAGGAGAGGGAAGGGGAAGAGTGGAGAGGAGAGAGGAAGGGGGCATGGGGAATACCACAGGCTGACAGGTAAGAGGTCACAGGTGGATATGTGTGGGAGGGTAGAGAGAAAACAATGTGATGTGGAGGGTGCAGTTCTTTGATAGGAGAGAGAAGGGGAGGAGTGGAAGAAAGGAGCTAGAGGGAGAGGGAAAGAGAGAGACTGGGGGAAGGTTTTACAGAAATTGGAGGTCAATGCTAATGCAATCACTTTGTACAATACCATCACAGTGCCAGCGACCCAGGTTTTAATCCTGGCCTGTCTGTGAAAACTTTGTACGATCTTCCAATGTCTTTGTGAGTTACCTCTGGGTGCTCGTTTGCTCCCACATATATGGCTATAAGGGTTTATTTTGGTGGCATGGGCCCACCATCCTCCCCAGCTTGCTCACATCTGTGGTTCCCTCTGGTCTACTCAGAAGGATCTTGAGTATAGATAATTAATCAGTTATTTAACTAAGAAGCTCGTGTATAACAATGCATAAATCAACAGAGCACGTCAACATTTGATGTAGGTACATTTCATAATCTGAACTGGTTTCCTGGGAAAGTTATCTATTGTTTTCACCATATTCCATGCTCTTTGTCGATCTGGGATGAACCTTTGAAGTATGCTAGAGATTACCACGAATCGCGAGAATGATATGTCACAACCACTCATGAGGCTGATGCATGATTGGCCCTGACAGCTGACATGTGATTGGTCCTCCAGGTCCCAATCAATAGTTCGATCTACCCACAGGCAAGCCTGACTCATAAATGGTCCTTGCAGGCCTCTCCCTCTCTCTCTCTGTTCTTGTTGGTTCATGGAGACCATCACTGAATCTCCGGAGGGCCGCAAGCAATAGATCCTGAGGTGCAGGCAATGGTGGAGGCTAGGTTAATTTGATATACTAGATAGTTGTAATTAATTTACTTTTCGTTGGTGTGCTGTGCCTGCAGAAATAGAGAGAGTTGGTGGGTACTGTATGTTTAACCGTCATATTCCCAGTTGGGAGCTGAGAATGTTTAGCAGTGATTTATTTGCACCTGAAGTGTAGCTATTTGTGTATTATTTCTGTGTATGTATTTGTTAGTTATGACTATTGCTGAACTCCAGGCTGCAAACAGTGGGCATCTCCAGAGGGCCAACTGCAATGGCCCGACCCAGATCCTGAACAGCAGCAACACTGGAGATTAGGTTAATGTGTATTTAAACCCAACATCCAACCCCAACCAACCAATTTTCCCTTGCAACCGCTGCACCTATCAGTGAACAAGACAGGACAGGTGACAGAAGTACGGGTAGGGGAACATGTTGGGTCCAGTGATTATAATGTCATTAGTTTCAAGTTAATTATGGAGAAGAATAATTCTTCTGGTCCTCGGGTTGAGATTCTAAACAGGAGAAAGGCAATTTTGAGGAAATGAGGATCTAGAAAGAGTGGATTGGGATTAGTTGTTTTCGGGCAAGGATGTGTGAGGAAAGTGGAAAACTTTCAAAGATAAATTATGAAAGTTCAGAGTTTGTATATTGCTTTCAGGATTGAAGGCAGAGTTAACAGCCAGGGGGATCCTTGTTTATGGATGGATATTGGGGATCCAGTTTGGAAGAAGTGAAAAGTGTATAGCAGTTATAGGAAAGACAGAGCAAATGAGGTAAATGAGGAGTATAAAAATGCAAGAAAAATTTCAAGAAAGAAACAAAGAAAGCTGAAAGAAGACATAAGGTTGCTTTGGCAGACAATGTGAAGAAAAATCATAAGGGTTTCTACAGGTATATTAAGAACAAACAGGTAAGGGACAAAGTTCATCCCTTTGAAAATCAGAGTGGTCGGCAATGTATGGAGCCAAGATAGGGGAGATCTTCAATTTTTCTGCTTTTTCCCACTCACCTACACCCAGTCCATAGCCCTCTGCACCTTTCCCATCCGTGTACCTATCCAAATTCATCTTAAATGTTAAAATTGGGAGGAGTCACGTGATGGAGTAGTGGCTGGTCAGGGAATTCCAGCCCTCTCTGGAAATGTTGAAAAAAAAATGCACAAAACACAAAGGTACAAGAATAAAAATTAAAACAAAGTAAAAGTAAAGGTAAGAAGAAAATGGCAGCGAAGAGAGAAAAGTCGAAAACAACGGGAAGAAGAGAAGATGAAAGAACGTCGGAAGAAGAAGGTGAAGGCCTTACCTGTCCAAGGAGGCCCGCCGTGGTGAGAGAAGCCCGCTCCCTAAGGTCAGTGGAAGTTCCGAGTTCGGGACTACAAAAATGGTTCGCGGAGCCGAGTAAAAGTGCGCAACCGCGCATGAAAAAAAACACACTGACGGGAGGGGGGAACAGCTGAGGAGTCGATCTCCACAGCTGAGAGTGACAGCTGCAACACAGCAACAGGAGCAGAACATAGAAAATAACGACAACAAGAAAGAAGAGAGCAAAAAGAAAACAAGGAAACAACAGATGGCCAACCCAGAAGAAGAAGAAGAAGAAAAACATAGAGAAATGGAAGAAGAAGAGAAAGGCAAGACAATGGATATATCTTTTTTTAAAGAATATATGGAATCAGTGAAAGAATGGCAATTACAAGAATTTAATGAGATAAAAAGAAGATTTAAGAGTGCAGAAGAAAAAATGAATAAAATAGAAATGGTCATATCAGAGATAGGAAAAAGAGTGGATAATGTGGAAGAATGAGAAATAATCGTAGAAATGGAAGTAGAGGACTTAAAAGAGAAATTAGAAGAATCTAATAAAAAAGTTAAAGAGGCACATGAGCTGTTAGCTCAGAAGATAGATATAATGGAAAACTGTAATAGAAGAAATAATATAAAGATAGTGGGCTTTAAGGAAGATGAAGAAGGCAAGAATATGAGAGAATTTATAAAAGATTGGATCCCCAGGGTCCTAGGAAGACCTGAATTACAGGAAGAAATGGAAATAGAGAGGGCACATAGAACATTAGCCCCGAAACCACAACCGCAGCAAAAACCAAGATCCATTTTAGTAAAATTCTTAAGATATACAACAAGAGAAAATATATTGGAGAAAGCAATGAAGAAAATAAGAGAAGACAAAAAGCCACTGGAATACAAAGGTCAAACATAAGTTTTGAACTCCTGAAGAAGAGGAAGGAGTTCAATACAGCAAAAACGATCCTATGGAAAAAAGGATATAAATTTATGTTAAAGTACCCAGCGGTACTTAAAATAGTTATTCCAGGGCAACAAAACAGACTATTCTCGGATCCAGAGGAAGCAGGAAAATTTGCAGAACAACTACAAAACAAGCAGAGAGATGAAGACATGTAATGAGAGTAAAAATGACCACGAACTATATGTTTGTGTGTATATGGGTATATATATAGATATATCTATATCTATATATATAAATATAGATATATCTATATATATATAGATGTGTATGTATATATGTGTATACATGAGTGAATCCGTATTTAGAGGAAAATATATAGAGTATAGATAAGAATTAATAAGGGAATGAAAGGGAATAGAGGGAATAGAGTGACCTTTGTTATATATGAAAATTGAAATCTTTTCCGGGGCGGCAGGGTGGGGAGGAGTTACAGTCACTGCAAAATCAGTTGATGCTTGCGAGTGAATTCGCAAATCCAAATGGAGAGGGGAGATATGGTTGCCCGACAAGGGATAAAGGGCAACTCAGGAGGGGGAAGGGAGAAAGGGGTTAAAGAAGTTTTAAATAGGAGAATAAGGAAAATGTTTGATGTTTTAGAAATGTTGTCTTATAAAGTGTTCAAAACAAAAAAGCAGAAATGGATAAGAAGGAAAGGTGATGATGAGGAAACGGAAAGGGAAGATAAAAAAAAGTATGAAATGGCTACGTTGAATTATATGACTTTAAATACCTCCTCACTGACAAAAGGCAAAGGAGGAAAAACCCAACACCCAACCCCAACCAACCAATTTTCCCTTGCAACCGTTGCAATCGTGTCTGCCTGTCCCGCATCGGACTGGTCAGCCACAAACGAGCCTGCAGCTGACGTGGACTTTTTACCCCCTCCATAAATCTTCGTCCGCGAAGCCAAGCCAAAGAAAGAAGAAATATTAACGGAATACATAACCAAATCAAAAGGAAGAAACTGCTAAATTTACTGAAAAAAGAAAAAAATGATATAGCATTTGTGGAAGAAACACATTTAACTGAAATGGAGCACAAGAAATTAAAGAGAGATTGGGTAGGACATGTAACAGCAGCGTCGTATAATTCAAAAGCAAGAGGAGTAGCTATATTAATCAGTAAAAATGTACCAATTAAAATAGAAGAGGAAATAATAGATCAGGCAGGGAGATATGTAATGATAAAATGTCAGATATATTCGGAGTGTTGGAATCTACTCAATGTATATTCACCTAACGAAGATCAAAAGTTTATGCAAGATATTTTTTTGAAGATAGCAGATACGCAAGGGAACATATTAATAGGAGGGGATTTCAACCTTAATTTTGATTCAAATATGGATAAAACTGGGAAAAAAATTAACAGAAAGAACAAAGTAACCAAATTTATAATTAAATCGATGCAAGAAATGCAACTTTTGGATATATGGAGGAAACAACACCCAAAGGAAAAGGAATATTCATATTATTTGGGTAGACATAAAACATACTCAAGAATAGACCTATTTTTGTTATCAGCTCGTATGCAAGACAGAGTAAGAAAAACAGAATATAAAGCTAGAATATTATCGGACCATTCACTCTTGATATTGACAATAGAGTTAGAGGACATCCCTCCAAGAATGTATAGATGGAGATTAAACTCCATGCTACTTAAAAGGCAGGATTTTAGAGAATTCATTGAAAGACAAATTAAAATGTACTTTGAAATAAATACGGAATCAGTGAAAGGTAAGTTTATTCTATGGGATTCAATGAAAGCATTCATCAGAGGGCAAATAATAAGTTATGTAACCAAGATGAAGAAGGACTACAATCAGGAAACAGAGCAGTTGGAAAGGGAAATAGTAAATATAGAAAAAGAATTAGCAATGAAGGAAGACACAACTAAAAGAAGAGAATTGTCAGATAAAAAAATAAAATATGAAACACTACAAACATATAAGGTGGAGAAGAATATAATGAAGACAAAACAGAAATATTATGAACTAGAGGAAAAAACGCACAAAATTCTACCATGGCAGCTTAAGACAGAACAAGCTAAGAAAATAGTATTCGCATCAAGGAAAAAAGACAAACAAATCACATATAATCCAACGGAAATTAATGAAAACTTTAGAGAATTCTATGAAAAATTATACCAAACTGAAAACGAAGGGAAAGAAGGCAAAATAGATGAATTTTTAACTAAAATTGAACTACCAAAATTACAAATAGAGGAACAAAATAAATTAACAGAACCATTTGAAATAGTAGAAATACAAGAGATAATAAAAAAAACTACCAAATAATAAAACACCAGGAGAGGATGGATTCCCAATAGAATTCTATAAAACATTTAAAGATTTATTAATTCCTCCCCTCCTGGAAGTAATCAACCAGATTGACAAAACACAAAGCTTACCAGATTCATGTAAAACAGCAATAATTACAGTAATACCAAAGCAAGGGAAAGATCCACTCGCACCAGCGTCATATAGACCAATATCATTACTTAACACAGATTATAAGATAATAGCTAAACTATTAGCAAACAGATTAGCAGATTATATACCTAAAATGGTAAATCTAGACCAAACTGGATATATTAAAAAAAGACGGACAACAGACAATATTTGCAAATTTATTAACTTAATTCATGCAGTAGAAGGGAGTAAAGCGCCAACAGTAGCAGTTGCTTTAGACGCAGAGAAGGCCTTTGACAGAGTAGAATGGAATTATTTATTCAAAGTATTGCAAAAATTCAGTTTACCAGAGAAGTATATTAATTGGATTAAAGCATTATATAAGGGGCCATTGGCGAAAGTGACAGTAAATGGATATATATCAAAGCAATTTAATTTAAGCAGATCAACAAGGCAGGGATGCCCACTATCACCTTTATTGTTCACGTTAGCTATAGAACCACTAGCAGAATTGATAACAGAAAATAATATAAAAGGGATAAAAATAAAAGACAAGGAATATAAAATCAGTTTATTTGCGGATGATGTTATAGTATACTTAACAGAACCAGAACTATCAATAAAAAATTATATAAGAAATTGAAGGAATATGGAGAAGTGTCGGGTTACAAGATTAACGTAAATAAAAGTGAAGTAATGCCAATGAATAATGCGGATTTCTCAAAATTTAAGAAGGAATCACCATTCAGATGGCAAATGCAAGCAATAAGATACCTAGGTATACAAATAAATAAAAATCTCGGCCATCTATATAAACTCAATTATTATCCACTAATGAAAAAATTACAGGGCGATTTAGAGCATTGGAAAGATTTACCACTAATACCAATAGGAAGGATAAACTGTATTAAAATGAATATTTTCCCAAGGATACTATACCTATTTCAGGCATTGCCAATACACTTGACAGAGAAATTCTTCAAGGAGTTAAAGAAAATAATGAGGACATTTTTATGGAAAGGGGGGAAACCGAGGATAGCACTAGATAAATTAACAGAATGGTATAAACAAGGAGGCTTACAACTGTCAAACTTTAAAAATTATTATAGAGCCGCACAATTAAGATACCTATCAGATTTTTATCAAACAAGGGAAAAGCCAGATTGGACTTGATTAGAACTAGATAAAATAGGGGAAAAGATACCTGAACACGTATTATATAAATAGGATGAAAAACTGGTACAACGTAGGAGTTCTCCAGTATTACATCATCTGCTCAATATTTAGAAGAAGATTCATGTAGAAAGGAATAAAACAAATTACCAATTACCAAAACTAATAATGATGCAAAATCAGTTACTCCCTTTTACAATAGATAACCTTTCCTTTAGAGAATGGAAGAAAAAAGGGATCAAAAGAATAGAAAATTGTTTTTCAGGAAATAGATTATTATCCTTTGAACAAATGAAGGATAAATATAATATAACTCAAGATACAGTGCTGGGATATTACCAATTGAGATCCTACTTGAAGGACAAATTAGGAAGCAGTCTGAGGTTACCAGAGGGAAGTAACTTTGAATATGTGAATACAGATACAATGATAATCAAAAAATTTATAACAAATATGTATATTAAACTGCAAGAAAAGGAGAATGAGGAAACAAATGGTAAAACTAAACAAAAAATGGGAACAAGATTTAAATATAAAGATAAAGAAGGAAACATGGGAGAAGTTATGCTCTGGAACGACGAGAAATACAATAAATACGAGGTTACGTATGATACAATATAACTGGATACACAGGCTATACATTACACCTCAAAAGTTAAATAAATGGGACCCAACAGTATCTGACAGATGTTTTCGATGTAAAAAAGAAATGGGAACAACAATTCATGCAATCTGGACATGTGAGAAAGTAGAAAAATTTTGGGAAGATCTAAACCAGATATTAAATAAAATTACAGAAAATAATATACCAAAAAACCCAGAGATCTTCCTCCTCAGTAACATAAAAAACAAAGAATTTGGACTTGATTTGGATGGTGCACAAAAAAGATTTGTTAAGATAGCTCTAGCCGTAGCAAAAAAATGTATTATGTCAACCTGGAAATTAGAAGATAATTTGAGAATACAACAATGGTATATAGAAATAAATAAATGTATTCCATTAGAAAAAATAACATATAATTTAAGAAATAATATTGAAATATTTGAACAAATATGGGAGCCATACATGAAAAACAATAGAGAAAACCTACCGGGGACATCTACCACCTAAAATATCGAAATGAGAAGGAAATGAAAAGAATTGACTCAGTGGAATTTCTTGTTTATTTTTATTGAATGACAACATTGTTTGACTGGTTTAATGTATCTTAGATTTTGTACTTTAAATTAATGGGGGGGAGGTAGGGAGGGTGGAATGGGAGGAGGGGAGGGTGGAGAAAATGACACTGTATATATTTGAAAAGGAAAATGTATGTATCTTGGTCAATGTGGTTTATGATGTGAAAAATAAAAAATGTAAAAAAATAGTTAAAATTGAGCCCGCATTCACCACCTAAGCTGGCAGCTCATTCCACACTCTCTGTGTGAAAATGTTCCCCCTAAACTTTCCCCCTTTCACTCCTAACCCATGCCCTCTGGTTTGTATCTCACCCACCCTCAGTGGAAAAAGCCTATCTACATTTACTCTGTCGATCTCCTTCATAATTTTCAAAACTTCTACCAAATCTCTCCTCATTTTTACACTCCAGGGAATAAAGTCCTAACCTATTTAACCTTTCCCTGTAATTCAGTCCTGAAATCCAGACAACAACCTAGTAAATCTTCTCTGCACTCTTTCAATGATATTAATATCTTTTCTGTAGTTAGGTAACCAAAACTGTACACAATATCCAAATTTGCCCTCAACATTGTCTTATACAACTGTACCATAACATCCCAGCTCCTATACTCAATACTTTGATTTATGAAGGTCAATATGCCAAAAGCTCTCTTTACAACCCTATCTACTTATGGCACCACCTTCAAGGAATCGCATATCTGTCCTCCCAGAACCCTCTGTTCTACCGCACTCCTCAATGCCCTACCATTTACCGTGTATGTTGTTTCTTGGTTTGTCCTTCCAAAATGCAACACTTCACATTGACTCTTTCTCAACTCATTTTTCCAGCTGGTCCAGGAACTTCTGCAAGCTTTGAACACCACAACAGCTCCAATCTTGGTGTCATCTGCAAACTTGCTGATCTAATTTACCACAATATCATTCAGATCATTGATAGAGATGACAAACAACAATGGTCCCAGCACAGATCCCTGGGGCGCACCACTAGTCACAGGATTAGTGATTCAATTGCTGTGTTTAGGATCATTAAGAAATTCAATGGCTTAAGCAGATAAATCATGATTCAAGGTAGGAATTCTGAACAGGATGATGTTGTTTTACATTTGAACTCTGAGGGAGTGGTGTCAGGAAGTCATTGAGAGATGAAGCATGGAAACAGGTACTATAGCCCTCTGAACTTGCTGCTTTCAGGGTGCATTCATTGATGCTGATCCTATTTTATTCTTCTCACACTCATCAACCCACTCTAAATTCAGACAGGAAACAAGTCCTTCAGCCTAGCAGACACGTGCCAACCATCACACCCTCATTTTCACTAATCCCATATTATTCTCCCAACATTCTCATCAATTCTACCCCTCAGCCGCACTCTGGGGGCAAACTGCTGTGACCCATGATCCTACCCATCAGCACGCAATCACAAGGAGGTCACACAAACCCCACACAGATGGGGGCAGCATTGAACCTGGGGCTCTGAAGCTGCAAGGCCCAAGCATGGCTGAAACTCTCCCCAGAAATAAAAAGCCACTGTGAATTGAAGTTAAACAGGAAAGATGCTGGGGTCAAGCGCAACACACAAACGTGCGGGAGAAACTCAGCAGGTCACGTGGTATCCATAGGGAGTAAAGTGTAACCAGCTTTTCGATCTCGGCCTTCGTCAGTTAATATAATGATACACCCAACAAAGGGCCCAGGCCCAAGTCATTTGTTAATCTATGGATGCTGCGTGACCGGCTGAGTTTCTCCAGCATGTTTATGTGTTCTACTGACAAATAAACATTTAAAAGCCAAGATGATTCTATTTCTGTCTGATCGAGGCTGTTGTGCAGTCGGGACGAGCAATGGAATGATTGGAGAGATGAACTGCCTCTTGCGTTTGCATTCAGTAGTCTGATCAAGTTTACTGCAGAAGGGGGTAGAGCTGAAATGCTTTGTGCATTATTTTCACAAACAGACTCATTTTTATCAAATTCTTGTCAGTGCTATTATACCAGCTGTTGGCCCATTTTACAACAAACAGCTTAATGGCTTCTCTAATGTAGCGTGCAGGAGTTACTGAGTGAAACAGGGTGATGATGGTGGCATCACGAAGATCCTGAGGCAGTTTACCTTGGTCCCAACAAAGCTTGAAAAACTCATGCAGTTTGGCATGCAGAGTTTTGCCGCCAGCCTTCCAGACTTCTGGGGGGATTCCATCCATACCTGCTGCTTTGCCACTTTTCAGTTGTTCGATTGCCTTATATGTCTCATCCAGGGTGGGAACCTCATCCAGCTCTAGCCTTAGGGGCTGTTGAGGGAGCTGGAGCAGGGCGGAATCTTGGATTGAGCGGTTGGCACTGAAAAGAGATTGGAAGTGTTCTGACCATCGGTTGAGGATGGAGATCTTGTTGCTGAGGAGGACTTTGCCGTCTGAGCTGCGCAGCGGGCTTTGGACTTGGGGTGAGGGGCCGTACACAGCCTTTAGAGCCTCGTAGAAACCCCTGAAGTCGCCAATGTCCGCGCTGAGCTGGGTTCGTTTGGCGAGGCTAGTCCACCACTCATTTTGGATCTCCCGGAGTTTGCGCTGAAGATGGCTGCATGCGCGACGGAAGGCTTGTTTCTTCTCTGGACAGGACGGCTTTGTAAGGTGAGCCTGGTGGGCAGCTCGCTTCTTTGCCAGCAGCTCCTGGATTTCCTGGCTGTTTTCGTCAAACCAGTCCTTGTTTTTCCTGGAGGAGAAGCCCAGTACCTCTTCAGTGGATTGCAGTATGGTAGTCTTCAACTGATCCCAGAGGGTTTCAGGGGACGGGTCCGTGAGGCGGGTTGCATCGTCGAGCTTTGCTCCCCACCATGATTACCAGCCCCCCCACATCTCCATCGGGCACACAAAACTCAAAACGGTCAACCAGTTTACCTATCTCGGCTGCACCATTTCATCAGATGCAAGGATCGACAATGAGATAGACAACAAACTCGCCAAGGCAAATAGCGCCTTTGGAAGACTACACAAAAGAGTCTGGAAAAACAACCAACTGAAAAACCTCACAAAGATAAGCGTATACAGAGCCATTGTCATACCCACACTCCTGTTCGGCTCCAAATCATGGGTCCTCTACCGGCACCACCTACGGCTCCTAGAACGCTTCCACCAGCGTTGTCTCTGCTCCATCCTCAACATCCATTGGAGCGCTTACATCCCTAACGTCGAAGTACTCGAGATGCCAGAGGTCGACAGCATCGAGTCCACGCTGCTGAAGATCCAGCTGCGCTGGATGGGTCACGTCTCCAGAATGGAGGACCATCGCCTTCCCAAGATCGTGTAATATGGCGAGCTCTCCACTGGCCACAGTGACAGAGGTGCACCAAAGAAAAGGTACAAGGACTGCCTAAAGAAATCTCTTGGTGCCTGCCACATTGACCACCGCCAGTGGGCTGATAACGCCTCAAACCGTGCATCTTGGCGCCTCACAGTTTGGCGGGCAGCAACCTCCTTTGAAGAAGACCGCAGAGCCCACCTCACTGACAAAAGGCAAAGGAGGAAAAACCCAACACCCAACCCCAACCAACCAATTTTCCCCTGCAACCGCTGCAATCGTGTCTGCCTGTCCCGCATCGGATTTGTCAGCCACAAACAAGCCTGCAGCTGACGTGGACTTTTTACCCCCTCCATAAATCTTCGTCCGCGAAGCCAAGCCAAAGACTGAGTGAAAGGACCTGTTTCTGTGCTACGTGAACTCTGGTCACCACACAGCAAAGGGGCAGGATACAGGGAACTAAAGCCTAGCTTCAGACTCATAAAGAGACAACTATTGTATTAAGTACCCTCCACATTGTTTGTTTGAAAACCTGTATGTTTAAACCCCATGGACAATTTTTCATGCAAAATGAGAATATCCAAGAAATTCTGGATCATGAATGGTTCATCTTTATATAGGCAGATTGTAGTTCACCAGTATACTAATTTTTAATACTGATTAAACAAATATTCATCAACTCCTTGATTGGAACCTTCATTTCCTAGACTATAACTTGTAATTATCTTTAGTGATGTTCCACATGTACATGAAGTGCCAGCTCTGACTGGAGTCTCATTAGTTATGACTGCGATACCCTGCAGTTATATCTTCCTCTGGTGCTTGTAACAATTAAGATTCAAAAAGAGGCCCTAGTCAAGTCAGAATAAAAACTGTAACACAATATCAATGACCATAAGATTTGTTGAAGACTTCTTGAAAAAGCACTGGCATTGGGATCTAACTTCCCCACATAAGAGAGGCAAGCAGTTTGCTACAATAATATTAACCCATACCCAAAGTCAAAAGAATTTTTAAAAAAAGATCAAATTATGCTCTTAGGTGGCCTTAGGAACAATGGGTGATTCCTGAGGTTAAATGTAATATTTTTAAAATTTTGACATATAGCATGGTAACAGGCCCTTTCAGACCATGAGCTCATGCTATCCAATTACACCCAATTGACCTAAAACCCCTGTATGTTTAGAAGGGGGGGATATGAGAGCCCCTGGGGAAAACCCATGAAGACACGGGGAGAACGTACCAACTCCATATAGACAGCGCAGGATTTGATCCCTGGTCCTGAACGCTGGTGCTGTAACAGTGTTGGGCTAACTGCCAACCATACTGCCCATTAGGAGTTTGTCAGATGAGGGAAGGTTAAGAGCCCCCCTAAATCACATCCCACTTTAAGTATTCCCTATGCCATCAGTGCTCTGTGATTAGTAAGGGATTGCTTAAGGTGGGATGTTAGTGGGAAGGGAAGGTTGAGAACCCAATTGTTCCTGAAATATTTTACTTGTGTAAAATTGTCATTGGCCCATTTCCTTTGGAGTTATGAAACTGTGCACATAAGGAGTCAATTAGGTACAATTAAAACAGTGATTCTCAACCTTCCCTTCCCAGTCACACTAAGCAATCCCTTACTAATCACAGAGCACTGATAACATGCTTGAAGTGGAATGTGAGTTTACAGGGGCAGTTTGAAAAACCCTACTCTAGAGGGTTTAGGCAGACACATGAAATAACAAAATGCTCCAGGGACTTGATAGACAGTGGATGGACCTTTTAACAGAAGTGTCTCGGAGCAGGCCTCACAAAATATGGAGTTGGTCTTCATGGCATGGTGTCAGAGGAAATATCTTCACCCAGAGATTGATATGAAACTTACAGGGACGGTGGAGACTCTGCTGTTTAGTGTATTCAGGGCAATATCTGAGATTTATTGAATTTTAAGAGGATCTAAGGATACTGGTGCTGAGGTAAAAGATCAGGCAAGTTCTTGTACAGGAGCTCAGCAGTCATGAGGGGCTCTGGTGATGACTTCTGCTTCGATTTCCCATGTTCTTCAGATAAAACTTTCCAGAGTTGTAGAAACCTTCATCGCACGATGAGTTATTGTGATTTGAATGGTTTGTCTGATAAGAGTGGCAGAAGAACATATGCAAGAACAAGAATGGGAAAATAGGAGCAGAAGAGGGTTACCAGACACATCAGACCTGCCCCACCATCCAATCTGATTATGGCTGAATGTTTGTTGGCCTCACATTCCCTTTTGTGCCAGTTCCCCTTCATTCTCCATTCCTTAAGTAAAACACGAAAGTCTGTAAACACCGTGGTTGACAGAAAAACACAGTGCTGGAGAAACTCAGCAGGCCAAACAGTGCCCTTTATCTTCTCTCTTTGGCTTGGCTTCGCGGACGAAGATTTATGGAGGGAGTAAAAAGTAAAAAGTCCACGTCAGCTGCAGGCTCGTTTGTGGCTGACCAGTCCGATGCGGGACAGGCAGACACGATTGCAGCGGTTGCAAGGGAAAATTGGTTGGTTGGGGTTGGGTGTTGGGTTTTTCCTCCTTTGCCTTTTGTCAGTGAGGTGGGCTCTGCGGTCTTCTTCAAAGGAGGCTGCTGCCCGCCAAACTGTGAGGCGCCAAGATGCACGGTTTGAGGCGTTATCAGCCCACTGGCGGTGGTCAATGTGGCAGGCACCAAGAGATTTCTTTAGGCAGTCCTTGTACCTTTTCTTTGGTGCACCTCTGTCACGGTGGCCAGTGGAGAGCTCGCCATATAATACGATCTTGGGAAGGCGATGGTCCTCCATTCTGGAGACGTGACCCATCCAGCGCAGCTGGATCTTCAGCAGCGTGGACTCGATGCTGTCGACCTCT
The DNA here is from genome assembly GCF_036971445.1 of Narcine bancroftii. Lineage (NCBI taxonomy): Eukaryota > Metazoa > Chordata > Chondrichthyes > Torpediniformes > Narcinidae > Narcine > Narcine bancroftii. The sequence goes on along the minus strand of NC_091477.1, from coordinate 66,956,714 downwards.
GCCATCTCGAGTACCTCGACGTTAGGGGTGTGAGCGCTCCAATGGATGTTGAGGATGGAGCGGAGACAACGCTGGTGGAAGCGTTCTAGGAGCCGTAGGTGGTGCTGGTAGAGGACCCATGATTCGGAGCCGAACAGGAGTGTGGGTATGACAACGGCTCTGTATACGCTTATCTTTGTGAGGTTTTTCAGTTGGTTGTTTTTCCAGACTCTTTTGTGTAGTCTTCCAAAGGCGCTATTTGCCTTGGCGAGTCTGTTGTCTATCTCATTGTCGATCCTTGCATCTGATGAAATGGTGCAGCCGAGATAGGTAAACTGGTTGACCGTTTTGAGTTTTGTGTGCCCGATGGAGATGTGGGGGGGCTGGTAGTCATGGTGGGGAGCTGGCTGATGGAGGACCTCAGTTTTCTTCAGGCTGACTTCCAGGCCAAACATTTTGGCAGTTTCCGCAAAGCAGGACGTCAAGCGCTGAAGAGCTGGCTCTGAATGGGCAACTAAAGCGGCATCATCTGCAAAGAGTAGTTCACGGACAAGTTTCTCTTGTGTCTTGGTGTGAGCTTGCAGGCGCCTCAGATTGAAGAGACTGCCATCCGTGCGGTACCGGATGTAAACAGCGTCTTCATTGTTGGGGTCTTTCATGGCTTGGTTCAGCATCATGCAGCAAAGATAAAGATACAGAACTGACGTTTTTGGCTTGAGCTTGAGTGATGATCAACCTTGATGAAGGGTTTAGCTCAACTCATGGCTGAGTTTCTCCAGTTTTGTCTTTTTCTCTCCATTCCTTGGTCTTTCAAACATTCATCCATCTAATACCTTAACCACCCTCAGTGGCCGAGAATTCCAGCAATTCACTACCTTTTAAGAGATGACATTTTCATGCATCTCAGTTTTAAGTGTCCAATGTCTTCATTTGTTGCCTGTACATGACTCTTCAATGAGTGAAAACATCTCAATCTAACCTTAGATTAGATTTTCTAAACTTGAAGAATACAAACTGCCCAGTAACTCTCAAATGAAAAATATTCTTAAAGTGGAAAAAATTACAAGGTTATAGGGAAAATGTTTGGATGTTGAACAACCTGGATCCTTCTCTCAATTGTCCAAAATACCAAATGGCCAAAAGGGGGGAGGAGGAGAAAAATTTGCCTATTGCTGCTCATGCTAAATAAGGCTAAGAATAATTAGTTTGAAGTTGTGATCACTTGACCCACCCCCCCCTCACCCCACCCCCCTCCCCCAAGTTCAAGTTTCACACTGACTGTTGGGAAGTGTGATGAATGGTGATGAATGGAACCAAGTGCTTCAGAGATCTGAGGGGAAAGTTTTACAAACCGTGTGAGGCATTTCTGCCAGCAGAGGAGCTGGAGTCAGATACAATCCTAATGCTTCAGGGGCATTTAGACACGCAAGCCTACATGCCTAATGCTGACAAATTGGATTAATGTAACTGGAGAAACTGGTCAGTATGGACGTGGTGGGTTGAATGGTACGAAGACAGACACGGATTGTACTCAAGTGAATTCAGAAAAATGAGAGGGGATTGAAGCATATAAAATTCTAACATGTCGAGGAAGTCGAGAACCAGAGGTCATAAGCCCCTTTCATACTTGTAAGTGGTCCCAGGAATTAACAGCCAATTGACCTAAAAAGGGTCTAGTGCGCAAGGAAAATCTTCCCAATGCCAGCATGAGATTACATCATCTCATACTGGGGGTAGACTGCCTCAACCCGGCGTTGCAACCAGGCAAGTGTAGAACAGGCAATTGCATTCTGAGATAGAAATGACGTAAGCTTTTGTGTGAGTACAGGAAAGCGAAGGAAGAAAAGATTAAAATGAAGCTATAAATTTTGCCATGGGAGCGTCACAGCAGGAGGGAGAGAGAGGAAATAAATAGCAATAGCGGACAACTTTTGAACAGTGTGGGAAAGTTGGTAGTGCTATAGCACACAATTTATACTGACTGTGGGGAAAAAGCGATGAAGGTCCTCACTTCCCAGAATGACATGCCGCAGAGAAACCCCTTCATGTGTGCTCCTTGCATGCAGCCAGGCATACAGCCCTTTTTCTGCTGCACAGAATTTTGGGAGGGCAGGTCCGCCATCACTTTTTCCCATGGTCTTAAATTGTGCACGATAGCGCTATCAACTTTCTTATGCTGTTTAAAAATTGTCCACTATTGCTATTTATTGCTAGCAATTTCCCACAATCCCTTATAGAGCTTTATATAGGTCAAGACAACAACAACAACAGGGGCTGAAGGGCTCTACATAAAGTAATGATGTTATAATTAGGCATGATTAATTTTGCTTAAATATAAGATCATAATATCTTGATCAGGATTTAGGGCAGGTCAACAATTGCTCGATGCTTCATGATGTCACCAGTAGAAGGTAGAACAGTCTTAATCCTGGGGATGGCTCCTTGCAAATGTGAACACATGCAGTGCCCCAGTTAGGAGTGGTCAAGTGTGAACAGGAAAAACACCCCTTCTGAACGGCCAATTTAGTGAGACACAAGTGTAAAAGGGGCTATGAATTCTAAAGATAAGGGGGAAGGCATTTGAGACAAAGATGAGGAGAAATGTCTTCGTTCAAGAGTTGTGAACTTGTGGAATTCCCTCCCACAGAAAGTTATTGAGGCTGGTGCATTGGATATATTCAACAAGGAGTTGGATGTGGCTCTTTAGGCTGAAGGGATGAAGGAGTGTGGAGAGAAAGCAGAAACAGGGAACTGAGGTTGCATGATCAGCTAGGGTGGTATAGGCTGGTGGGGCAGGCTTGATGGGGTCTCTTCTCCGGCCTTGTTTCTGTGCTGAACAACTCCGTGACTCCAATTGCCAGCATGAGAAATCAGTGCCATCAGGGGAGGAATGGAGATGTCGGAAGAAAAAGAATAAGAACAATCGCGATCAAGCCATACACTTAGCTAATCAACAGCAAATAGTATGCCAGCAATACAACCCATTCAGTTCCAGAAACACTAAATGCCAATCACAGGAATTACTCTCCCCCACGCATGAAATTCCCATGTTCCATTCCCATCAGATGGAAGACCTCGCAATGACACTGCTTCACCAAACAACTTGTTGGTGAAGCATTTGTCAGCTATCAGCTGTAATGTGAGAAGGGCTCTGACATTCCATCAATTTCACCCACATGTAATTAATTTCAATGGCTGAAGTTAACCCATGGAAGCTTCAGGCTCAGTTTGCAACAAGCCAATTAGGCCAATGCCTGTGCAGCTGATATCAAACACAAGCGTGACACAAATTATTTCCCTCCAACTGAGGCTTACAGTTTAATCCTTTTCAGTAGTTCCTGATTAACTCATTGTACAAACAGGGTACTGACATTTTAGTGGTTTACAACGCAGGGAATTGTCAAATAAGAGACAGATTATAATTCAGTCAAACTCTTTTTTAGCTACTGGTCTTGCTGCAAAGTGAAAAGCTGCGGACTTTGCTTGATTGAAGAAGGAGAAAACTTATGAGCAAGCTGGTTGCTCCCAGCAAACTGCCGCTCACACGTTAAACTTGAACTTATCATGTAGAAACAATCCGCGAGTGAATCCGAAATTACAAGAGCAGAAGTTTTTGGATTCCTCTACTTGACAGCATCACGATCCTTTTTCTCTGCATCGTAGAAAACTCTGTTCTTTGTTTTCACAACAGCATTCATCATTATTCTCTCACCACAAATTCATCTGTCACTTGTCACACAATAAAGCTGGGGAATTTGGCATACATTCCTCATGCCAGGTTGACTGAAGAATCTGATCGGAATCTATTTCCTATGATATGGGATCAGAAGGTCATTCCTGAAATGTGGGATCCTAAGCTAATTCCTATGTGTGTGGGTTGAATCCAATTCTCGAAATATGGGCTTGTAATTTAATTCCTTGAGTATGGGTTGGAATTTAAGTCCTGAAATTTGAATTAGAATCTAATTCCCCTATGCATGGATCTTGCATATTAAGCTGCAGGTTTTCCTGCATCTGCCAACTTCTGTCTCTTGATTCACACGACAATCTATGAACACTGTTTTGGACCAGACCAATTTCTGTGATCAAATGCATTCCACACATGGTTCCATTCATCTATTGCCCTTGCTGTTGACCTGAACTGATGCGAGTCCCTCAAGGCTTTCACCATCCTCACCAATGCAGCATCGTCAGTTCTCCAACATTTTCCACTCTGATCCTTAAGATTGCTTCTGCTCTTCCTTCCTCCAACTGGGGCAAAGCCATCCACAGCTTTATTGGTCCTAAACACCTCACCTTCCCATCTCCTAATTCTGCTTCCTGTCAATCCATTGATCCCATTAACTAATCTTCTAATGCCCATTCAATATTGTTTCCTTCTCATCATATCGAGTCTGTGGCAGGCCTTGGAATGCTGGTTAAATTAGCCTTGGCTGCTGGACTGTTCCCTCTCCAGACACTAGTTCTCTTGGATTTCCTGTTCTGTTTGTAGATTTGGGTGTCAAGTTGTAGTGTGTGGAAGTGACTGCCACCATCTTGGCTTTGAATGGGAACGCCATAGAAATGGAACCACGTTCGGGTGAGGGGTTAGTTGAGTAGAGGCGGTGAGCTCATCAGATTCATGAAGGTAGGTGCTGAGATGGAAGCATTACCTTTGCTGTGGTCAACAGCCAGTATCTCCAATCTGCAGCAGGATCCAAGGCCAGGTAACAATGTTACAGACCCACTGTGGATAATAAAAGACACAATAGGTGTGTGCATATCAGCACCAGGACTTAATTTGCAGATGATGGGTCCATTTTCTTTGTGGTCAGTGCAAAAAAATCAGGTGCATGCTCATTGTTACGAACCAGACATAACGACTAGCAATAGGCAATGAACTAGACAGTGTTTAATTTTAAAACACAAGCTTCATTTCTAACTCTTCAACTATCGTTTAAACTATCATTAATATGAAGAGTGAGTGAGTGTGTGACATATCCCAACCATTACAGTCCAGGCCAAAATCTAGAAAGTTCAGACTTTCACATTCAGTGTTGAAGTGTAGGCCTTTGAAATTTGATGCCCAGAATAAATGATGAACTGATGAGAAGACTGGAGTTGTAGCTGCTACAGACTCACGACTTCTCCTTGTGTTGCCTTTGAAGAAATGTTCATCTACACAAGCTGTGGTCAAAACACTCCTGGTCTTTCTGTAGGCAAGACTCGAACTGGGCGGCCTCCACGAACCTTCCAAGACCCTGGTGCTGGTCTCTCCAAGTAACTTCACTGCTAGTCACACTTAAAATGAAGCACTTTGCTTCCCCGAATGATCCTCCTGGCACAGGTCAATCCATGGAAAAGGCCCAGTCATTCACAGAGCCAGCATTGCTCTGAATTCCACAAGAACTGCTTTAAAGAACTGTTTTCTCTCCAACAATCAGCATGGTTCTCTCTTTGCAAAAAAAACACAATGTCTTTGTGTGATCGTACAGATTCTATCACCAATGTATATATGTACAGATGGTAGCATAGGATGACTGTGATTGGCTAAGAATGTAGCCACACCTACTGGCAGGTCTTAAAGGATTGCTCCTAGCCAGACCAGATCATTCTGGACTGGTCGATCTACATGTGATATGCTCCAGTCTTTTAGTTAATAAAAGCCTTGGTTTGGATCAACAAGTCTTTGGGTCTTTCAACGTGCATTACACTTTGCAAATGCATTGAATCAGCAACAGACTGTGACAAACCTTTCCTCAGGCCTTCCAATATATCAAATTGTCACTGGGCTGCGACTTGTGTTGTGCTTGTGTGAAATGTGAATTGTGACCATTCTGTCCCTCCTGTCTATACTATCCATTTACAGTAATAATCCCATTTTATTAAAACAGGAGCTTGTAAAACCACCAATTCATTCATTAATCTAGGCAATGACACCTTTTTAATGTTTCTTCCTCCCTCCATCTTGTGTGGAAGCCCACATTGCCATTGTGTTGATCTTAATGGCCAATATGCAATTTATGCTCATAATTAAAATGCTCTATTACCAGAAAAGATTTGTGATCATACCCGATTTATGGATTCTTATTACAGCATAATTTTTCCTGGCAAATTGACAAATGTATTTTGGAAACAGAAACCACCATGTAAAAGAAGAGTAAAAACACAAGGCTGGAGAAGCTCAGCAGGTCAAACAGTGCCCTTTATAAAGAAAGATACATAACCAAAGCTTCAGGAATAAGCCCTTTGTCAAGGTATGGACAAAATGTGAGCAGGTGCCCAAACAAAATGGTGGCGGTGGGAGGGTCAGGGAGGAGAACAGTCCCACAGGAAGGAGATAATAGGTGGATAAGGGAGGGAGAGCACATTCAGCCATTGAGGGGAGGGTAGTTATATAGTCAGGATAATGTGAACTATTTTGTAACCGCTTATGAATACACCCTTCTCACTGTAGTAACTATAGTGCACTATTGTGGGGCGTATGTATATGTATATGTGAGTGTGTGAACAGTTTCCTGAGATGGTGGAAGACATCAGTAAGTAAACTCTCTTCTGTTAATTGAATCTTGCGTCTCTAAGTTATTTAAAAAGCCTCCTAAGTAATACAGATACCTAACATGTGGGCAATGGTATAAAATAACATGATTAAAGCCATACAATTGATTGTAAGTCATTGAAATACAAAAGGGAAAAAGAGAAAAAAACATTACTGAAAAAAATGGGTGGAGCAACAGCAGTTCACCCAGTGATGGACGGGGAGGCTGAAGACATTGCTGAATTGTTTAAAAAGTTTCAGCAGAAGTGCAATTTAGCATTGAAAAGGTATTTTAAAAATGCAACAGCAGAGGAGAAGGTCAGTTATCTACTCCTCTGGACAGGGGAGCAAGGCCTTCACTTATTTAGTAGCTGGGAGCTTACAGAGGTGGAGAAAAATGATCCAGAGCAGATATTTGCAAAGTTTGCTTCTCACCTTGAACCCAGGTCTAATCATAGAATGAAACTCCATGAATTTCAAGGCTTAATGCAAGAACTGTTAATAAATTCCTCACTAGATTAAAAATTGTTGCTGCAAAATGAAGATTGAAGGATATAGAGGAAAGATTAGTTGATCAACTAATATGGGGGAGTGCCCATCCCAAAGTGCAAAAGTCTCTGATAGGGAAGGATAGTTTGAAGCCGGCTGAAGATATAGATACAGCCAGAGCCTTCGAAGCCATGAGGATGCAAATGAAATCCCTATCTATGCAGACCTACCCACAGCAAAGAGAAGGAAGGGCTGATGCTATAAAGAACACAATCAGAAAAGTGCAAACCCCCAAGACCTGCAGGAAATGCGGCAGACAATGCGGCAGCCTGTGGTAAAACAAACCACTGGGCGAAGATGTACAAGTCTGGTATGAAGAAAACAGTAATACCGGTGAAGAAAAAAAGACAAGGAGAAGATCCACCACATAAAAGGAAACAACAATGAGGACCCCAACACCCAGATATTGGACATAGAATCCATACACCTTCACAAGATGTCCGATGAGATAAAAGAAGGAAGCAAGTTGCACACAAGGATCCAAATACAGAGGACAGTCCAGAACAAGCCTACTATATTTAACCTAAGGGTGAAGCTGGATGCTGGATGACAAAGCAATGTCCTTCCACTCAGACTCCACAGCCAGATGTTCCCAGAGAACAGAATAAAAGGGTATCCAAAAGTCGGTGCACTGGTCAAGCAGCTAGGGAGAGCTAAGATCAATGACTGCCATAAGGGAAAGAATATCCTCTGTATGTTCTACATGGTAGATGTGGATGGAACAGCAATTCTAGGTCTGGATAGCTGCTGGGAGTTGCAGTTGATCTCTGCCAATTATGAGATCCAGATGAAACAGATATCCAAAAGGATCAACAGAGACACACAACAAAAAGAGGAAATGATTTCCGCAGAAGTACCTGCCAGGCCATGGCACACAGTGGGAGCAGACTTGTTCACCAAGAATCAAGAGTGGTATTTCATAGTAGCCTGTTACTATGCTAAGTTTTCATTCATCAAAAAGGTGAAAGACTGAGAGCGCCAACTATCACCTCAGAAATTAGAGCGCTCCTTCCTGAGCAAGGAATACCCAAGCAAGTAATATGTGACAATTGAACACAGTTCACATCACAAGAATTCAGAAATCCGGCTGTAGAGTATGGGTTTGTTATCACTACATCATCCTCCTACTACCCCAAAAGTCATGGGTTCATTGAAAGACAAGCGAAATCTGTGAAATGCACATTAGTTAAGTGTCGTGAAACCAAAGAAGACCCATCCTAGCTCTTCTATCATTATGAGCAACACCTTTAAGAACTGACATGAAGATCCCGGCAGAACTTCTAAATGGCAGGAGATATAAAACAACTCTTCCAAGCAAAATACACCCTCCAGAAGACCAGGAGGAAACCAGAAGAAGACTAGTTGTTACACAAAAAGAAGGACACAAGCATTATAACAAACAAAAATAAATGTTGCCAGAACTCTTCAGAGGGCAGCATGTGCATATTCAAGAGCTGATGTTGAAAACGTGGACCCCAGCTAAGGTAATCAGAGAAGCTGAGACACCAAGATCATACATTGTCAAGACAATCAGCTGAGGAGGAACAGAATTCACATCCGGCCCACACAAGATGTGATGAAGCAGAAAGCTTTAACACCAGCAAAGCCTGCAACACCAATATCAAGTGAGGTATCAAATGAAGAGACCACAAGCACTAATCCTGAAACATCAACACAGCAATGGTCAGGTGAAGCACAACAAGCTACATCACCTACACGTGGACCAGCAACACAGAGCCCAACGATCACAGCCAAATCCACAAGATGGCGAAGGAACACACTGCCGCCAGTCCGATAGCGATAAGAACTATTTAAAAATAGTTGTGTAAATAAACTAGTGGACTGGACAAGTTCAGATACTTAAGTTGCACTGGAAAGTAAGTGATAAAGAACACTAACTTTTTCTTTATCTTGAGAGTGAGGGATGTAATATAGTCAGGATAATGTGACCTATTTTGTAATCGCGTAAGAATACACCCTTCTCGCTGTGGTAACTGTAGTGCACCATTGTGGGGTGCATGTATATGTAGATGAGTATGTGTGAACAGTTTCCTGAGAGGATGGAAGGCATCAGTAAGTAAAAGTCTCATCTGTTATTTGAGTCTTGCATCTCTAAGTTATTTAAGCAGTCTCCCAAGTAACTTCAGAGACATCATAAGGGGGATGTCTCTGTGAATGGAGAGGGAAGGGGGTGGAGAGTTGGAGTAAGGAAGACACAGGGATGGGGAAGAGAAAGGAAGAACAAGGAGAAGGTGAGCAGAAAGCGGATAATTCAATGTCTGAGGTACCTGCACAGCATTGACTGCTGCTCTCTTCCCTTTGGTTTCTCTGGTTTCTACTAGCCCAATCCCCATTCTTCCTCTCTCTTCTCCATCCCTCTGTCTTCTTTCCTCCAGCTCTCCATTCCCTTCCCTCTCCATTCATAGAGCCATCTCCACTCCCCATGATTGCTGGTGTGCCCTCCCTCCCTTATCCACCTATTTACCTCCTGCCTCCCCCTGCCCCCCCATCATTTTGTTTGGGCACCTGCCCACATTTTGTTTATACCTTGATGAAGGCCTCAAACCTGAAACGTTGGTTCTGTATCTTTATCTTTGCTATATAAAGAACATTGTTTCACCTGCTGAGTTTCTCCAGTGATGTCTTTGCATTTCAGCGACAGTGTTTCCGGACTTTTGTGTTTTATACAAAAGAAGAGAATGGTTTGGCATTAATTTTCTTAAATATTTAGTGGCTAATGTTTCATTACATGTGATTTTCTGCCAATAGTTGCAACACAAACAAGGTTTAAATTTAATCTACAGAAGAAGCCATTTCTTGATATCTAATTGAGTTTTCTCCTCAATAATTTGTTTTAGACATGCAGCATGGTAACAGGCCATCTTGGCCCATGAGCCCATGCTGTCCAATTTATCCCAATTAACTCACAACCTCCAGAATGTCCCAAATAGTGGGAAGAAACGGGAGCCCCCAGTGAAAACCCACACAGGCTTGGGAAGAAGGTACAAACTCCTTATAGACAGCACAGGATTTGAACCCCGGTCCCAATCGCTGGTGCTGTAATTGTGTTTCACTAGCCGTGCCACCTCAACACCAACTATGCTGCCCCAATTCCTTTTAGTCTTGGTAATCAGTGAAATTGGCAACTGGGAATTAGCTCATTGACCATTCTTAATTCTTGCAGTATTTCCATTTAATGCAGGGGTGGCCAACCTTTTAATTTTTAATGTAGACATACAGTGTAATAACAGGCCATTCTGGCCCACGAGTCTGTACCGGGGGTGTAGGTTAATTGGATGACATGGACTCATGGGCCGAAATGGGCCTGTTACCGTGTTGTATGTCTAAATTAAAAATTAAAAGGTTGGTACCCCCTGATTTAACAGAATTATTGAGACAGGTGTTGTATTAATTCAGAAGATTCAAAGAAGCTGAATATTTTGTTTTGGATTTGATAGACAATTTGAGTCACTTTGTGGGAAAGGCATATTTGAAAAGCCTGAACTGGGTGGTAGATATTTTTTTTACCCCAGAAATGTTCCAGCTGTTAACATTAATCAAGAGCCCCTTTTAACTGGAGCACCTGGGTGGCCCTCCTGGGACCCGGGTGCGATTACTGGGGCAGAGGTGCTGGAAGCACCTTTTAAATTGCAGGGGGATTGACCCATTAAATTGCCAACCCGGCAATTTAAGGGGGATCCCGCCCCTGCAATGATGCGTCACGCTCTCACTGGAAGTATTGTCAGATGTGCAGATGCTGGCTGCCCGGTGACGCAAGTGCTGACGTCATCACAATAAGCGGGTCGGCCATTTTCTTTTCAAATTGGCTGTGGACGAGACCTAGGTAAATTTAACTGGGTTCCCTGACTGTGTCTGAGGTAGGTCAGAGACCCAGATGAATTCCAACAAGGTTGACTGGATCAGACCCTTTCTAACTGGGGCGCTAACCGGGTAAATTGTCCAGTTAGCCTCATTTTACACAGCAGTTTGAAAGAGTCTATGTAAAATACAAAGGTTAGAAAGGCCTGGATTATGACCCAACTGTAGAAACTGCAAAGTTTGAAGAAATGAGCTTCACCACAGAAGTACAGTAAATCTATGCAAACATTTCCCAAAAAGAATATGTTTAAGCTTCATTTCAACCTTTGAACACTTTGCCTAAGGCTTTGTTCCAAACCAAAACAGAATGACTGCTGCATAATCAGTCAGTCCATGCTCTGAAAGAATTGTCAAACGGTAGTAATCAACGCCAGACGCAAATGGAAATCAGTCCATTCTGCACACAAGGTGGTATTGTCATGTTCATTGTACCATGTACATACCCCCCTGGAATTCTTACTGGCTGCAGCTGAACAGGTACTTTCTAAAAGGATCAACAACAATTGAATTAGAAAAAGAAAATAAATATGAAAATATTTGATAAATGTTCAGTTATCCTGGTGACTGAGTAATATATTGATATAAACAGTTACACATATGCCTGTGTGGAGAATTTATTTTGTGTAGAATAATTTTTATCCTAGTCTACAGAATAGTTTGATTGTGGTCTAAGAATTTTCAAGAATGCAATCATTGATGATATATTCCTTGGAACTTATCCTTGAAAATAGAAATTGTTCTTGGAAGACACATACCAATGTCCATGTTCTTCAAGCTGTCCCCATAAATATTAATGGTGGTGATGTGGTGCTTTGTTAACAACCCAGGGACCAGAGGAAACATCTCACCCATGGCAGCTGAGTTATTTAAATTCTGAATATAAACTGGACTCCAAAAAAAGCAAAGCATAACTACAAATTTACTAAAAGCTATTGTTATGAGCCCAGAGAATCCCAAAACCCAGCAGCAATAGATACTCACCAAGACAATGATCTTTTAATTAGCTTTAAACATGAAAACGGAATCGCACTTTAACTTAACCCCCTTCTAATTCTAAGTGCACATGTGTGTAATGTTTGTGTAAGTTCAGAAATGTTCTTTGGTTCACAGTCTATTCTCACTTTTCATTCCTTCAAGTTCACTGGTTGCAGGCAATTCTTATACTATGCACAGAATTTAGCATTATTACAGATCAACAGGCTTTGGTCCTTGAAAGGTAAATGGATACCACTCAGGAAGTTCTTGTCAGTTTTCAGAGAGAGATTTTTTGTACATTTACTTCCATCAGCCACTTCAGTGTCTTGCCAAAGAAACTTGCCCCCTCAGGGTTCTCCAGATGATAATCTCTTTCTTTCAGGTTACCTTTTTGTTTCTCTTGTTCCAGATGAAACATTAGACAGCTAGTTCTCTCCTCTTTCATGAACCACAAGGGCTTTGACCAGGCTGAACTAAGAACCTGTCTTATCCAGCTTGTCCTGTTCCAGTCCCAGCTGCTGTTGCTGGCTATAACACTGTAGAAGTGATCTGTGTGTGTGTGTCTCTCTCTCTCTCTCTCTCTCTCTCTCACACACACACTCACACACACACACACACACACACACACACACACACACACACACACACACACACACACACACACACACACACACACACACACACACAGAAAGCCTGTTTGACTCTCTCTGCTTGCAAAACTACATGACCCTCATAGAACAGCTCCAGACAATCTCTTTCATCAGTTGCCTTTTTGTAAACAACAATCCATTAGTGAAGTCTCTTGGACACTCTCCAAAGCTCTTGCAAAGGCTGTGGGGCTGATATGTTTAGCATTAGCAGAACTCCAGTATTTCAAATAAGTGTTTGTATGTGACCTACTCTAACAAACCCTGCCCCAATTTATCTCCCAAAAACATATCTATATGGTCTGTCACGCTATAAAAACTAATATGCCTCATTGATGACCTGCAGAGAGGGAAATCTGACAGGTGGCCTATATGTGACTCCAGGCCAATGTGGCAGAATTTTAAATGGACTAGCAATTCAGCTGGAACATGCAGAAGAACCTTAGGCTGGTGACTCACTCAGAGTATGACTGGTCTGATAAGGCAACAGGAGGTGGGCAATAAGGATTGTCTTGCGAGTGAGACCCGAATTCTGAGAAATTACTTGAAAAGAAACTCACAGAGACCCCTTGAAAGTATAAGAATGATTGACAAGAGCCATTTTGTGTATGATTAGCATGCAGTTGGGAGATTGTGGTGAAACCACTTGTGTATGTAAATACCTTGACCCTGCTCTCACTGGCCGGCTCATGACTCCTCCCCTTTATTCCCCATAAAGGCTGTCATGCAACCACCCTGCCCCCAATTCGAGTCCAGGTCCATCTCTAGCTAATAAAAGCCTTCAGTTCTTGTCCTTCAGTCTTTGGGTTAATTGATCGTGCATCAGGGACTCCTCTAGATATTTGCATACTTCATGGGATGATGTTCTTCCCAATAACTCCAAGAAGTATGATTGACCATAGCAAGGATCAGTTACTGGTGGCGATTAGTGCAATGCTATGACAGTGTTAGCAACCTGGGTTGAGATCCGCCTGTGTGTAAGGAGTTTGCACGTTCTCCCCATGACCTCATGGGTTTACTTTTTAAATTTAGAGATACAGCACAGTAACAAGCCCTTGTGCCCCATAAGCCCAGGCTGCCCAAATACCCCATGTGACCCATTAACCTACTAATGCTGTATGTCTTTGGATCAAGGGAGAAAACTTGAGTCCCCAGAGGAAAACACCCACAGACACAGGGAGAACGTACAACTCCTGATGGACAATGGTGGAATCCAGGTCACTGCCACCTAAGAGCATTGCGCCAACCACTTCGCTCACCATACCACCCCTCCAGGTGCTCCAATTTCCTCCCACATTCCAAAGGAATATGGGTTATGTAGGTTAATGGATCACAGGTTTGGGATCTATTGTAGTGGTGCTATAGATAGACTACAACTCCCGGAAGTCTAGCAAACCAGCACGAGACTTCATAACGTCATGACATGGCATGAGTGGTTCAGTGTTTTAAAAGAATATGCAGTGACTCGAGTAAATGAGTTCTGATTTACCAGTAACTGTGTGTGTCGTTATTTTGTGTTCATCAGCAACCATTGCATTCTCATTGGCTACAACTGATGACCCCGACGAGCTTTTGGACCATATGGAGACTACAGCTGTTAAGCTACCGTCCTTCTGGATGGCAGAACCAGAGCTGTGGTTTCGACAGGCTGAGGCACAATTTCACCTCAGGAAGTTCGAGGTGGACGCGACTCGCTATCAATGCTTTGTCAGTGCCTTGCACCAAGCCACTCACTGGCAAGTGAGCCAGTGACGTCCTGTGCGATCCATCGGTGCCTGGAGAGCACAAGTATGACACTCTAAAAGCGCTCCTGCTGTGAATTTACAGCATGTCCCACAGAGAGCGGGCCGCCAGACTGTCACACTTGCAGGAATTGGGTGACCGGGCCCTGACTGAACTAATGGATGACATGTGCCTGGCGTCTGGCCCACGGCCAGATATATTGTTTGAACAGCTCTTCTTGGAGAGGATGCCAGAAGACATTAGATGCTTATTATCGCCAAGTTCTTTCAAAGACCCCAGGACAGTAGCTGCAGAGGCAGAGATCATGTGGCTGGCAAAAAAAAAAACACACACCAAAAAGTCTTTGGACAATGTCACTGTGTCACAGGTATCTGCACACAGCACCTCCAATGTTGACACTACTTCCCAAGCCAACGCTCTCAACACACCAGCTCTTATAATGAGGCAACATCCCAAGTCAGGCAGATAGCCTGTTGACACTTCCACCTGGTGTTTTTACCACCGGCTTTGGGGAGTCAATGCACCTTGGTGCCTGCCACGCTGTGTGCTCTTGGGAAACGCCCTGGCTGACTGTCGTTAATGGCTGCGATGGTTGGCTGAAAATCTACAAGCCTTCGATGTGTTTGGGATCAGCTATCCCAACATAAATATTTGGTGGACATAGGATTAGAAGTCAGTGTTTTTCCACCAACTGACTTTGAGAGACCTTATCCTAACCCTAACCTCCAACTCACAGCAGTCAATAGTTCCATGTATGGCACCAAAAAATGAATGTTGAATTTGAGTGGAACATTTACACATGGCCTTTTATTATAGCGGTAGTGTCACAACCACTACTCGGGGCTGATTTCCTTCAAGCTCAATCATTCATGGTGAATTTAAAAGGGCATCAGCTGGTGGATAGTACCACCTTTCAAACTATTTGCCTGGCAGAATTCTATGTTCCTGTGTTATGCCTTCAAGCCCTGTGTCAGACTGTTGATAATTTCTCCAGGCTTGTAGAAGAGTTTCCTAAAGTTACAACTCTGCAGTTTTCGACCCTCTCGGCGAAACATGGAGTAATTCACCATATTTCTACCAAGGGTCCTCTCAGTCATGCTAAGGCATGTCACTTGCCTCTGGAGAAACTGCAATTAGCTAAACAAGAATTCCACAAAATGGAAGAGCTGGGGATAATTCGCAGGTCCGACAGCCCATGGGCATCTCCATTACATTTAGTCCAAAAACCCATCAGAGGGTAGAGACCTCGTGGAGATTATGGACGGCTCAATGACGCCACTATACCAGATCATTAACCTACTCCACATATTCAAGATTTTTCAGTGAATCTGCATGGGGTGAAAACATTTTCAAAAGTGGACTTAGTGCACGGATATCGCCAGGTACCTGTGGAACCTGATGACATCCCGAAAATGGCAATAATTACCCCTTTCGGATTGTTCAAATTTTTACATATATCTTTGGATTAAAAGATGCAGCTCAGACCTTTCAGTGAGTTATGGACCCTGTCTTCATTTATCTAGACAACATATTAGTCACCATCAAAACGAAAGAAGAGCACATGGAACATCTGTGTACACTCTTTAGACGTCTATGAGAATTTGGACTGACCATTAATCCAGATAAATGTGTTTTCAGACAACAGTCCATAGAATTCCTGGGGCATACAATCACCGACAAGGGTGTGGTTCCGCTGCCTTCCAAGATCAACACCATTACTGAATATTCCAGATCATCCTCTGTCAAAGGTCTGCAAGAGTTCTTGGGCATGGTTAATTTTTATCGTCGGTTCTTTCCAGCAGCAGCCCATGTTATGAAGCCTCTGTTGAATCTGATGTCCAGAAAAACCAAATCTATTCAGTGGAGAGATGGAAGTCGAAATGCTTTCATAAAGACAAAGGAACTATTAGCTCCAGCAACTATGCTCAGTTATCCAGTCCTTAACACAGCCATTGCCTTTTCAACAGATGCACCTGATGTGGCCATAGGGGGCACTCTGCAACAGTATGTTGATGGACAATGGAAACCATTGGCATTCTTTAGCCGCCACCTCCATGCGGCCGAGAAAAAACATTGCACCTTTGATAAAGAGTTCCTAGCCATATATTTGTCCATCCGTCACTTCCGTTACTTTTTGGAAGGCAGACACTTCACCATGTTCACAGACCATAAACCCTTGACCTTTGCATTTTCATTGGAGCTCTGGTCAGTTCGACAACAGCAGCAGTTGTCCTTCATTTCAGAATTCTCCATCAGAATAATGCACATTTCTGGAAAAGACAATGTAGTGGCTGATGCATTTTCCTGCTCAGTTGCACTCAAGGTATCAGCTATGGACCATGGTATTGACTACGTGGCTCCCGCTGCTGCCCAAGCACAAGACGGTAAGATGGAGTCTAATTACACCTTGATAACCAACCTGCAATGGAAGGATGTGCAAATCGATGCCGACGGCAAGCTGTTCTTTTGCGACCTGTCAATAGGACATCCACGGCCAGTGGTTCCAGGTTCATGGAGACGTCACATTTTTGATTCTGTCCATGGTCTTTCACATCCATCCTTCAGATCGACCATTTTTCTGACTTCAGACAGATTTGTTTGGTGCGGTCTGAAGAAAGACGTCATGCAAATGGCCAGATCTTGTGCAGCTTGTCAAAAGGACAAAATCCATCGGCTTACGAAAGTACTGCAACAACCCTTCCCACTGGTAACTCACTGGTGCAACCATGTCCATGTGGACATTGTGGGACCAATTCCAGTTTCACGAGGCTACCGTTATCTCTTCACGGTGATCAATAGGTTTACGAGATGGCCTGAGGCAGTCCCCATTACGGATGCTTCTATGGACTCGTGCACAAGCATTCCTTAATTCCTGGGTGGGTGCCTTGCTTTGGCCTATTACTTCTGACAGAGAACCTCAATTTACATCTTCATTATGGTCAGCCTTATCTCGGCTGCTTGGCTATAGGCTTCATCATACATCCAACGGGATGGTTGAACCATTTGATCGTCACCCTAAATCAGTCTTACTGGCCCATTCGGACGGTCCCAACAGGGGAGACGAATTACCATGGGTGTGGCTGGGCATTAAAACAATTCCAAAAGAGGATCTTCACACTTTGTCTGTGGAGCTTGTATGTGACATGCCTTTGGTTGTCCCAGGGGAATTCGTTCCACACAGATCCAGTAAAGATGAAGATCTCAAAGAGCTGCTGAGCAGACTAAAGGATACCGTAGGCAAATTATCCCCTGTACCACGTTCAACACATGGCAAACATGTTTCCTTTGGACCACACAAACTGAGGACTATGAATACATGTTCATACGTAGAGAAACTCATGGACAGCCCTTGTAGGCACCATATGAGGGGCCAGACAGGGTGATAAGATGAACGAGGTCAACCTGCAACTTGGACGTTGCAGTCTCTGTCATTCACAATTGACAGGCTCAAACCTGCCCATGTTGACAAAACTTCCCCTATTCAACAGCCAGCAGTTCGCCTCAGAGGTTCACCTCCCAAAAAAACTACCAGGTGATAGTGTGGGTTCTGATGGGGGGGGGGGGAGGGGTGCTGTGCAGTGGTGCTATAGATAGACTACAGCTCCCAGAAGTCTAGCGAACCAGCAGGGGATGTCATAACGTCATGACGTGGCGCGCGGGGTTCAGGGTTTTAAAAGCATACGGGCATGACTTAAGTAAATGACTTCTGATTTACCTGCAGCTATGTGTGTTGTTATTTTGCATTCATTAGGCAACCACTGCATTTTCAGTGGCCACACTATGTTAAATTAAAATTAATTTCAGTTTCAGTCGTCAGAAGAAAGCAACACAATTGCTCACAACACTAATTTTTCCATCAAGAAACAGAAATGCTTTTATGCCACATGGGAACATATCACGACAAGATATTGAACCTGACTCAGTTTACCTCAAGTGAGGAAGAAGACCAACCACTGAAACACAACCTGCGAATTTCAGACTCACTCAGTTTGTGTTGATATTGTGATTCACTATTGATATTGATCTTTCTGGGGTTTTCACCAGAAAGCTTCATGTGGTCAAAGGAATATTCCATGGAATTTTCTCTTTGTGCCATTTACAGTTTCTGTTTATAACTGTTCTAAATTTTACATAAATGGATGTCAGTTTTGAGATTGAGTTGAATGGACTCCCTCCTGGAGAAAACTTGCAAAAATGTCCCAGCTCAAAGGTCAAAAATAACACGTTGCTTTCGAACATCGGTTCTCAACCTTTTTCTTTCCACTCACATCCCACTTTGAGTATTCCCTGTGCCATCGGTGCTCTGTGATCAGTAAGGGATTGCTTAAGGTGGGATGTGGGTGGAAAGAAACTCACCTCATTGACTCGTTATGTGCATGGTTTCATAACTCCAAAGGAATTGGGCCAATAACCATTTTTCTCAAGCAAAATATTTCAGTAACAATTGGGTCCGGAGCGGTGATTCTCAACCTTCCCTTCCCACTCACAGACCACCTTAAGCAATCCCTTACTGATCACAGAGCATCGATAGCATAGGGATTAATTAAAGTGGTATGTGAGTGGAGAAAAAAAGGTTTACAACGATTGCTGTAGAATAAAGAAAATCTAAAATCAGGTGGAAAATGCAAGGAGATGCTAACTGGGGGTGGGGGGGGGGTGGGGGGGGGCGAAAGAGCTCTAATGAATGAAGAACAGTATGGGCCCATCAGCCCACAACGTTGTGCTGACCTATATAATCCTACTTCACTCCAAGCTACCCTTCCTTGCCTCACAGCCCATAATCCTTTATTTTTTTCTCACATCCTTGTTCTCATCTAAGAGTTTATTGACTGACCCATTGTATCAGCCTCCACCTGGCAATGGATTCAGTTTGAAACAGGCATCTTTTGATATTGGCCATTGTTGCCCTGGGAAAAAGATGCTGGTTGTCCACCCTATCTATGCCTTTTCAACTGCTGATGACACTTCTGTTCTTCATCTAGAGGCCTTTAGAGAGAGAACTTTCCAATTATACATTTATCCCTTTTTCGATTGGGTCATTGGTTCATTGAAGCTTAATATTTCTGAAACATTTCTGCTTTTTTGGTGATGTGTTCCTTCTGTGGGGGAAATGTTTCTCATCCTACTCACATATCCAGTGCTCAAATGATCAAAAACACTTTCAAGAGGTACAGGCATCGGAAATAGGAGCTGTTGCAGGCCATCCTGTAGGTCAATCATTTGGATATTCAACATATTTTGCCTGACATTTCACTGCAAACACATTCTTAGTCAGTGCTATTTACCTTTATTGAGGCATCTACAGCTTTCCATGCTGGAAATTACTAAATCATTCACAATCCTCTGATTGCAAAAAAAATTCTGCTCATTGCAGTCCTACGTAGCAAATCCCATAGGAGCAGTAAAACACGAGGCCAGTGCACAGAAGCACTGGAGAAACTCAGCAGGTCATGCGGCATCCATGGAGAGCAAAAGGCAGTCGATGTTTTGGGCCTGAGGTGTGCCGAAGGTCAGGCAAATGTCTGTCTAAAATCGTGGTGTGCGGTGTGGGGTGGGGGGCGCTTGTAGGGGAAGAGGGTGGAGTGCAGGCTAGCAGGTGATAGGCAGATATAGGCCACGTTAAGTCATGTTTATTGCTATCTGATTGCTCAAGTACAACCAGACAAAACAGCGTTCTCCGGTCCTCGGTGCAAGACATGCAGACTCCGACCAAACGTAGCACACATGTAGGCGAGCAATACATATGCAGGAGAAGTATTTTATCTATAAAAATAAATAAATAAATATGTGGGAAGGGAAGGAGCTAAAAAAAATAGGGTAAGGGGCAGAGGGCTGAGAAAGATGCTCTCTGACAGGAGAATGGAAGAGGTTGGGGAGCATCCTTGTTACACTAGGATCCTTGGTTTTAGGGTCTCCAGCCAGGAGTGCATGCAAGGTACTTGCCTAACTTCCTCATACGGAGCCTAGGTGTGACCACGGCTTCACGCTACCTTCCATACCTCAAAATGAGAAGGTCAGGGATTCAAGTTCCACTCCACAACTCGAAAACAAAATTTAGTTTGGATCAAACGAAGAGGCTCCATGTTTCCTTAATTTGGAAGAAATACTGTATATTTCGGCGTATAAGTCGACCCCCATTTTTCAGTCTAATTTTAAGAGTTTTATGGTATATCCGGCATTCAAGTCAAACCCCATTTTTCGGGCTGTCAGGAACAACCCAAAATTTTTAGAACACCCCAAATGCAAGTAACAAAGCTTTAAATTAAGTACGTAAAGAAAAGAACTTTGGCCTACCTGGCAGGAGCGGCAATGGCCCATGGAACTGGAGCACTGACATCGTGCTCCTAGCAGGAGCAAGAACCTCGGCCCACCAGGCAGGGGCGGCGAACTCAGTGTATGGTGGCACCCAGTGGTGGGGAGGTGCCTCCATCATCGACTTATACGCTGAATTAATGTCAATCTGCATTTTTCAGTGAATTTAAGGTCTCAAAAGTATATCCAGTGTATAAAACGACCACTCTTTTTGAGAAATTTTTTAGGATTTCATGACTCGATTTACATGCCAAGATAAACGGTATTTAGCTAATGTTTTAAAATATTCGAATACTCATTAGCTTAATATCATTGCAAGGAGGTATGGGTGGCCTAACTAACATTTATACATCAACCATCATCAATCCCACAGAGTTTTTTAATTGTTGTCCATGGAACACAGGCCAGATGAAAAATGATTAGGTATCTGAGACTGACTGTTAATCGCTCTGCATTCTTGAGGTCATCGAGGGAAGTGAATATGCTAATTTTCCTTCCAGTACAACTGAACACCATCAAAACATATTGTAAACTGAGAAAACCACTGACGCCTGTTCCACTCTCTTTGACTGCAGGAGCTATCAGACCCACAGAGAAAAAGAAAGTGGATTAACTTTGATTGTATTTATTACAAGGGTTTCTCACTCTTTAAACAAAGCAGGGTGGGCTTTGGTCAGGCGGTAGATCATTCAGAGTAGACCAAGGAATGGATCGCAGTGGAAAGTGACTTATTAGCCCACACGCAAATTAGGTTGAGCCGCTAGTTAAAATGAGCATTTATGACGCACCTCTGCTGACTCTGAACCTTGGATATTTTGCAGCTTGAGTTCTAATAAACAAAACCCGCTTGCCAAGATGTGTTTTGTTTGTGTCAAGATTCAGTAAATTGGCAATAAATAACTGCCACTGGGTGAACCTTTGTACTCTAGCCCAGTTTGCCATCTATTCAGCTGTAGCATCTCAACATAAATCTACATAGCACTTTGCAAAAAAAGACTCCATCTCACGATCTAGCAGGAATCATTCAACCCACCAAGCCTGGACCAACTCACAATGCAATTCTTTCCCCACTAATTTTCCCTGTAACCTATTCTCCACCAATGCCTCCCCCCAGCTTCTATCTTTCTGGCTATGGTCCACGTTCTGGAAAATGGGATGGGTGTAGACTGGTGTTTGATAGTTAATATGGAGACAGTGGGCTGAAGACCCTGTTACTGTGCTGCATGACTATCTGACAGGGCCCGTTGCAGTCATCTACCAACCCTCATGCACTCGGAATGTGGGAGGACATCGGAGCACCCAGAGGAAGCCCACCCGGTCACGAGGAGAATGTGCCAAGTCCACACTGGTAGCGTCGGAGGTCAGGAATGAACCCAGGTCCCAGGCCCTACCAGCTATGTCACTGCGAGGTTCGAACATGGAAAATAAACTGTCATCCAAGGTTGGATAGTGCCAACCATTTAGGGTTTAGTGCAAGTGGAGGGCCATTGCACATGGAATTTCAGAGAGCTTTTGACCAGAAACTGAACTGGGGTAGCCATGTGGCTAGAAGAGCAGGCCGGAGGTCAGGGACCCTGCTGAGAGTAACTCATTTCCTAACTTCCCAAACAGTGCAACCCAATCTATACATTTGTTTATTTTGAATATTTTATTTTAAAAGACTCAAGCAAATATAAACAAACAATATAAGACATTTTCTTATCACACAATATTACATACAGAGTCCAGTATTTCCCCCCTTCCCTGAATATTAAATAAACCGTAAAAGGTAAAGGAAGAAACTAAAAATTAAAGCACATGTTGTCTGTGGCACAACCTTAATTCACTCTCTTCCTTATTTATCTGTCAGGATGGTTTGTATCTTAACTCATTTGTTAAGGTTGGGGAGGGGGTATAGATCATATCTGTGCCCCTCTGTGTCTCAGGTACAGCTGCCACACTTTGATGAATGTGTCATACTTCTTCCTTAAGTTGTAATTAATCTTCTCCAAGGGAACGAAACTCTGCATTTCCATTCTCCATCATGTTACTCAGTTAAGAGTCGGACTTCCATGCAACAGCGATACACTTCCCTGGCTACCAACAAAGCAATCTTCACAAATTGAATTTGGTGTTTGGATAATCTAATCTGTTCTTCACTAATATCTTCCAGGAGGAACAATTCCAGGTCTCGTGGAAACTCCATGTTTGTAATTTGTTTTAGAATGTCCCCCAGGTCTACCCAGCAGGATCTCATCTTCATACTTAGCTAGGTGGAGGGGATAAAGGTTCCAAACTCTACACCATATCTGAAGTACAGATCTGAAATTTCTGACTTTGATTTATGTAATTTTTGCGGTGTGAGGGACAATGGATGCAAGAAATTGTACTGGACCAGCATGTATCTGGCATTGACAATCCATGTCATGCTGTTCAGGGACAAGACTTCCCACCAATTTTCATTAATCATTGAATCCGTCCGACTCCCATCTTTCCCATGAGTAGAGCAATCCCAGATTTGGGTCCTCACTCTGGAATAGGAAATACTTCAAGAAATAAATTTAAATACATTCCCCTGTCAAATTAGAACCTCCACAGTGCTACACTCATGAGTCATTGTTTGTCCTAATTTGTCTCTTAAGAAAGATGTCAATAGTAGGAAGCAGAAGAATGTTCTATTAGATAACCCAAAATAAGTCCTCAATTGCTCGAATGACATTAGTTGACCCTGGTCATAATAGTCCTTGATACAGTGGATCCCTTTCTGGCACCAGGTGTCCAGGATCCTGTTGCCCAGCATCATGGGTATTAAATGGTTCTGGGCCATAGGTGTATTAGGAGTTATCCCCACATTCAATCCAATACATAGATGTATTTTTTTGCCATGTCTGGTATATGTACTTTAATATGGGGTTATTTGTCTTTTTGGAAATTAATTTGGTGTTCCATTTGTATATAAATTCTTCTGCTATCCTTTCTCTTATCATGCCCAGGAAGGGGGCTCCCCTCCTTCAAACAGTGAGGCAATAAATCTCACAGAACAATTCTAACTGAGTTCTAATAAAGCTACAAAATTCTGGTTTTCCAAACAGCAGTGAATTTAGTTGTCATCTATATGCCATAGCTTGCTTATCTGGCATTATAATGGACAAGGCCAGGGTGAACAGCAGCCAAGCCTTGTACTCAAACTCTACTATCCTAATTTCCAACTGGAGTGACGCCAAGAAAAAAAAACAATTCTAGAGTAGGAGTCGTGATGTCTTGAGTAAAAGGAATAATCTCTTTCTCTCTGATTTAGCCTTCTCCAAATATCAATAAAGTTCAGGTATTTCATAAAAACCAGTGTGGACTTTACCACTCTGGCCCTCATCACCTTCCTGGCAGATTTATCTGTGACCAGATCCAGACAAAAATTGAAATTCCTTTCAATCGATATATTCTCACTCCAATCAGCTACATTCAAACATTTTTCATCATTGAAATTCAGGGCATATAAATTCATGATTATCCAGGACTTTGACAATGTAAAATTACAAATCTCCCTGCTGGGTCAATGACTAGGGGTAATTAGCGCCTGTCATAGGGGTGCAGGTACCAGAAGGGATGGATTGTTGGTTTTAACCTTTTTCTTTGTTTTGGGGAAAGGAATATTTTGGGGCTTTTTATTTTTCTGTTTGAAATATTGGTTTTGGTTTTGTTAATTGTTTGGGTTTTGTTTTACACACGGATGTCTGTACAGAGAATCACGGTTATGCAAAAGATAGAAAGTAAGTATGAGAAGACAAGGGGGAGTAGGAAGAATGGGATGGAGAAATCCTGGGGTAATGAATAAATTAATTAAATTTTAAAGCTTTAATGTCATTGGTCTAAATGGAAAAATTAAAAGAAAATGGGTCTTGCACACCTTAAGAAGCTTCAAATTGATATAGTGCTTTTCCCAAGAAACCCATCTTAAAGCCAAGAACACTCTAAATTGAAGAAAGGATGTGTAGGCCAGGTGACAGTGTCCTCCTTTAATTCTAGAGCAAGGGGAGTCACAATCTTGATAGGAAAAAATGTTCCAATCTATAAATTTGTTGATCACACTAGTGTCATTGGCCGAATAACGGGAAGTGATGAGTCAGCAGATATGATAGAGATCGAGAATCTGGCTGGGTGGTGTCAGAACAACAATCTTGGTTTCAATGTGACCGAGACTAAGGAACCACTTGTGCACTTTTAGAAATGAATCTGAGGGACCACACATCTGTCTTAATTAATGGGGTGGTAGTGGAGTGGATTAGTTGCCAAGTTCCTGGAGGCCACATATTAGAGGACTTCTCCTGGAGCCAGGATATCTACGCCATCTTGAAGATGGCACACCAGTGCCTCTGCATTGTAAGGCATCTGAGGACATGTGGCACATCATCTCAAACTTCTGAATGTGGACTTTGGAAAGCATATTGACTGGTTTTGAATCTTGTGTGCCCAGGAATGTAAAGCCTGCAGTAACTCTCCAAGTCCATTACAGGCACTGTGCCTTTGGTCCACTGAAAACATTTAGGTGAGACACTGTCTCAAGAAAACTCACGGTACAATGTTTGCACACCACCAACTGAAAATCTACTTGAAAGACAAATTGGGAAGCAGGCTGAGGTTACCAGAAGGAAGCAGCTTTGAATATGTGATTACAGACACAATGATAATTAAATGATTTATAAAAAACATGTACATTAAGCTGCAAGAGAAAGAGAACGATGAAATATGCTGTAAACCCAAACAAAACATAAAGATAAAAAATGAAAAATGGGAAAAGCTATGCTCCAGAATTATGAGAAATACAATAAACACGAGGTTATGCATGATACAATATAATTGGTTTCACAGGCTATACACCATGCCCCAAAAGTTAAATAAATGGGACCCAACAGTATCAGATCGATGTTTTCGCTGTAAGAAGGAAACGGGAACAACAGTACATGCAATTTGGGCATGTGAGAAAGTGGAAACGTTTTGGAAAGATCTAAATCAGGTATTAAATAAAATCACAAAAAGCAACATACCAAAAAATCCAGAGATCTTTCTTCTAAGTAATATAAGTAAAGAACTAGGCCTCGATTTGGATGAAGCACAAAAAAGATGTAGCAAAAAAAATGTATAATGTCCACTTGGAAATCAGAAGAGAGCCTGAGAGTACAGCAATGGTACATAGAAATGAATAAATGTATTCCATTGGTAAAAATAACATCTAATTTAAGAAATAACATCACAGTATTTGAACAAATTTGGGAATCGTACATAGAACACAACAGAGAGGGCCTACCACGGACTTCAACCCCCTAAAATGACAGAATGAGAAGAAGACAAAATGAACTGACCCAGTGTGTCAAAGTAGATGACACAATTTTTTGTTTATTTTCTTTGTGTGTTGACATTGTTTAATGGGTTTATTGTATTGTATATGTTGAACGTTTAGTGGGTAGGGAGGGGGGTGGGAATGAGGGAGGGAAGGGAGGGAGTATAAAGGGAAGAAAATAGCACTGTGTATATTCAAGAGGGAAATGTGTGTAGTTTGGTTAATATGGTTCATAGTGTGAAAAATAAAAAAATTAAAAAAAGGAAGGCAGCCAAGAGGAGTCACGTGATGGAGTAGTGGCCGGTAGGAGAAAACCAGCCCTCTCCAGAAAAGAAGGAAAAAAGTGAAGAAAAATCAAACCCCCAGACACACAAATCACAACAAATAAAAAATAAAGGTGTGGAGAAGATGGCACCTAAGAAAGAAAAGCCAAAAACAATGGGAATAAAAGAAGAAAGAAAGACACCGGAAGAGAAAGGTGAAGGGCTTACCTGCACGAAAAAGCAGGGACCCGCCATGGAAAGAGGAGCCCACTCCCTGAGGTTAGTGAAGACCCCACAGGGTTGCGACCCGCTAACCGCAGGACTGCAAATATGACTCACGGAGCCAAACAGGGGTGTGCAACTGCACATGCACGAGGAATCGCACATGCGTGATGTGTACGACAAGAACAACACCGACTCCACAGCATGAACAGCTGAGAGAGACCCGACAGCAGGGCTCCCAGCTGGAAGATAAAGAAAACAATGGGAATGGGAGGGGTGAGAATGAAAAAAGGAAACTAGAGACACAACAGATAACCAACCCAGAAGAAGAGGACCAACATCAAGACACCATGGAAAAAAAATAACCCAACAAACTGAGACAAGCAGCTCAACAAGAAAGTCAGAAGAGACACAGATACAAGGAAGAGAAATAGAAGACACAAACTCAAGAGCAAACACAGAAGAAGAAGAAGAAGGAGAGCACGAACCTCTGCACAGAGGAATAGGAGGTAAAATGAATGGACAGTACATAGATTAAAAAAAAATTCAAGAACAAATGAAAGCATTAAAAGAATGGCTCACACTAGAATTTAGTGAAATGAAAATAAAAATGAAAAGTACAGAAGAAAAAGTGAGTAGAATAGAGCTGGTCATAACAGATGTAGGGAAAAGATTAAAAATGTGGAAGAATGTGTAACGGCGGTAGAAATGGAAATGAAGACTTAAAAAGAAAATTGGAAGAAAGTGACAAAAGAGTTAAAGAAACACAGGAGTTGTTAGCTCAGAAGATGGATATAATGGAAAACTATAGTTAGTAGGCAAAACAATATAAAGATAGTGGGCCTTAAGGAAGATGAAGAAGGCAAAGAATTTGTCTTATAAAGAATTTATAAAAGAATGGATCCCAAAGGTCCTGGGAATGCCAGAAATGCAGGAAGGAATGGAAATAGAAAGAACATACAGAACATTAGCCCCGAAACCACAGTCACATTAAAAATCAAGATCCGTTTTAGTAAAATTCCTGAGATACATTTCAAGAGAAAATATATTGGAGAAGGCAATGAATAAAATGAGAGAAGACAAAAAAACACTGGAATACAATGGTCAATTTTTTTTTCTACCCAGACATAAGTTTTGAGCTCCTGAAGAAGACGAAGGAGTTTAACACAGTAAAATCGATCCAATGGAAGAAAGGCCATAAATTTATGTTAAGATATCCAGCGGTGCTAAAAATAGTAATCCCGGGGCAGCAAAACAGACTCTTCTCAGATCCGGAGAAAGCACAAGAATTTGCAGAACGCCTGCAAGACAGAGAGATGAAGAGATGTTACAAAAACAAAGAATGATGACAAACTACATATAAAGAAGTAAAAATAATATATAAGTAAGAACTAAAGGAGGGAAGAAAAGGGAAGTAAGGGAGAAGTGGGGGGTGGGGGAAAGTCAGCCAACACCACAAAGGACCCCCATCACCCTGGTCACAACCTCTTCTCATTGCTATCTTCAGGCAGAATGTTCAGAAACCTAAAATCCAGAACCTACAGGTTCAAAAGCAGCTTCTGTCCAAAGACTATCAGATTCCTGAATCTCCCTATACTCCCCTAACCCTAACCCTAACCCTAACCATAAACTACTCCTGGACCACCTAAATATTCATCTGCACTTCTGTAATGTCACTTTCTTTACTTGTCCTGACTGCCACTGAATAGTTATTATCGATCATTTTATATTTATTATCTCTTTTAATATCTTGACATTTTGTAGTAATTTAATTTAATCCATTGATGTTGATGTATCTTGGTACCTGTGTGTCTGCGGCCCATTCATACATTGTAGTTAGGTAACAGAGAATAAACACTCATCTCATCTCACAAAGCTTGTCAATTGCAAGGCTCAAGTCAGGAGTGTGATAAATATGTTTCATTCCTCTGGATAAGCACAACTTCAACAACACTCAGGAAGTTTGACATCCGACAGGACAGCAGATCACTTGATGGGAACTGCCATCCACAACCATTCATTCACTCACTAACCACCACTGAAGCACTGCAGCAACTCACCAAGGTTTATAAGACAGCACTTTCCAAATGCACCCGACCAGGTTGAAAGACAAGGGAAGCACCACTGTCTGAAGATTCCCCCCAAATTCATGAGCATCGTGACTTGGAAATCTATCACTGTTTCCAAATCTTGGAACTTCTTCCCCAACAACATATCCACTCCTCAAGCACTGCAGCAGTTTAAGAAGGCACCTTCTCAAGTGTGATTAGAATGGCGAGTCAAATGGAGAAACTCAGCAGGTCACACATCAATCATGGGAAAAAAAGGGTAACTTTTGTTCCTGGCCTGGGCACTTCGTCAGGATTGAAATTTTGGTTACCCTTTACTTTCTATGGACGCTGTGTACTGCACTGAACCCCAGCATCTGCAGATTTTCTTGTTTAACTCCATGCTTAACTCAGCCTGAGTAACCCACAGTCTTTGTATGATTATATGTTTTCCTAAGGGCAGATTGGTCCTTCTCAAGATACATCTTTGAACGTTGCAGTTCGCGTTTCTCATTCTCCAGCTGAGCGACAACCCTCTGCAAGTTATCTACTCGCTCTTGGTAGATGTGCTTTTCTAGATGAAGCTTTTCAATGTGCTTCAGCACCTCCTGCTCACTCTCCTGACGCTGCTGCAACATCTGGAGAAGGGATAAGGGAGAGCTGCTCACAAATCCACATGTGGAAGTCAACCAGAATTGGGAGAAATAGTAATCCCTTTCCAACACAACATTTTGATAGAAAACCCTAACCAAGATGGTCAGTATGGCAGTTTCCGTTTGGTATTTCCACAGTAAAATACTCTATTCTGATTTCAAATGTAATTAACCCTCAACTTACAATACATCAAGCAAAGTCAGATAATTATGAACAGGAATGTTGGAACATTGCTTTAGCTGTTAGAGCAACTCTATTGCAGCATCAGGGACCCGGTTCGAATCCAGCGCAGTCTGTAAGGAGTTTGTATGTTCTCTCCATGACCTGCGTTGGTTTCTTCTGGTTGCTCTGGCTTCCTCCCAGCCTCCAAAACTGTTTGGGTTTTGTAGGTATTTGGGCAGTGCAGGACCATGTGCTGGAAGGGCCTGTTACCGAGCTCTTTGTGTAACTTTAAAAAAAAACCTGCATGGAAAATATGATAGAAGCTCAAAAAGAATAATGTCAGACAAAAACTCTGAAAATGCGACAGGGATGAAGCACAATGGCGAGGACATACATTTGTTTGTGTATGTGCTGACAGTCTCCAGAGTGGTCTCGTTGACCTATTACGAATGGTTCAAGAAACACATTCAGACTGCAGGAGGTAGAGTGGATGTCACGCTTCCAGTCATTTCCCCTCTTTTCTCGGAATAAAAGCTGAACCAAGTAGCTTCAGTCATCCTGGAGAGCACACATGACCGTTAGGAGCATTTTATTAATTCAGAGAGATCAAATGGGCTGAGATTGTTCTCCTGGAGAGGTGGACGGTTGAGGGAGATGCGAATGAATGCATGAAATTATAAGGGGGAATACACAGAGTAGATACTAGGAATCTTTTTCCAAGGTTGAGGGAAATCTAAAATAAGAGGGCACTGGTATAAGGCACAGAAAGAAGTTTAGAGGGTATCTGAGGGAGGCTTTTAGCACAGATTGTGGTTTTAATCTAGACTTTGGTGTCTGAGGGGATCTTAGAGGCAGATTTACATTTAATAAACATACAGATTGGTACTTAAAACACTAAGGAAAAAGGGAAGAGTGTAGACAAGTATAATGGCTGGCACGGACATGGTAGGCCAAAAAAATAGTTTCTGTGCCCTATGAATGAGAGCCCAGGCTGTTTAAGCCTTTATAATCCAATTGTTAGTAGAAGCTGCAGTGAGTTTCTCTGTGGCTCATACCACTCCTGCATGTAGGGCCTATGCCTTCGAAGAACACTCTGGAGGGTTACCATGTGAACAGAGCAGATATCTCTGTGCAGTCTGTGGGTGTAGAATAGATGCTGCTTATGCTCCATCTCTGGAGTTTCCACTGTTATTTGTCAAGGTTCCTGTGGAAGGCTCTAATTGCACCCCGCCTCTTCCAAATCTCTGAGAAGCAGCACAGAGCTGAAAACTGGAGCCTTGGCCAATATTTAACCAACAGTTAATGGATGAGATCCACTCGTCTTCCTCATCTTTCTCCCCATCATCATTACAGTCTGATAACCTCAACAAATATTCCAATTATTGGGGTGGAGTACGAGATTAACAGATGTTCTTTACGATCGGTAGTTACTTTCCCTATACACGTTTTCAAATATTTATTTTAAACAGTCAGACAATACCAGCAATCTGGTCAGCCTCACCCACCCCTCTCAACATAGAGTCCTGACCCAAAATGTTGGCCGACTACTTCTCCCCACGGATGCTGCCTGACCTATTGAAGTCTCTTCAGCCTTTATTTGGTTACTCAACGTTCCAACGACTGTAGTTCTTGTGTTTCTGTTCACCCACTCCTCTCCCTATTTTACAGAGTGATTGATAGGCTCAAGTAATAAGTCCCAGCCTGCGATCTCAGTGGAGCTCAGCTTTACCAAAACAAAGGGAAGGGCGGGGGGGGGGGGAGGAGGAAGGAGGAGAGTGATGGTGATTGAGTACTCGTTGGTTGGACAAGTGGATAGGAGGTTTGCTGGATGAGATCAAGGCTCCTGGATAGTATGTTACCTCCCAGGTGCCAGGGGCAGGGACGTCTCTGATTGAGTACACAGAATTCTGGAGGGGGAGGGCGAGTAGCCAGATGTCATGGTTAACATGAGGACCAATGATATAGATAGAAGTGGGGATGAGGTTCTGAAGGAAAACTATAGGGAGTTAGGGAAGGTTAAAAAGCAGGACTTCAAGGGTGCTAATCTCGGGATTGCTGCCTATGCCACCCTTGAGAGAGGTTAGGAATAGGAAGGTGTGGAGGACGAATGTGTGGCTAAAAAGTTGGTGCAGGGGACAGGGGTTCAGATTTGTGGATCATTGGGACTCTTCAGGGGAAGGATGAACTGGAGGGAGACCAATATCCTGGCAGGCAGGCTTGCTAAATCTGTTGAGGAGGGTTTAATCTAGTTTGGCAAGGGGTGCGAATCAGAATGAGAGTGCAGAGATTAGGGTAGAAGGACAACTAGATTTGAAGGGAGAGAGGAATCAGATTGTTAAAATTAATGGGGGGGGAGTGGTAAAAGGAATGAATGTAGGGGACATTCTCTCAAATGTATATATTTCAATGCAAGGAGCACGGTGAGTAGGTGGATGAGCTTAGAGCATGGATTGACATGGAAATATGATATTGTATTCATCAGTGAAATTTAGGTGCAGGAGGGGCAAGACTGGCAGCTAAATGTTCCAGGATTCCATTGTTTTAGAATGATAGAACAGGGGGGATAAAAGGTGGAGGAGTTTCATTGCTTGTGAGAGAAAACACTACAAACAACAGTGCAATCATTGGGTAGATTGGAGGTTTCGTCCAATTAGGTGATTTGGATGGAAGTGAGGAATGGGAAAGGCATGAAAATACTAATGTGAGTGGATTATAGACCCCCTAATGGACAGAGGGTATTAGAGGAGCAAATTTGTAAGGAGATAGCATATAGATGTAGTAAACATAAGGTGGTGATTATAGAAGATTTTAACTTTCCACATATTGACTGGCATGCCCAAAATGTAGAAGGGCTGGATGGGTTGGAGTTTGTTAAATGTGTTCAGGAAAGTTTTCTAAATCAATACATAGAAGAACCGACTAGAGATGGGGGAGTATTGGATCTCCCATTAGGGAGAACACTTTGGGTCTGGTGATCATAATAATTAGTTTTAGGTTAATTATGGAGAAGGGCAGGACTGGGCCTAAGGTTGAGATTCTTGATTGGAACAAGGCTCATTTTGAGGAGATGTGAAAGGATTTAGAGGGTGTGGATTGGGATAATTTATTTTCTGGGAAAAATGTAACAGATAAATGGAGGATATTCAAAGGGGAAATTTTGAGATACAGAGTCGGTCTGTCAAGATTAAAGGAAAAGTTAGAAAATATAAGGAGCCTTGGTTTAAAGGGATATTGGGAATTTGGTTCAGGGGAAGAGGGATGTGTACAAGATTTACAGACAGCAGGGAATAGATGAGGTGTTCGAAGAATATAAAGGGTGCAAAAAAACTTAAGAAAGAAATTAGAAAGGCTAAAAGAAGATATGAGACTGCTTTGGCAGACAAGGTTAAAAATAAATCCAAAGGGTTTATACAAGAACACTAAAAATAAAAGAATAGTGAGGGATAAAATTGGGCTCCTTGAGGATCAGAGGGGGAGGCTATGTGAGGAGTCAAAAGAGATGGGAGAAATTTTAAATGATTTCTTTTCTTCACTATTCACTAAGGAAAGGAATATTGAGTCAGGTGAAGTAAGGAAAACTGGTAGAGAGGTCACGGAAAATATATAGATTAATAAGGAGTTAGTACTGACTATTTTAATGAGAATCAAGGTGGATAAATCTCTGGGTCCTGACAAGATATTTCCTAGGACCTTGATGAAGGTTCATGTAGAAATAGCGGGGGCTCTGACAGAAATATTTAAAATGTCACTAGTCACTGGGGAGGTGCCGGAGGATTGGAGGATAACTCATGCTGTTCCACTGTTTAAAAAAGGCTCTAAAAATAAACTGGGTAATTATAGGCCTGTGAGTCTGACGTCAGTGGTAGGTAAATTAATGGAGAGTGTTCTCCATATGGAATATACAATTATTTGGAAAGACGGGGATTGTTAAGGAGTAGTCAACACAGTTTTGTATAAGGTAGATCATGTTTAACAAATCTGATAGAATTTTTTGAGGAGTTTTCTAAGAAGGTTGACGAAGGGAAGGCTGAAGGTTGTCTGTATGGACTTTAGTCAAGCCTTTGACAAAGTTCCGCTTAAGAGGTTAGTTAGGAAGGTTCAATCATTAGGTATTAAGGTTGAAAGTGAAAAGGATTCAACAATGGTTGGATGGGAGATGCCAGAGAGTGTGGTGGGAAATTGTTTGTCATATTGGAGGCTGGTGACTAGTGGAGTGTCTCAGGGATCGGTACTGGGTCCATTGTTGTTTGTCATATATATTAATGAACTGGATGATGAGGTGGTAAATTAGATTAGTAAGTATGCAGATGTTACGAAGATTGGTGGTGTTGTGGACAGTGAGGAATGTTTACAAAGCTTGTAGAAAGATATTGGCCAGTTAGAAGAGTGGGCAGAGAGATGGCAAATGGAGTTTAATACTGAGAGGTGTGAGGTGCTACATTTTGGTAGGAACAATCAGAAAAAGGTCATCCATGTTAAATGATAGACAATTGAGAAGTGCAGCAGAACAAGATTTAAGAATTCTGGTACATAATTCCCTGAAAGTGGAGTCACATGTTGACAGGGTGGTGAAGAAAGCTTTTGGTATATTGGCCTTCATAAATCAGAGTATTGAGTACAGCAGATGGGATGCCATGTTGAAGTTGTATAAAGTATTGGTGAGGACAAATTTGGAATATTGTGTGCAGTTTTGTTCAGGAAATTATAGGGAGGATATAAACAGAATAGAGAGAGAGCAGAGAAGGTTCACAAGAATGTTGCCTGGGTTTCAGGGTTTGAGTTACAGGGAAAGGTTAAAGAGGCTAGGACTTTATTTCCTGGAGAGTCGAAGATTGAGGGGTGAGTAGAGAGAGGTCTTTAAAATGATGAGGGGGACAGATAGAGTAAATATGGATAGGCTTTTTTCCATTGAGAATGGGGTAGATTCAAACAAGAGGACATGGATTGAGATTGAAGAGGGAAAAGTACAGGGGAAACATGAGGGGGAATTTCTTCACTCAGAAGGTGGTGGGAGTGTGGAATGAGCTTACGGCTGAAGTGGTAGATGCGGGTTCAATTTTAATATTCAAGGAAAAGTTGGATAGGTGTATGGACTAGATAGATATGGAAGGTTATGGGCTGGGTGTGGGTCAATGGGACAAGGTGGGAGAAAGTGTTTGGCATGGACTTGAAAGGTCAAACTGTCCTGTTTCTGTGCTGTTATTGTTATATGGTTCACAAGATCACAAGATAAAAGAACAGAAGTAGGTTATTCACATCAACTCTGCTCTGCATTTCACCCTGAGCTAAACTGTTCTCCCTTCTCGTTTCAATTACCTGCCTTTTCCCCATATCCTTTGATACCTTGACCAATTAGATAGCTGTCAATCTCCCATTTAAACTCCCCCAATGATCGGGCCTCCACACCTGTATGTGGCAACGAATTCCACAAATCTACGATCCTCTGGCTAAAGATATTTCTCTTCATCTCTGTTTTAAATGGGTACCTTCTCATTTTAAAACTGTCCCCTCTTGTCCTGGATTCACCCACTATCGGAAAGATCTTATTCACAACTACTCTGTCCAATCCTTTCAGCATTCAATACATTTCTATGACATCCCCTCTCATTCTTCTATACTCCAATGAATACAGTCCAAGAGCTGATAAACGTTCCTCATATGTTAACCCTTGCATTCCAGAAACTATCCTGGTAAATCTTCTCTGAACTCTCTCCAACATCATTACATCCCTTATAACATCAGGGGCCCAAAACTACACACAGTTCTCCAAATGAGGTCTCACCAGTGGCCCATAGAGTCTTATCAACACCTCTTTACTCTTAAACACTATTCACCTTGAAATGAATGCCAATATAGCTTTCGCTTTCTTTACTGCCGACCCAACCTGGTAGTTAACCTTTAGGTTATCCTGCACGAGGACTCCCAAGTCACTTTGCACTTCCGAATTTTGAATTTTCTCTTCCTGTTTATTTCCTCTTCCAAAATGTACATCTCAACATTGTATCTCATCTGCCATTTCTTTGCCCCTTCTTCTAAACTGTCCAAGTCTCTCTGCAACCTTTTGGTTTCTTCAACCCTTTCTACTCCACCACCTAACATAGCCGCAAAATCATTCATTCTATAATTTAAATTATCAATATACATTGTGAAAATAAATGGCCCCAACATCGACCCCTGCAGAACACCACTAGTAACTGGCAGCCAACCAGAACAGGATCCCTTTATTCCCACCCTTTGCTTCCTGCCTATCAGTCAGTACTCCACCCAATATAATATCTTTCCTGTAATAAGGTTCTTATTAAACAGCCTCTTATGTGGCACCTTATCAAAGGTCTTTTGAAAATCCAAATACATAACATCCATAGCCTCTCCCTTGTCCATCCTACCTGAGATTTCCTCAAAGAATTCCAGTCGGTTGATCAGGCAGGATCTTCCCTTCATGAACCCATGCTGGCTTGGACCTATCATGTCATGGACCTCGAGGTATTTCATAACCTCATCTTTGAGGATCGAATCCAACAAACCCAACAACTGACATCAGACTAATAGGCCTATAATTTCATTTTTTCTGCCTCCCTCCTTTCTTAAACAATGGAATTACATTTGCAACCTTTCAATCCTCCAGAACCATGCCAGAGTCAAGTGATATCTGGAAAATCAATTCCAAAGTCTCCACAATCTCCAAACCCACCTGCTTCAGAACCGATGGATGCACCTTATCTGGTCCAGGAGAATTATTTTCCTTCAGTCCATTCAGTTTACTGAGCACTATCTCTCTAGTAATCCTGACTGTACTTAATTCTATTCCCTGAGACCTCTGACTATCAGGTACTATTGTCTTCCTCAGTGAAGACTGACACAAAATACTCATTTAGTTCCTCTGCCATCTCTTTGTTACCCATTATAATTTCTCCAGTATCATTTTCAATCAGTCCTATACCTACTCGTTTATCTCTTTACTCTTTATATATTAAAAAAATCTTTTAGCATCTAAAATGTTATCAGTATCAGTGGTTATTTGTGAAGTATCGCAGATGTAGGCAGACAGACTGACCTGGGGGGATAAAGATGGAGTTGAGGTAACAGTCCCAGTGAATCTTGTCAATAGAGGAAGAGGAAATGGCAGTGATCTTCTTGGCTATTTTAATGATGCTCTGTTTTGATTTCCAATCTGATACTTAGCAGCTTCCATACCACGCAATGGTGCAGTGATTAAAGTATCAGATTGGAAATCAATACAGAGCATCATTAAAATAGCCAATAAGATCACTAGCATCTCCTCTTCCTCTATTGATGATTCACTGGGACAGTGGCTTAAATAGGGCGTAAAGAATTATCACACAGGATCTTTGACCAACTACCACCAGGAAGAAGGAACAGGAGCAACAAAATCGGGATGGCCAGTCTGGGAAATAGCCTCTTCCTGCAGACTGTGAGATTAATGAACAGTATCCTGTAACCTTGGGTCTCATTTAAATTAAGACAGTAAAGACAGTAAATTATTCCAAAACATTTATACACATATTGTGTGTGTGTGTGTGTGTGTGTGTGTGTGTGTGTGTGTGTGTGTGTGTGTGTGTGTGTGTGTATGTGTGTGTGTGTGTGTGTGTGTGCGTCATCTATTTATTACACACTGAGTCTAGTCGTTTTGTCTTATCATTTTTATTCTCATTCTAGGGGATAGAGGTCGTAGGCAAGCTCCATGTATGGTTCCCAAATTTGTTCAAACATTGTGACTTTATTTTTTAAATTACATGTTTTTTTTCCAATGGAATACATTTATTCATTTCCATGTACTATTGCTGTATACTCATGCTCTCTTCCATTTTTCAAGTTGACATTATACATTTTTTTGCCATCGCTAAGGCTATCATAATGAAATTTTTTTGCACTTTATCCAATTTGAGGCCTAATTCTCCACTTCTTATGTTATTTTTTGTAATTTTATTTAGTATCTGATTTAGTTCTTCCCAAAATGTATTCACTTTCGTACATGCCCAAGTTGCATGTAATGTTGTTCCCATTTCCTTCTTACAGCGAAAACATCTATCCGATAATGTTGAATCCCATTCTTGTAATTTTAGAGGAGTAGTATATACCCTGTGTAACCATTTATACTGTATCATGCGTAACTTTGTGTTTATTGTATTCTTCAGAGTTCCAGAACATAACTTTTCCCAAACTTCATTTTTTATCTTTATGTTTAGATCCTTTTCTCACTTCTGCTTAGGTTTATAGTTTATTTCATTTTCCTTACCTTGCAGCTTAATGTATATGTTGGTCATAAATCTTTTAATTATCATTGTGTCTGTAATCACATGTAAGCTGCTTCCTTCAGATAATCTCAAGCTGTTTCCTAATTTATCCTTTAAATAAGCTTTCAAATGATGATATGCAAACATTTTACCATGAGTTATTCCATATTTGTACTTCAACTGTTCAAATGTTAATAACTTATTTTCCAAAAAAAAAATTCTATTCTTTTGATTCATTTTCTCTTCCATTCTCTAAAGGAAAGATTGTCTATTGTAAAAGGGATTAGCGGATTTTGCGTCAATAAAAATTTTGGAATTCGGTAATTCGTTTTTTTCCTTTCTAAGTGGATCTTCTTCCATGTATTAAGTAAATGATGCAGTACTGGTGAGTTTTTATATTGCACCAGCTTTTCATCCCACTTATAAAGTATATGTTCCGGTATCTTCTCCCCTATTTTATCTAGTTCTATCTTAGTCCAGTCTGGTTTTTCCCTTGTCTGGTAAAAATCTGATAAATACCTTAATTGTGCGGCTCTATAATAATTTCTAAAGTTTGGTACCTGCAAACCACCTTGGTTATAACTCTCTGTTAATTTATCTAACGTTACCCTCAGTTTCCTCCCTTTCCACAAGAATTTCCTTATTATTCTCTTTAGTTCATTTAAAAAAAATCTGTTAAAGGAATTGGAAACATTTGAAATAATTATTGTATATTTGGGAACATGTTCATTTTAATGCAGTTTACCATCCCTATCAACATTAGCGGTAATTCTTTCCAATGTTCTAAGTCTTCCTGCAATTTCTTTATTAGTGGCTGATAACTTAGTTTTTACAAGTGGCTTAAGTTATTATCATATAGACCATCGGATTGCTTGTGCAATTTAAATGGTGATTCCTTTTTAAATTCTGTATAGTCTGTATTACTCATTGGCATCACTTCACTTTTATTTGCATTGGTAATATTTCTCCATATTCCTTCAATTTCTTATGTAATTCTTTTACTGATACCTCTGGTTCTGTTAGGTATATTATGGTCAACTCCAAATAAGCTGATTTTATACTCCTCCTTTATTTTTATCCCTTTAATTTATTTTCTATTCTTATCAGTTCTGCCAAAGGTTCTATTGGTCAGGCGAAAAATGAAGGGGATAGTGGACATCCCTGTCAAGTTGACCTACTTAATTTAAATTACCTTGATACATATCCATTTATTGTTATCTTTGCCAATGGTCCATTATATAATGCTTTAATCCAATTTATATATTTTTCTGGTAGATTGAACTTCTGTAATGCTACTCTGCTCTGTCAAAGGCTTTTTTCTGCATCTTGAGCAGGGGTGTCAAACTCAAATTCACAGAGGGTCAAAATTCAAAACTTGGACTAAGTCGTAGGCCAAACTAAATATTTATTGAAAATTTTCAACAACATCTGCATGTTTTCTCTTCTTTCAACATATGTAATGTTAAACTTTTTCTTATTAAAATAAATGTTTAATAATAGTTTTGGTTAAATTCTTTCCAGAAGAAGCATTAACAAATGAGAAATAAAATATTTAATAAATAATATTTCTCTATCGCCTTTAAGCTCCTTTTAAATGCATTTTTTTTCACAAGCCAACAAGTCAAAAAAAAAACAACTTGCTTCAATGACAAACAGGTTTGTCTTTTAAAATGATGAACATATAGTCTCCCTCCTACCTGTGTTGAAAGGTCCTGTTTTCTGTCTTTCGTTTGGCCATTTTTCATAAGGGGTTTATTACATGTGAGTTCGGCGACAGGTCGCAGATGCTAATGAAAGTAAAGAGAGGAGGTAGGGGCGATTAGCGGGCTGAGGGGCTGGCGCTAATGCATTTGCAAAGCATTCTGGGATTTGTAGTATTAGCTGTGCATGCGCTATACTGGCGTGGCGACCAGCGGGCCAGCTCTAATACATATTTGTTATGATCTCGTGGGCCTGAGTTTGACATGTGGTCTAGAGTAACAGTCACTGTTGGATTCTTATTTCGTTGAACTGCGTGGATTAGATTAATATGTTTACAGACATTGTCTGCTGTTCGTCTTTTCTTTATAAATCCACTTTGATCTTGTTTTATTATTTTAGGTACACAATCATCCAATCTGTTTGCTAATAATTTCGCTATTATCTTATAGTCTGAGTTAAGTACAAATATTGGTCTATATGATGTTGGTGTGAATGGATCCTTCCCCGTCTTTGGTATTACTGTAATTATTGCTATCTTACATGAATCTGGCAAGTTTTGTGTTTCTTATACCTGGTTCATTACTTCCAGAAGAGGAGGAATTAATAACTCTTTAAATGTTTTATAAAATTCTATTAGAAATCCATCATCCCCTGGTGTTTTATTGTTCTGCAGCTTTTTTAATATATCCTGTACTTCCTCTATTTCAAATATTTTATTAGTTTGTTTTTTTCCTCTTCTTTCAATTTTGGCAGTTCAATTTTATTTAAAAATTCCTCTACTTTATCATCTTTCCCCTCGTTCTCAGTTTGATACAATTGTTCATATAATTCCTTAAAATTTTTATTAATCTCTGTTGGGTTATATGTAATTTGTTTGTCCTTTTTCCTTAATGTCAGTATTGTTCTTTTAGCTTGTTCTGTTTTAAGTTGCCAGGCTAATATTTTATGTGTTTTTTTCTCCCAGTTCATAATACTTTTGCTTTGTTTTCATTATGTTCTTCTCCACCTTATACATTTGGAATGTTTCATATTTAATTTTTTTGTCTGCCAATTCTCTCCTTTTTGTTATATTATCCTTTTTACTAATTCCTTTTCTGTACTTACTATCTCCCTATCCAACTGCACTATTTCCCAATTGTAATCCTTTTTCATCTTCATCACATAACTTATTATCTGCCCTCTAATGAAGGCTTTTATTGTGTCCCATAATATAAATTTGTCTTTCACTGATTCTGTGTTTATTTCAAAATATGTTTTAATTTGGCATTCAATAAACTCCTTAAATTCCTGTCTTTTAAGTAGCATGGAGTTTAACCTCCATCTATATGTTCTTGGTGGGATGTCCTTCAGTTCTATTGCTAATAATAGGGGTGAATGATCAGATAGTAGTCGAGCTTTATACTCAGTTTTCCTAACTCT
This sequence comes from Narcine bancroftii, assembly GCF_036971445.1. Taxonomy (NCBI): domain Eukaryota; kingdom Metazoa; phylum Chordata; class Chondrichthyes; order Torpediniformes; family Narcinidae; genus Narcine; species Narcine bancroftii. Next base: position 66,916,075 of record NC_091477.1, on the reverse strand, counting down.
CCCTTGAATATGGACTGACAACAAAAACATATCAATCCTTGAGTAAGTTTTGTGCCTACTCGAATAATATGAAAATTCCTTCTCTCTTGGGTGTTGCCTCCTCCATATATCCATAAGTTTCATTTCCTGTAATGATTTAACCATAAATTTGGCTACTTTATACTTTTTACTTGACTTTTGTCCATTTTTTTCCAAATTAAGGTTAAAATTCCCTCCTATCAATATATTTCCTTGTGTGTCTGCAATCTTCAAAAAAAATCCTGCATAAACTTTTGATCCTTCTTGTTTAGGCACATATATATCAAGCAAATTCCAAAATTCTGAGTATATCTGACATTTTATCATTGCATACCTCCCTGCAGGATCTATTATTTCCTCTTCTATTTTGATTGGTACATTTTTGTTAACCACACCTCTAGCTTTTGAATTATAGGATTCTGCCGTTACATGTCCTACCCAGTCTCTCTTTAGTTTGTTATGTTCTGCTTCAGTTAGATGCACTTCCTGCATAAATGCTATATCTATTTTTTCCTTCTTCAATAAATTTAGTAGCCTCTTCCTTTTAATTTGGTTATGTATTCCATTAATATTTATAGTCATATAGTTCAATAAGGCCATCTTATATCTTGCTTACACCTCTTTTCCATCTCTTCGTCACCTCCATCCCCCTTTTCCCCATTTTCATCTCTTAGTTTTCTCTTATTACACTTAATGTACGACAACACATTTAAGACATAAAGTACCTCCACAGTTCCCACATCCACTAATACCTTAACCCCAAAATTTCCCCCCCCTCTCTGAGTTGCCCCATATCCCTTGCTGGGCAACCACAACTCCCCTTTTCATATGGATTGTGATGTTATTCACAGCATCAACTGATTTTGCAGTGACGGTTATTCCTCCTCTATCCAGCCCTCTCCAGAAAACACTTTTTTTAAAACATATATAACAAAGCTCTCTGTCTTCTTTTTTTCTCCCCCTTACTCCCTTCCTTCCTTACTTTTTTAGCTGTTTAATTCTTTATATATACATTGTTTTTACATCTTTATATATACTTTATTGGCATTCTTCATTCTTGTTACATCTCTTCATCTCTTCTGTCCTGCAAACATTCTGCGAATTCTTGCACTTTCTCTGGATCTGAGAACAGTCTGTTTTGCTCCCCGGGTATAAATATTTTAAGCATGGCTGGATATCTTAACATGAATTTGTAACCTTTTATCCATAAAATTGATTTCGCTGTATTAAACTCCTTCCTCCTCTTTAAGAGTTCAAAACTTATGTCTGGATAAAAAAATATTTTTTGACCCTTGTATTACAATGGTTTATTATCTTCTCTAACTTTATTCCTTGCCCGTTCCAGTATATTTTCTCTTGTCGTGTGTGATAGTACAGATCTATCACCAATGTACATAGTGTATATAGTTACTGTATCTAGACTGTGCTTACAGCGATTGGCTGAGAGCTAAGCCACGCCTATTGTCTGGGCCTTAAAGGGTTGTGTCCCTAGCCAGGTCGGATCATTCCGGACTGGTCGGCCACCTGTGAAGAGCTCCTGTCTTTTGCTAATAAAAGCCTTGGTTTGGATCAACAAGTCTTTGATTCTTTCGACGAGCTCTACAATTATTATCTTCTCTAACTTTATTCCTTGCCCATTCCGGTATATTTTCTCTTGTCGTGTATCTCAAAAATTTTACTAAGATAGATCTTGGTTTTTGATGTGCCAGTGCTTTCAGAGCTAATGCTCTGTGTGCCCTTTCTATTTCCATTTCTTCCTGCATTTCTATAATTCCCAGGACCTTCGGGATCCATCCTTTTACAAATTCCTTCATGTCTGTGCCTTCTTCACCCTCCTTTAGGCCCACTGGGCTGTTTCACCTGCTATAATTTTCCAACATATCAATTTTCTGAGATAACAACTTTTGTGTCTCTTTAATTTTTTTGTCACTTTCTTCCAATTTTTCTCTTGTCATCACTTCCATTTCTACAGCCGTTTCCCGCTCTTCCACATTCTCTACTCTTTTCCCTATTTCTGTCATTACCAGTTCTAACCTTTGCATTTTATCTTCTATTCTTTTCATTTTCCTTTAATTGCATTAAATTCTAATGATAACCATTCTTTTAGTGATCTCATTTGTTCTTCATAAAAAACTTTATCTATATTCTGTTCATCACTTTTACCTTTTATTTCTCTTTGTCCATCAGTTTTACCTCTATTTCTCTGTGAAGATTTTGGTCTTCTTCTTCCTCTTCTTCTGTGTCTGCACCTGTATTTGTGTCTTCTTCTTCTCTTCTTTGTGTCTGTGTCTCTTCTTTTTCCTGATGAGCTGCTTGTATCTCTTTGTCGGGCCTCTGCTTACTGGACCTCTTGCTGCTCGTCCCCCCCTCCTGGGCTGCTCGTCTGTTGTGGTTCCTGACATTGATCTTCTTGTCAGTCATCTTTCCGTCTATCTCCCACATCTGTTTCATTGCTTCCTCTTCTGCTGCCTTCCTCGTCCTCTTCCTGAGTGTCCTGGTGTTGGGCGTCGCTCAGCTGTTTGCGCTGTGGCAGCCCGCTTCTCTGCTGAGTCCCCTCCCGCCAGTGTCCTCTTTCTCCTTTGATTGTGCAGTTGCACATTTTTGCTTGGCTCCGACAGCCATTTTTGCAGTCCACCGGCTAGTGAGTCGCGACTCCGCAGGGCAGGCATTGACCTCGAGGGTCGGGCACTCCTCACCTCCACAGCGCCCTGTTCTTTCTTGCAGGTAAAGCCTTCTTCTTTCTTCTCCGGTGACTTTTCTACTTTTTTTTTCGGTTGTTTTTCTTTCTCCTTCTTGGAAGTCATATTTTTTCTCTTCACTTTATCTTTATCTTCTATTTCTTATATTTTATTTTCGTTATGCTTTACTTTTTCCTAACTTTTTTCCTATTTTCCTGGAGAGGGCTGGTTTTCCCGACCGGCCACTATTCTATCATGTGACTCCTAAGTGTACGTACTTGAACACTGAGTGGATTTATATTAAGCACATGGGAACAGTCCACACAATCAAATGTTTGATGTTGAACTTTACACATTGGAAGATTCTCACTTGACGTCATATCATCCTATAAAGACATCCCTTTTCTCTTTTCTCTCCAGTGAACTTACCCACAAGACTACAAGTTGTCAGAGCAGAATTAGTTGATTCAGCACATGAGTCTACTCCACCATTCAAATCAGGGGGTGATCTTTGTACCTGCAGGAAGACCACATAAGGGCTGACTCCACCTGGCTGGCTGTCAATCAACCGACCTGAATATAGACCTGAGCTGGCCCCTCCTGAGGCAGTCACAGGGGGAGCCACCAAAGCATGTTCAGACTTTTACTGGAATAAGGCCTGTTGTCCACTCTTTCAAGTTCTGTGCTTGCTCGCTGCTACCTCAGCACCACAATGGCTAATATATTTTCCCTCTCAACCCTATTCTTCTGCCTTTTCCCCAATACCTACCTACCTCTGCTTTAAATCTACCCAATGACGTGGCCTCCGCAGCCATCTGTGGCAACGAATTCCACAGATTCACCACCCTTTGACACAAGACACCTCCTTACTTTGGTTTCAAAGGGACACCCTTTGTTCTGAGGCTGTTCCCTCTTGTCCTTGACTCTCCCACTACTAGAAATATCCTCTCCACATTCACTTTTCAGGCCTTTCCATATTCAGAAGGTTCCAATGTGATCACACCCTTTGTGGACGTATGCCATTAGGCAGGCGAACCAGCCCTGCTTGTCACGCATGCGGTGGGGCATCTGGCCAAAATGGTGCCGTTGGGGGTTTCCTCCTGACTTTGACACCTGGCTCAGAAGCCCGCACTTGGCGACCCATATGACGCCCCGGTGACATCGGGGGCCCCCCAGCGCGGTTCTCAGCCAGGTCCGGGCTGGGAGTATGAGACCAGCCAGGCAGGCTGCAATAAACCAGTTTTAGCTCACAGAACTCAGCCTGTCTGGTTGTGCGATCCTTCAGATAGCAGTGTAGCTTATCCATTCTTTGCTCTCGACAATTAGAAATAATCAAGTACACAAGTTTTTTTTAATATACATTAGAATGAAGAAGGAATCAAGGCAATGAGAAATCTTTGGAAAAACTTATTTGTGTTAAAACAAACACTTCATGTAGAAAAGTTAGTTTCTTGGTTTTTGCATGGAGTTACCATGTTAGGCTGACACACAGTCCCATGCTGAGGAAGGGTTGCATGGTCATAGAGTGCAGTCGAACATTTCAATCCCATGACATTGTTTATTTCAGCATTTAGTGATCGAGAATGTAGTTTGGAGTGACACCATTTAATGTGGTTCTGGAATTCCCACCCAACATTTTCTGTCATCAGTTCTGACATGATTTCCTTTCTTTTTCAATCATTTTATTGAATTTTAATGTAATATGAAACATACAGTAGATAATGCATGGAGAGAATCAGGAGACAGGATTGACAAGATTATAATATACAACAACCAATGAAAAATAATAGTGTCTTCATCTCCCCATACACAGAGAGGAAACAAAACTGATTCTCATTATAACCCCTGTACGAATCGAAAAAAAACAAAAACAATGGCAAAAGACACTGGAAAGCCTTGGAACAGCATTCATCAAATATAAGAAGCCTGGTCCTAACACTCAAGGGAAACTTGAAGGCATCAGGAAGGGACAACAACTCTGAAGTCTGACATGATTTCCATGTCAGTGATAGAATACACCATTCAGCCCTGACCCTGCACCATGTCACTGAAACCTGGCTGTCCTAGAGCACGCAGTCCCATAACCCATCTTTCCCTCATGATCCAGTCAGCAGGTCCCTACGGCTGTTTCCCATCAGCTGGTCCATACTCTCAACCTCCAGTAGGCTGCTCTCTGTTGCCATTCCCCCAATCAACTGGTCCCTTCTGTCATCCCCCAATCAGTTGGTCCCTGAAGTTGTTCCCCAATCAGACCCCACTGTCTTGCCTGAAACATCTGGACCCTACTGCCATCCACGAATCAGCTGGTCTTTACTGCCATTCTTCACTCAGTCAGTTCCTACTGCTATCCTCAAACAGCTGATCTCTATTGTCGTCTCCAATCAGCCATTCACTACTGTCATCTCGAATCAGCTGGTTTCTACTGTCGACCCCCAATCAGCTTGTCTTTACTGCTGTCCCCCAATCAGCTGGTCTTAACTGCCGACCCCCAATCAGCCGTTCTCTACTGCCTTTCCAATCAACCAGTCCCTAATGCCATCCGCCAATCAGCAGGTCCCTACTGCCGTCTCCATTCAGCCAATCCCTACTGCCATCCCTCAATCAGCTGGTCTCTACTACTGTTCTCAATCAGCGGGTCTCTACTGCTGTTCCCCAATCAGCTGGTCTCTACTAATGTCCCTAATCAGCTGGTCTCTACTGCCATCCATTAATCAGCTGGTCTTTACTGCCATTCTTCACTCAGTCAGTTCCTACTGCTATCCTCAAACAGCTGATCTCTATTGTCGTCTCCAATCAGCCATTCACTACTGTCATCTCGAATCAGCTGGTTTCTACTGTCACCCCCAAACAGCTTGTCTTTACTGCTGTCCACAATCAGCTGGTCTTTACTGCTGTCCCCCAATCAGCTGGTCTTAACTGCCGACCCCCAATCAGCCGTTCTCTACTGCCTTTCCAATCAACCAGTCCCTAATGCCATCCCCCAATCAGCAGGTCCCTACTGCCGTCTCCATTCAGCCAATCCCTACTGCCATCCCTCAATCAGCTGGTCTCTACTACTGTTCTCAATCAGCGGGTCTCTACTGCTGTTCCCCAATCAGCTGGTCTCTACTAATGTCCCTAATCAGCTGGTCTCTACTGCCATCCACGAATCAGCTGGTCTTTACTGCCATTCTTCACTCAGTCAGTTCCTTCTGCTGTCCACAAACAGCTGATCTCTATTGTCGTCTCCAATCTGCCATTCACTACTGTCATCTCAAATCAGCTGGTTCCTACTGTCGACCCCCAATCAGCTTGTCTTTACTGCTGTCCACAATCAGCTGGTCTCTAAGGCTGTCCCCCAATCAGCTGGTCTTCACTGCCGACCCCCAATCAGCCGTTCTCTACTGCCTTTCCAATCAACCAGTCCCTAATGCCATCCGCCAATCAGCAGGTCCCTACTGCCGTCTCCATTCAGCCAATCCCTACTGCCATCCCTCAATCAGCTGGTCTCTACTACTGGTCTCAATCAGCGTGTCTCTACTGCTGTTCCCCAATAAGCTGGTCTCTACTAATGACCCTAATCAGCTGGTCTCTACTGCCATCCACGAATCAGCTGGTCTTTACTGCCATTCTTCACTCAGTCAGTTCCTACTGCTATTCTCAAACAGCTGATCTCTATTGTCGTCTCCAATCAGCCATTCACTACTGTCATCTCGAATCAGCTGGTTCCTACTGTCGACCCCCAATCAGCTTGTCTTTACTGCTGTCCACAATCAGCTGGTCTCTAAGGCTGTCCCCCAATCAGCCGTTCTCTGCTGCCTTTCCAATCAACCAGTCCCTAATGCCATCCCCCAATCAGCAGGTCCCTACTGCCGTCTCCATTCAGCCAATCCCTACTGCCATCCCTCAATCAGCTGGTCTCTACTACTGTTCTCAATCAGCGGGTCTGTACTGCTGTTCCCCAATCAGCTGGTCTCTACTAATGTCCCTAATCAGCTGGTCTCTACTGCCATCCACGAATCAGCTGGTCTTTACTGCCATTCTTCACTCAGTCAGTTCCTACTGCTATCCTCAAACAGCTGATCTCTATTGTCGTCTCCAATCAGCCATTCACTACTGTCATCTCGAATCAGCTGGTTTCTACTGTCGACCCCCAATCAGCTTGTCTTTACTGCTGTCCACAATCAGCTGGTCTCTAAGGCTGTCCCCCAATCAGCTGGTCTTCACTGCCGACCCCCAATCAGCCGTTCTCTACTGCCTTTCCAATCAACCAGTCCCTAATGCCATCCGCCAAACAGCAGGTCCCTACTGCCGTCTCCATTCAGCCAATCCCTACTGCCATCCCTCAATCAGCTGGTCTCTACTACTGTTCTCAATCAGCGGGTCTCTACTGCTGTTCCCCAATCAGCTGGTCTCTACTAATGTCCCTAATCAGCTGGTCTCTACTGCCATCCACGAATCAGCTAGTCTTTACTGCCATTCTTCACTCTGTCAGTTCCTACTGCTATCCTCAAACAGCTGATCTCTATTGTCGTCTCCAATCAGCCATTCACTACTGTCATCTCGAATCAGCTGGTTTCTACTGTCGACCCCCAATCAGCTTGTCTTTACTGCTGTCCACAATCAGCTGGTCTCTAAGGCTGTCCCCCAATCAGCTGGTCTTCACTGCCGACCCCCAATCAGCCGTTCTCTACTGCCTTTCCAATCAACCAGTCCCTAATGCCATCCGCCAATCAGCAGGTCCCTACTGCCGTCTCCATTCAGCCAATCCCTACTGCCATCCCTCAATCAGCTGGCCTCTACTAATGTCCCTAATCAGCTGGTCTCTACTGCCATCCACGAATCAGCTGGTCTTTACTGCCATTCTTCACTCAGTCAGTTCCTACTGCTATCCTCAAACAGCTGATCTCTATTGTCGTCTCCAATCAGCCATTCACTACTGTCATCTCGAATCAGCTGGTTTCTACTGTCGACCCCCAATCAGCTTGTCTTTACTGCTGTCCACAATCAGCTGGTCTCTAAGGCTGTCCCCCAATCAGCTGGTCTTCACTGCCGACCCCCAATCAGCCGTTCTCTACTACCTTTCCAATCAACCAGTCCCTAATGCCATCCGCCAAACAGCAGGTCCCTACTGCCGTCTCCATTCAGCCAATCCCTACTGCCATCCCTCAATCAGCTGGTCTCTACTACTGTTCTCAATCAGCGGGTCTCTACTGCTGTTCCCCAATCAGCTGGTCTCTACTAATGTCCCTAATCAGCTGGTCTCTACTGCCATCCATTAATCAGCTGGTCTTTACTGCCATTCTTCACTCAGTCAGTTCCTACTGCTATCCTCAAACAGCTGATCTCTATTGTCGTCTCCAATCAGCCATTCACTACTGTCATCTCGAATCAGCTGGTTTCTACTGTCGACCCCCAATCAGCTTGTCTTTAGTGCTGTCCCCCAATCAGCTGGTCTTCACTGCCGACCCCCAATCAGCCGTTCTCATTTTTTTTCTTTGGCTTGGCTTCGCGGACGAAGATTTATGGAGGGGGTAAAAAGTCCACGTCAGCTGCAGGCTCGTTTGTGGCTGACAAGTCCGATGCGGGACAGGCAGACACGATTGCAGCGGTTGCAAGGGAAAATTGGTTGGTTGGGGTTGGGTGTTGGGGTTTTCCTCCTTTGCCTTTTGTCAGTGAGGTGGGCTCTGCGGTCTTCTTCAAAGGAGGTTGCTGCCCGCCAAACTGTGAGGCGCCAAGATGCACGGTTTGAGGCGTTATCAGCCCACTGGCGGTGGTCAATGTGGCAGGCACCAAGAGATTTCTTTAGGCAGTCCTTGTACCTTTTCTTTGGTGCACCTCTGTCACGGTGGCCAGTGGAGAGCTCGCCATATAATACGATCTTGGGAAGGCGATGGTCCTCCATTCTGGAGACGTGACCCATCCAGCGCAGCTGGATCTTCATAAGCGTGGACTCGATGCTGTCGACCTCTGCCATCTCGAGTACTTCGACGTTAGGGGTGTAAGCGCTCCAATGGATGTTGAGGATGGAGCGGAGACAACGCTGGTGGAAGCGTTCTAGGAGCCGTAGGTGGTGCCGGTAGAGGACCCATGATTCGGAGCCGAACAGGAGTGTGGGTATGACAACGGCTCTGTATACGCTTATCTTTGTGAGGTTTTTCAGTTGGTTGTTTTTCCAGACTCTTTTGTGTAGTCTTCCAAAGGCGCTATTTGCCTTGGCGAGTCTGTTGTCTATCTCATTGTCGATCCTTGCATCTGATGAAATGGTGCAGCCGAGATAGGTAAACTGGTTGACCGTTTTGAGTTTTGTGTGCCCGATGGAGATGTGGGGGGGCTGGTAGTCATGGTGGGGAGCTGGCTGATGGAGGACCTCAGTTTTCTTCAGGCTGACTTCCAGGCCAAACATTTTGGCAGTTTCCGCAAAGCAGGACGTCAAGCGCTGAAGAGCTGGCTCTGAATGGGCAACTAAAGCGGCATCATCTGCAAAGAGTAGTTCACGGACAAGTTTCTCTTGTGTCTTGGTGTGAGCTTGCAGGCGCCTCAGATTGAAGAGACTGCCATCCGTGCGGTACCGGATGTAAACAGCGTCTTCATTGTTGGGGTCTTTCATGGCTTGGTTCAGCATCATGCTGAAGAAGATTGAAAAGAGGGTTGGTGCCAGAACACAGCCTTGCTTCACGCCATTGTTAATGGAGAAGGGTTCAGAGAGCTCATTGCTGTATCTGACCCGACCTTGTTGGTTTTCGTGCAGTTGGATAATCATGTTGAGGAACTTTGGGGGACATCCGATGCGCTCTAGTATTTGCCAAAGCCCTTTCCTGCTCACGGTGTCGAAGGCTTTGGTGAGGTCAACAAAGGTGATGTAGAGTCCTTTGTTTTGTTCTCTGCACTTTTCTTGGAGCTGTCTGAGGGCAAAGACCATGTCAGTGGTTCCTCTGTTTGCGCGAAAGCCACACTGTGATTCTGGGAGAATATTCTCGGCGACACTAGGTATTATTCTATTTAGTAGAATCCTAGTGAAGATTTTGCCTGCAATGGAGAGCAACGTGATTCCCCTGTAGTTTGAGCAGTCTGATTTCTCGCCTTTGTTTTTGTACAGGGTGATGATGGAGGCATCACGAAGATCCTGAGGCAGTTTACCTTGGTCCCAACAAAGCTTGAAAAACTCATGCAGTTTGGCATGCAGAGTTTTGCCGCCAGCCTTCCAGACTTCTGGGGGGGATTCCATCCATACCTGCTGCTTTGCCACTTTTCAGTTGTTCGATTGCCTTATATGTCTCATCCAGGGTGGGAACCTCATCCAGCTCTAGCCTTAGGGGCTGTTGAGGGAGCTGGAGCAGGGCGGAATCTTGGAATGAGCGGTTGGCACTGAAAAGAGATTGGAAGTGTTCTGACCATCGGTTGAGGATGGAGATCTTGTCGCTGAGGAGGACTTTGCCGTCTGAGCTGCGCAGCGGGCTTTGGACTTGGGGTGAGGGGCCGTACACAGCCTTTAGAGCCTCGTAGAAACCCCTGAAGTCGCCAATGTCCACGCTGAGCTGGCTTCGTTTGGCGAGGCTAGTCCACCACTCATTTTGGATCTCCCGGAGTTTGCGCTGAAGATGGCTACATGCGCGACGGAAGGCTTGTTTCTTCTCTGGACAGGACGGCTTTGTAAGGTGAGCCTGGTGGGCAGCTCGCTTCTTTGCCAGCAGCTCCTGGATTTCCTGGCTGTTTTCGTCAAACCAGTCCTTGTTTTTCCTGGAGGAGAAGCCCAGTACCTCTTCAGTGGATTGCAGTATGGTAGTCTTCAACTGATCCCAGAGGGTTTCAGGGGACGGGTCCGTGAGGCGGGTTGCAACGTCGAGCTTTGCTTTGAGGTTTGCCTGGAAGTTTCCTCTCGCTTCGTCTGACTGCAGTTTTCCAACATTGAACCTCTTTCTGGGGGCTTTATTGTTCCTGGGCTTTGGCTTGAAGTGAAGGTTGAGCTTGCAGCGAACCAGCCGGTGGTCAGTGTGGCATTCCGCGCTAGGCATGACCCTGGTGTGGAGCACATCTTGTTTGTCACTTTCTCGCACCAGGATGTAGTACAGGAGGTGCCAGTGTTTGGATCGGGGATGCATCCAGGTGGTCTTAAGGCTGTCCCTCTGCTGAAAAAGGGTGTTTGTAATGACAAGTCGCTGTTCTGCGCAGAGCTCCAACAGGAGGCGCCCATTGTCGTTGCACTTGCCGACGCCATGCTTGCCCAGGATTCCTGGCCAGGTTTCTGAGTCTTTGCCGACACGAGTGTTGAAGTCGCCCAGGATGACAACCTTGTCGGCTGTAGGGGTACGTTGGATGAGGTTGCGCAGGTCGGTGTAGAACTTGTTCTTTTCTGCTGGTTCCGCCTGGAGGGTTGGAGCATAGACACTGATGAGGGTGATGTGATGCTTGTTTTGAAGTGGGAGTCGCATGGACATGATTCGGTCTGAGAGGCCTGTCGGAAGGTTTTCGAGTTTGGAGGCAATGAAGCTCTTGACCATGAAGCCTACACCAGATAGGCGTCGTTCATCCGAAGGCTTGCCAGACCAGTAGAGTGTGTAGACCGCGCCGCGTTCTTGGAGGCTGCCTACATCTGCCAGGCGGACTTCACTGAGAGCGGCTATGTCGATGTCAAGTCTGAGTAGTTCATGTGCAATGAGGGCAGACCGACGTTCAGGTCGGTGGCTGTCAGCCTTGTCTAGCATGGTTCTGATGTTCCAGCATGCTAGCTTGAGTTTGTGAGCATCTTTTGAGGGGGAGGACGTGGAGGGGGAGGACGTGGAGGGGGAGGACGTGGACCTGTCCTCGGGCCTGCGCAAAGGAGCTTTTAGGTGGAGTGCAGTGCGCGCAGTACTGGCCCCACCCTTTACACCCATGGTTCGTGTGCCGTGGCCGAGCAAGCTGGGACGTGGCAGCGAGGTCCTTGGGTCGTAGGTTTTATATCGGAGTGGCCTTCTCCTATGCAGGTTTCTTACCCGGGCTGGAGGGGCCTGCCTCCCCTCCTAGGTCGGTCCATACTGCCCGGACCGGGGCCGAGGCCGCCGCAGTTCACCCTGTGCCTGGATTGGGGCCGCCGCCTCCCACTCTCTGCCGGATCGGGGCCTTCGCCTGCCCCACTCGACCGAGGCCGGGGCCGCCGTCTCCCCCTTGCTCCTGCCCGTATCGGGGCCGCTGCCGTCTACCTTTCGCCCGGACCGGGGCCGGGGCCGCTGCTGCTCTCCCTGTGCCTGGACTGGGGCCGCCGCCTCCCACTCCCTGCCCGGACCGGGGCCTCCGCCTGCCTCACTCGACCGAGGCCTGGGCCGCCGTCTCCCCCTTGCTCCTGCCGGTATCGGGGCCGCCGCCGTCTACCCTTCGCCCGGACCGGGGCCGGGGCCGCTGCTGCTCTCCCTGTGCCTGGACTGGGGCCGCCCAGTCAACCAGTCCCTAATGCCATCCGCCAATCAGCAGGTCCCTACTGCCGTCTCCATTCAGCCAATCCCTAATGCCATCCCTCAATCAGCTGGTCTCTACTACTGTTTTCAATCAGCGGGTCGCTACTGCTGTTCCCCAATCAGCTGGTCTCTACTAATGTCCCTAATCTGCTGGTCTCTACTGCCATCCACGAATCAGCTGGTCTTTACTGCCATTCTTCACTCAGTCAGTTCTTACTGCTATCCTCAAACAGCTGATCTCTATTGTCGTCTCCAATCAGCCATTCACTACTGTCATCTCGAATCAACTGGTTCCTACTGTCGACCCCCAATCAGCTTGTCTTTACTGCTGTCCACAATCAGCTGGTCTCTAAGGCTGTCCCCCAATCAGATGGTCTTCACTGCCGACCCCCAATCAGCCGTTCTCTACTGCCTTTCCAATCAACCAGTCCCTAATGCCATCCCCCAATCAGCAGGTCCCTACTGCCGTCTCCATTCAGCCAATCCCTACTGCCATCCCTCAATCATCTGTTCTCTACTACTGTTCTCAATCAGCGGGTCTCTACTGCTGTTCCCCAATCTGCTGGTCTCTACTAATGTCCCTAATCAGCTGGTCTCTACTGCCAGCCTCAATCATCTGGTCTCTACTGTCGTTCCCCAATCAGTCGGTCTCGACAGCCATGCACCAAACAGCCATTCTCTATTGCCGTCTCTCAAGCAGCCGGTCCCTTCTGCCGTCCCTCAATCAGCAATTCTCCACTGACGTCGCCCAATCAGCTGGTCTTTACTGCCATCCCCCACTCAGCTGGTCTCTACTGCCATCACTCAATCAGCTGGTCTCTACTACTGTTCTCAATCAGTGGGTCTCTCCTGCTGTTCCCCAATCAGCTGGTCTCTACTATTGTCCCTAATCAGATGATCTCTACTGCCAGCCTCAATCAGATGGTCTCTACTGTCTTCCCCAATCAGCCAATCCCTACTGCCATCCCCCAATCAGATGGTCTTTACTGCCAACCCCCAATCAGCTGGTCTTCACTGCCGACCCCCAATCAGCCGTTCTCTACTGCCTTTCCAATCAACCAGTCCCTAATGCCATCCGCCAATCAGCAGGTCCATACTGCCGTCTCCATTCAGCCAATCCCTACTGCCATCCCTCAATCAACTGGTCTCTACTACTGTTCTCAATCAGCGGGTCTCTACTGCTGTTCCCCAATCAGCTGGATTCTACTAATGTCCCTAATCAGCTGGTCTCTACTGCCATCCACGAATCAGCTGGTCTTTACTGCCATTCTTCACTCAGTCAGTTCCTACTGCTGTCCTCAAACAGCTGATCTCTATTGTCGTCTCCAATCAGCCATTCACTACTGTCATCTCAAATCAGCTGGTTCCTACTGTCGACCCCCAATCAGCTTGTCTTTACTGCTGTCCACAATCAGCTGGTCTCTAAGGCTGTCCCCTTATCAGCTGGTCTTCACTGCCGACCCCCAATCAGTCGTTCTCTACTGCCTTTCCAATCAACCAGTCCCTAATGCCATCCCCCAATCAGCAGGTCCCTACTGCCGTCTCCATTCAGCCAATCCCTACTGCCATCCCTCAATCAACTGGTCTCTACTACTGTTCTCAAACAGCGGGTCTCTACTGCTGTTCCCCAATCAGCTGGTCTCTACTAATGTCCCTAATCAGCTGGTCTCTACTGCCATCCACGAATCAGCTGGTCTTTACTGCCATTCTTCACTCAGTCAGTTCCTACTGCTATCCTCAAACAGCTGATCTCTATTGTCGTCTCCAATCAGCCATTCACTACTGTCATCTCGAATCAGCTGGTTTCTACTGTCGACCCCCAATCAGCTTGTCTTTACTGCTGTCCACAATCAGCTGGTCTCTAAGGCTGTCCCCCAATCAGCTGGTCTTCACTGCCGACCCCCAATCAGCCGTTCTCTACTGCCTTTCCAATCAACCAGTCCCTAATGCCATCCGCCAAACAGCAGGTCCCTACTGCCGTCTCCATTCAGCCAATCCCTACTGCCATCCCTCAATCAGCTGGTCTCTACTACTGTTCTCAATCAGCGGGTCTCTACTGCTGTTCCCCAATCAGCTGGTCTCTACTAATGTCCCTAATCAGCTGGTCTCTACTGCCATCCACGAATCAGCTAGTCTTTACTGCCATTCTTCACTCTGTCAGTTCCTACTGCTAACCTCAAACAGCTGATCTCTATTGTCGTCTCCAATCAGCCATTCACTACTGTCATCTCGAATCAGCTGGTTCCTACTGTCGACCCCCAATCAGCTTGTCTTTACTGCTGTCCACAATCAGCTGGTCTCTAAGGCTGTCCCCCAATCAGCTGGTCTTCACTGCCGACCCCCAATCAGCCGTTCTCTACTGCCTTTCCAATCAACCAGTCCCTAATGCCATCCGCCAATCAGCAGGTCCCTACTGCCGTCTCCATTCAGCCAATCCCTACTGCCATCCCTCAATCAGCTGGCCTCTACTAATGTCCCTAATCAGCTGGTCTCTACTGCCATCCATGAATCAGCTGGTCTTTACTGCCATTCTTCACTCAGTCAGTTCCTACTGCTATCCTCAAACAGCTGATCTCTATTGTCGTCTCCAATCAGCCATTCACTACTGTTATCTCGAATCAGCTGGTTTCTACTGTCGACCCCCAATCAGCTTGTCTTTACTGCTGTCCCACAATCAGCTGGTCTTCACTGCCGACCCCCAATCAGCCGTTCTCTACTGCCTTTCCAATCAACCAGTCCCTAATGCCATCCGCCAATCAGCAGGTCCCTACTGCCGTCTCCATTCAGCCAATCCCTAATGCCATCCCTCAATCAGCTGGTCTCTACTACTGTTTTCAATCGGCGGGTCGCTACTGCTGTTCCCCAATCAGCTGGTCTCTACTAATGTCCCTAATCTGCTGGTCTCTACTGCCATCCACGAATCAGCTGGTCTTTACTGGCATTCTTCACTCAGTCAGTTCTTACTGCTATCCTCAAACAGCTGATCTCTATTGTCGTCTCCAATCAGCCATTCACTACTGTCATCTCGAATCAGCTGGTTCCTACTGTCGACCCCCAATCAGCTTGTCTTTACTGCTGTCCACAATCAGCTGGTCTCTAAGGCTGTCCCCCAATCAGATGGTCTTCACTGCCGACCACCAATCAGCCGTTCTCTACTGCCTTTCCAATCAACCAGTCCCTAATGCCATCCCCCAATCAGTAGGTCCCTACTGCCGTCTCCATTCAGCCAATCCCTACTGCCATCCCTCAATCATCTGTTCTCTACTACTGTTCTCAATCAGCGGGTCTCTAATGCTGTTCCCCAATCTGCTGGTCTCTACTAATGTCCCTAATCAGCTGGTCTCTACTGCCAGCCTCAATCATCTGGTCTCTACTGTCGTTCCCCAATCAGTCGGTCTCGACAGCCATGCACCAAACAGCCATTCTCTATTGCCGTCTCTCAAGCAGTCGGTCCCTTCTGCCGTCCCTCAATCAGCAATTCTCCACTGCCGTCGCCCAATCAGCTGGTCTTTACTGCCATCCCCCACTCAGCTGGTCTCTACTGCCATCACTCAATCAGCTGGTCTCTACTACTGTTCTCAATCAGTGGGTCTCTCCTGCTGTTCCCCAATCAGCTGGTCTCTACTATTGTCCCTAATCAGATGATCTCTACTGCCAGCCTCAATCAGATGGTCTCTACTGTCTTCCCCAATCAGACGGTCTCTATTGCCATTCCCCAATCAGCCATTCTCTATTGCCGTCCCTCACTCAGCCAATCCCTACTGCCATCCCCCAATCAGATGGTCTTTACTGCCAACCCCCAATCAGCTGGTCTTCACTGCCGACCCCCAATCAGCCGTTCTCTACTGCCTTTCCAATCAACCAGTCCCTAATGCCATCCGCCAATCAGCAGGTCCCTACTGCCGTCTCCATTCAGCCAATCCCTACTGCTATCCCTCAATCAGCTGGTCTCTACTACTGGTCTCAATCAGCGTGTCTCTACTGCTGTTCCCCAATCAGCTGGTCTCTACTAATGTCCCTAATCAGCTGGTCTCTACTGCCATCCACGAATCAGCTGGTCTTTACTGCCATTCTTCACTCAGTCAGTTCCTACTGCTGTCCTCAAACAGCTGATCTCTATTGTCGTCTCCAATCAGCCATTCACTACTGTCATCTCAAATCAGCTGGTTCCTACTGTCGACCCCCAATCAGCTTGTCTTTACTGCTGTCCACAATCAGCTGGTCTCTAAGGCTGTCCCCTTATCAGCTGGTCTTCACTGCCGACCACCAATCAGTCGTTCTCTACTGCCTTCCCAATCAACCAGTCCCTAATGCCATCCGCCAATCAGCAGGTCCCTACTGCCGTCTCCATTCAGCCAATTCCTACTGCCATCCCTCAATCAGCTGGTCTCTACTACTGTTTTCAATCAGCGGGTCTCTACTGCTGTTCCCCAATCAGCTGGTCTCTACTAATGTCCCTAATCAGCTGGTCTCTACTGCCAGCCTCAATCATCTGGTCTCTACTGTCGTTCCCCAATCAGTCGGTCTCGACAGCCATGCACCAAACAGCCATTCTCTATTGCCGTCTCTCAAGCAGCCGGTCCCTTCTGCCGTCCCTCAATCAGCAATTCTCCACTGCCGTCGCCCAATCAGCTGGTCTTTACTGCCATCCCCCACTCAGCTGGTCTCTACTGCCATCACTCAATCAGCTGGTCTCTACTACTGTTCTCAATCAGTGGGTCTCTACTGCTGTTCCCCAATCAGCTGGTCTCTACTAATGTCCCTAATCAGCTGGTCTCTACTGCCATCCACGAATCAGCTGGTCTTTACTGCCATTCTTCACTCAGTCAGTTCCTACTGCTGTCCTCAAACAGCTGATCTCTATTGTCGTCTCCAATCAGCCATTCACTACTGTCATCTCAAATCAGCTGGTTCCTACTGTCGACCCCCAATCAGCTTGTCTTTACTGCTGTCCACAATCAGCTGGTCTCTAAGGCTGTCCCCCAATCAGCTGATCTTCACTGCCGACCCCCAATCTGTCGTTCTCTACTGCCTTTCCAATCAACCAGTCCCTAATGCCATCCCCCAATCAGCAGGTCCCTACTGCCGTCTCCATTCAGCCAATCCCTACTGCCATCACTCAATCAGCTGGTCTCTACTACTGTTCTCAATCAGTGGGTCTCTACTGCTGTTCCCCAATCAGCTGGTCTCTACTATTGTCCCTAATCAGATGATCTCTACTGCCAGCCTCAATCAGATGGTCTCTACTGTCTTCCCCAATCAGACGGTCTCTATTGCCATTCCCCAATCAGCCATTCTCTATTGCCGTCCCTCACTCAGCCAATCCCTACTGCCATCCCCCAATCAGATGGTCTTTTCTGCCAACCCCCAATCAGCTGGTCTCTACTGCCATCCACGAATCAGCTGGTCTTTACTGCCATTCTTCACTCAGTCAGTTCCTACTGCTGTCCTCAAACAGCTGATCTCTATTGTCGTCTCCAATCAGCCATTCACTACTGTCATCTCAAATCAGCTGGTTCCTACTGTCGACCCCCAATCAGCTTGTCTTTACTGCTGTCCACAATCAGCTGGTCTCTAAGGCTGTCCCCTTATCAGCTGGTCTTCACTGCCGACCACCAATCAGTCGTTCTCTACTGCCTTTCCAATCAACCAGTCCCTAATGCCATCCCCCAATCAGCAGGTCCCTACTGCCGTCTCCATTCAGCCAATCCCTACTGCCATCCCTCAATCAACTGGTCTCTACTACTGTTCTCAATCAGCGGGTCTCTACTGCTGTTCCCCAATCAGCTGGTCTCTACTAATGTCCCTAATCAGCTGGTCTCTACTGCCATCCACGAATCAGCTGGTCTTTACTGCCATTCTTCACTCAGTCAGTTCCTACTGCTATCCTCAAACAGCTGATCTCTATTGTCGTCTCCAATCAGCCATTCACTACTGTCATCTCGAATCAGCTGGTTCCTACTGTCGACCCCCAATCAGCTTGTCTTTACTGCTGTCCACAATCAGCTGGTCTCTAAGGCTGTCCCCCAATCAACTGGTCTTCACTGCCGACCCCCAATCAGCCGTTCTCTACTGCCTTTCCAATCAACCAGTCCCTAATGCCATCCGCCAATCAGCAGGTCCCTACTGCCGTCTCCATTCAGCCAATTCCTACTGCCATCCCTCAATCAGCTGGTCTCTACTACTGTTTTCAATCAGCGGGTCTCTACTGCTGTTCCCCAATCAGCTGGTCTCTACTAATGTCCCTAATCAGCTGGTCTCTACTGCCAGCCTCAATCATCTGGTCTCTACTGTCGTTCCCCAATCAGTCGGTCTCGACAGCCATGCACCAAACAGCCATTCTCTATTGCCGTCTCTCAAGCAGCCGGTCCCTTCTGCCGTCCCTCAATCAGCAATTCTCCACTGCCGTCGCCCAATCAGCTGGTCTTTACTGCCATCCCTCACTCAGCTGGTCTCTACTGCCATCACTCAATCAGCTGGTCTCTACTACTGTTCTCAATCAGTGGGACTCTACTGCTGTTCCCCAATCAGCTGGTCTCTACTAATGTCCCTAATCAGCTGGTCTCTACTGCCATCCACGAATCAGCTGGTCTTTACTGCCATTCTTCACTCAGTCAGTTCCTACTGCTGTCCTCAAACAGCTGATCTCTATTGTCGTCTCCAATCAGCCATTCACTACTGTCATCTCAAATCAGCTGGTTCCTACTGTCGACCCCCAATCAGCTTGTCTTTACTGCTGTCCACAATCAGCTGGTCTCTAAGGCTGTCCCCCAATCAGCTGGTCTTCACTGCCGACCCCCAATCTGTCGTTCTCTACTGCCTTTCCAATCAACCAGTCCCTAATGCCATCCCCCAATCAGCAGGTCCCTACTGCCGTCTCCATTCAGCCAATCCCTACTGCCATCACTCAATCAGCTGGTCTCTACTACTGTTCTCAATCAGTGGGTCTCTACTGCTGTTCCCCAATCAGCTGGTCTCTACTATTGTCCCTAATCAGATGATCTCTACTGCCAGCCTCAATCAGATGGTCTCTACTGTCTTCCCCAATCAGACGGTCTCTATTGCCATTCCCCAATCAGCCATTCTCTATTGCCGTCCCTCACTCAGCCAATCCCTACTGCCATCCCCCAATCAGATGGTCTTTTCTGCCAACCCCCAATCAGCTGGTCTCTACTGCCATCCACGAATCAGCTGGTCTTTACTGCCATTCTTCACTCAGTCAGTTCCTACTGCTGTCCTCAAACAGCTGATCTCTATTGTCGTCTCCAATCAGCCATTCACTACTGTCATCTCAAATCAGCTGGTTCCTACTGTCGACCCCCAATCAGCTTGTTTTTACTGCTGTCCACAATCAGCTGGTCTCTAAGGCTGTCCCCTTATCAGCTGGTCTTCACTGCCGACCCCCAATCAGTCGTTCTCTACTGCCTTTCCAATCAACCAGTCCCTAATGCCATCCCCCAATCAGCAGGTCCCTACTGCCGTCTCCATTCAGCCAATCCCTACTGCCATCCCTCAATCAACTGGTCTCTACTACTGTTCTCAATCAGCGGGTCTCTACTGCTGTTCCCCAATCAGCTGGTCTCTACTAATGTCCCTAATCAGCTGGTCTCTACTGCCATCCACGAATCAGCTGGTCTTTACTGCCATTCTTCACTCAGTCAGTTCCTACTGCTATCCTCAAACAGCTGATCTCTATTGTCGTCTCCAATCAGCCATTCACTACTGTCATCTCGAATCAGCTGGTTCCTACTGTCGACCCCCAATCAGCTTGTCTTTACTGCTGTCCACAATCAGCTGGTCTCTAAGGCTGTCCCCCAATCAGCTGGTCTTCACTGCCGACCCCCAATCACCCGTTCTCTACTGCCTTTCCAATCAACCAGTCCCTAATGCCATCCGCCAATCGGCAGGTCCCTACTGCCGTCTCCATTCAGCCAATTCCTACTGCCATCCCTGAATCAGCTGGTCTCTACTACTGTTTTCAATCAGCGGGTCTCTACTGCTGTTCCCCAATCAGCTGGTCTCTACTAATGTCCCAAATCAGCTGGTCTCTACTGCCAGCCTCAATCATCTGGTCTCTACTGTCGTTCCCCAATCAGTCGGTCTCGACAGCCATGCACCAAACAGCCATTCTCTATTGCCGTCTCTCAAGCAGCCGGTCCCTTCTGCCGTCCCTCAATCAGCAATTCTCCACTGCTGTCGCCCAATCAGCTGGTCTTTACTGCCATCCCCCACTCAGCTGGTCTCTACTGCCATCACTCAATCAGCTGGTCTCTACTACTGTTCTCAATCAGTGGGTCTCTACTGCTGTTCCCCAATCAGCTGGTCTCTACTAATGTCCCCAATCAGCTGGTCTCTACTGCCATCCACGAATCAGCTGGTCTTTACTGCCATTCTTCACTCAGTCAGTTCCTACTGCTGTCCTCAAACAGCTGATCTCTATTGTCGTCTCCAATCAGCCATTCACTACTGTCATCTCAAATCAGCTGGTTCCTACTGTCGACCCCCAATCAGCTTGTCTTTACTGCTGTCCACAATCAGCTGGTCTCTAAGGCTGTCCCCCTATCAGCTGGTCTTCACTGCCGACCCCCAATCAGTCGTTCTCTACTGCCTTTCCAATCAACCAGTCCCTAATGCCATCCCCCAATCAGCAGGTCCCTACTGCCGTCTCCATTCAGCCAATCCCTACTGCCATCACTCAATCAGCTGGTCTCTACTACTGTTCTCAATCAGTGGGTCTCTACTGCTGTTCCCCAATCAGCTGGTCTCTACTATTGTCCCTAATCAGATGATCTCTATTGCCAGCCTCAATCAGATGGTCTCTACTGTCTTCCCCAATCAGACGGTCTCTATTGCCATTCCCCAATCAGCCATTCTCTATTGCCGTCCCTCACTCAGCCAATCCCTACTGCCATCCCCCAATCAGATGGTCTTTACTGCCAACCCCCAATCAGCTGGTCTCTACTGCCATCCCTAAATCAACAGGTCTCTAATACCATTCTCTATCAGGGGGTCTCTACTGCTGTTCCCCAATCATCTGGTCTCTACTATTGTCCCAAATCAGATGATCTCTACAGCCATCCCCCAATCAGCCGGTCCCTACTGCCGTCCCTCAATCAGCTGTTCTCTTCTGCCATTTCCAATCAGCTAGTCCGTACTGTCATCCCCAATCAGCCATTCTCTACTGTCGTTTCCAATCAGCCATTCTCTACTGCTGTCTCTAATCAGCTGGTCCCTACTCCCATCCCCAATCAGCCATTCTCCACTGCCGTTCCCCCAATCAGCTGATCTTTACTGCCATCCCCCACTCAGCTGGTCTCTACTGCCATCCCTCAATCAGGTGTTCTCTACTGCCATTTCCAATCAGCTAGTCCGTACTGTCATCCCCAATCAGCCATTCTCTACTGTCGTTTCCAATCAGCTGTTCTCTACTGCCGTCTCTAATCAGCTGGTCCCTACTGCCATCCCCAGTCAGCCATTCTCCACTGCTGTTCCCCCAATCAGCTGGTCTTTACTGCCATCCCCCACTCAGCTGGTCTCTACTGCCATCCCTCAATCAGCTGGTCTCTACTGTCATTCCCCAATCAGCCGTTCTCTACTGCCGTCTCCCAATCAGCCATTCTCTATTGCCATCCCTCAATCAGCCAATCCCTACTGCCAACCCCCAGTCCGGTGGTCTCTACTGCCATCACTCAATCAGCTGGTCTCTACTACTGTTTTCAATCAGTGGGTCTCTACTGCTGTTCCCCAATCAGCTGGTCTCTACTATTGTCCCTATTGTCCCTACTGCCAGCCTCAATCAGCCGGTCTCTCCTGCCATGCCCCAATCAGTCATTCTCTATTGCCATCCCTCAAGCAGGCGGTCCCGACTGCCTTCCCTCAATCAGCTGTTCTGTACTGCCATTTCCAATCAGCTGGTCCCTACTGCCATCCCCAATCAGCCATTCTCCACTGCTGTCCCCCAATCAGCCGGTCTCTATTGCCATCCCCAATCAGCCATTCTCCACTGCCGTCGCCCAATCAGCTGGTCTTTACTGCCATCCCCCACTCAGCTGGTCTCTACTACTGTTCTCAATCAGCTGGTCCCTACTGTCTTCCCCAATCAGCCGGTCTTTATTGCCATCCCTCAATCAGCCATTCTCTATTGCCGTCCCTCAATCAGCCGGTCCCTACTGCCATCCCCCAATAAGTTGATCTCTACTGCCAGCCTCAATCAGCTGGTCTCTACTGTCATTCCCCAATCAGCCGGTCTCTACTGCCGTCTCCCAATCAGCCATTCTCTACTGCCATCCCTCAATCAGCTGGTCTCTACTACTGTTCTCAATCAGCAGGTCTCTACTGCTGTTCCCCAATCAGCCGGTCTCTACTATTGTCCCTAATCAGCTGGTCTCTACTCCCATCCCCAATCAGCCATTCTCCACTGCCGTCCCCCAATCAGCTGGTCTTTACTGCCGTCTCCCACTCAGCTGGTTTCTACTGCTGTCTGCAATCAGCTGTTTGCCCTAACTTGAACTTATTCAAACAGATTGCCAGGCCATTATACTTTGGAAATCTGCTGGCATAAATTGGCTTCAACAGTGGTTGCACTTCAGAGATTGTAAAGAATGTTGCAATGCGGCTCAAAATATATTTATCCTGGTTTCTGTTGCATTTATGTCTCATTCCACTTCCATATAGTCTGTCTTCTCTGAAAATTAATGAATCTCAAAGTGGTACATGTAATTTAGAAACAGAGCATGACAACATGTCTTTCCAGCCCTTGGGTCCATGCTGTCCAAATACATCCATGTGACTGATCAACGTACTGTTAGAAACAGAATTACCTTTAAAGAAATTGCTCGAGACAAAAATTGAGAACAAAGAACATTTATTACAACAACAATGCAAAGTTGGGTGCTTCCCCTTACCCTGGGAATACACACATACACTGGGGCTCACCCAACTTTTATACAGTTGATTTCAGTTTAGGAATACCCTCCCCCTTACATTCTTCTGCCTCCTGCTGGAGAAGTTTGGCATTAGGCAATCCTGCCATCCTACGTGCTGTTTCTGTGCACTTGGTGGACCAGGGGGTATCCTGTTGGTGTCCCTTCATGGTATTGTCCTTATTCACACCTTCCTGATTCTCGGAGCTACAGTCTCTTGATATGCAGAGTTCGCTAATCCTGTCTAGGGTTAACTAATTTAATATGTATAACTTTGTAAATCTATGTAAGGTTAACTAATTAGATATGTAGAACTTGGTACTTCTGTCTAGGGCTAAGAGACCCTTATCTCATCCAGACTACCTCAACTTCCTACACTCTATTGTTCCTTACCGCTCCTTATCTTATTCATATGGTGGGCTCATTGATCTTGTCACAAAGACTAGAAGATTCTTATCTTAAATGTGCTGACTCTGCTTTCCTGCATCCTAATTCCCAAGCTCATCCTGTTTGTACTGGTTACATTCATTTACTAATGTATGAATTTTAGTTTCCTTCATGTTCATAATTTTAGATCAGTTTTCTCATCTCTCACAGTACTAACCTCATACATCTTTGGAATGTGGAAGGAAACTGGAGCATCTGGAGGAGACCCACATGGTCAGAGGGGGAAGGTAGAAACTCCTTAAACTCAGTGGTGGATTCGAACCCGGGTTTTTGGTACTGTGGTGCATTGAGCTTACCACCACACTAACTGTGCAGCCCCAAAAGTGTGGTGTAATGCTGCCACTGCATGCCTCAAGGATTTAATGTCCTCGTGGGCTACCTCATTTACATGCCAAAGGGAGGAAAAAAAACTGGAGTCCATCGTCCGACGCACAATTCAGCAACAGTTCAGTTGAAACAGAATGACCTGATTCTCAAACGCAGGCTCAGCCCCATTTCCCCTTCCCAATCATAGCTCTGAAGCTCCTCTTTAATAAAAATGCTGTGTTAGGAGTATCATAACACTTGCTATACTGGCTTTCTGCCAAAATCAACACACTAAGAGCTCTCTCCTCCTCAGGGTGGAGATAACACCTGAAGAATCGCATTAGCTTTGCACAGTATCACGCACAGATTGTACCTCACTTCACGCTCTAGCCCCACTTCAAAAGGCTTTCAGAATCAGAGCACTCCCACCCTTATCACTTCTCCCACAACTTCAGGCTAACTACACCTTGCAGACTGCAATTTGTTTTCCATCATTCTCAAGCCACTTCTGACGTTCATTATCTGCCGTTATCCTTATACACATAACCTGGCACCAATGCGTGCTGTCATTTCAGTGATAATTTAAAGCTCTATTGAACCTGATTAGAATTGATTTATTTCAGTCAGATCTTAAGGGATAACTGGCTCTTGAAACTTTTTCAAACATTTGTCAAATGTTAGGGACTGGTAATCTGCTAAAATTGTCGATGTGATAAAAAGTGGAGCAAAGAACAGTGACAGATAAATGCATTGAAAGAAGGAAGGCGGGCACTTTGAAGAGCAGGAAGAGGTGGAGAGATTCACTTCAGAAAAACACACTGAAATGCTAGAGGAACTCAGCAGTCTTTTCAATGTCCTCGAGGTTTACTTGAAGAAAGGCTCAAGCCAGAAACATTGGCAACATATCTTTGCTTATCGTTGACGCTGAAAGATGGGCTGAGTTCCTCCAGCATTTCCATTTGTTTTTACAATGATCTCAGGGTCTGTAGACTTTTGTATTTCACTCACTTGCACTGAGGAAGAAGGGATACACTGTTAAGATACTCGAAAAGAGCTGGCAAAGACAGATAAACACACTGAGGAACAAGGAGAGGCAGATTACACACTGAGAGAATAGAAATGGAGGGTCAGACACATTGAAGGAGCAGGAATGGAAAGGACACACTGAAAATGGAAAAAGATGGACAGTTGCACCAAAGAGCAGGGATTGACAATTAGGAGCAGGGACAAAAAGAAATAGGAGCAGGAGTTGGCCATCTGGCCTATTGATCCTGCTATGACATTCAATATGGCCAAGAACTCAGCTGCATCCACCTGCTTTTTCCCCATAACACTTAATTTCCCTACCACACAAGAAAAATGTGTTTCAAATATATTTTTGAGAAGTAGTCTCAAATGTTTCCTCATCTCTGTCCTAATTTATTCCCACAAATCTTGAGTATATGTCCACTAGGTGAGGGCATTGAGGAATGCAGAGGAACAGAGGGATCTTGGAATAACAGTTCATCATTCTTTGAAAGTGGATTCTCATGTAGATAGGGTGGTGAAAAAGACTTTTGGTACGCTGGCCTTTATAAATCATAGCATAGAATATAGGAGCTGGGAGGTGATGTTGAGACTATTTAAGGCATTGGTGAGGCCAAGTTTGGAATATTATGTGCAGTTCTGGTCCCCAAATTATTGGAAGGATATTAATAAGGTAAAAAGGGTGTGAGAAGATTTACTAAAATACTGCCTGGATTGCAGCATCTAGAATACAGCATACTGTATACTAGAATACAGAATACTGCCTGGATTGCAGCATCTAGAATACAGAGAAAGAGTGAGTAGACTCCACCTTCAATGGAGCATAGAAGGTTGAGGGGGAATTTGAGAGAGATATATAAAATTATGAGTGGGGGGGATAGATAGAGTAGATATGAATAGGCTCTTCCCCTTGAGGGTAGGTGAGATTGGAACAAGGGGTCATAAGTTAAGGGTTAGGGGGCAAAACTATAGAAGTAACATAAGAGGAAGCTTCTTCACTGAGAGAGTGGTGGCTGAGTGGAATGACCTTCCGGAAGAGATGGTTGCAGCAGTTTCTGTTTTGTCATTTAAGAGAAGGTTGGATAAGTGCATGGATGTGAGGGGATTGGAGGGTTAAGAACAGGTGGAAATAGAGGAGATCACTTAAATTGGTGCAGACTAGAGGGTCCAAGATGGCCTGTTTCCGTACTGTAATTGTTATATGGTTATAGTTCTAGTCTCACACACCAGTGGAAATAACTTTCCTGCCTCTTTCTTATCTATCCCACAAAGCGCTCTGAGGGAGAAGGGAGGAACCAGAGGATTAAAAAGGTAATAAGAATCCTGGATATTATAGACCCGTGAGTCTTATATCAGTGGTGTGCAAACTATTGGAGAGGATTCTTAAGGATAGGATCAATGAGTATTGGAAAAGTACAGCCTACTGACAGATAGTCAGCCTTGCCTTGTGAAGGGAAGGTCATACTTCATAGGCCTATCTGAGTTTTTTGAGGAGGTAACAAATAACATTGATTAGAGTAGGGGGGGGGTAGATGTGGTCTATATGGATTTTAGTGAGGCATTGACATGGTCCTTCATGAGAGACTTCTTCAGAAAGTCATGAGGCATGGGATCCATGGAACTTTAGTGTGTGGATAGAAAATTGGCATGTATGTGGGCTGATATCGCCTCAAACTGTGCATCTTGGCGCCTCACAGTTCGGCGGGCAGCAACCTCCTTTGAAGAAGATCGCAGAGCCCACCTCACTGACAAAAGGCAAAGGAGGAAAAACCCAACACCCAACCCCAACTAACCAATTTTCCCCTGCAGCCGCTGCAACCGTGTCTGCCTGTCCCGCATCGGACTTGTCAGCCACAATCGAGCCTGCAGCTGACGTGGACTTTTACCCCCTCCATAAATCTTCGTCCGCGAAGCCAAGCCAAAGATGTATGTATAAAGCAGAGAGTAGTTGTGGAAGGAAACTAGTCAGTGACTAGTGGAATTCCACAAGGATCTTGCTCTTTTGATCTTTATAAATGACAGATGAAGAGGAGAAAGGATGGGTCAGTAAGTTTGCGGATGATATGAAGGTTAAAGGAGTTGTGGATAATCCTGAAGGTTGTCATAGATTACAAAAGGATACAGACAGGATGCAGATTTGAGCGGAAAAATGGCGGATGAAGTTCAATCCAGATACGTGTGAGGTGATGCATTTTGGAAGGACAACCCAGAAGGTTGAGTTTGGGGTTAATGGTCAGATACTTAAGAGTGTGGATGAATAGAAAGTCCTTGGGGTCCAAATCCATACATCCCTCAAGGTTGTCGCAAAGATTGATAGGATAGTTATGGGATGTTGTGTTTCATAAATAGGGAGAATGAGATCAAGAGTCCAGAGGTCTTGTTGCAACTCTACAAATCTTTGGTGAAACCACACTGGAATATTGTGCTTATTTCTGGTCACCTCATTATAGGAAGCTACGGAAAGGGTGCAGAAGAGAATTATCAGGATGTTGCTTGGATTGGAAAATAAGACTTATGAGGTAAAGTTAGCAGAGCTGGGACTTTTCACTTTGAAGTGTCAAAGGATAAGAGGAGATTTAATAGAGGTCTACAAGATTTTGATATGCATAGATAGGGTGGACAGCCAGCATCCGTTTCCCAGGGCAGGATCAGCAAACACCAGAGGACATGGGAAGGGTGGGAATTTTGCACAGAGAGTTGTGGGTACCTGGAATGCCTTGCTAGGGATGGTGGTGGAAGATGAAATACTAGAGGCATTTAAGAGACTTTATGACAGATATAAGGATGGAAGAAACATGGAGGATTGTGGGGTAGGGAGGGTTTAGTACATTTTTGAAGGAATATATGGGTCAGCACAATATCGAAGGCCAAAGGGCCTGTACTGTGGTGTAGTGTTCTATGTTCTACGAAAGTACCAGAGGAAAACAAATGGTGATTATAGATTGGGAGATCTAATTTAGTTGCAAGGATTAATTTAATTTTCATTTAGAAATACAGCATGGTAAATCCCCTTCCGGCCCACAAACCTATGCCTCACAAGTATACCAATCAGCGTACAATCCCTATACATTTTTGAGGGGTGGGAGGAAACTGGAGCTCCTGGAGGAAACTCACGCAGACACGGGGAGAAGGTACAAACTCTTTACAGACAGTGTAGGATTCGAACTCCAGTCCGGTCCTGATCGCTGGCGCTGTAAAAGCGTTATGCTACTTTGACCACCTCCCCACCCCTTGGACCACCTTTCAACCACAAGCCCCTTTACCACCCCTTCCCTCCTTATACCGGCTACCTTCCTTCTCCATGCTCAGTTCTGATGCAGGGTTTCAATGTTGACCATTCCTGCTCTACCCTAACCCCACCACATAGAGGTATTGCTGGAACTGCTGACTTCCTCCAGCTTTAGTTTGTTCTGAGATTTTAGAATGACCTTTACATAGTTCATGCAAAACATGACACTTGATGCACTGAAATGTCTGGAAAAAAAATCTGGGCCTATTGTCAGAATTTGGGCAAAGCCAATGGCCTTCCTGCACAACCCACTCAGTGAAGATTGTGCGGTTCATCAGCTGGTGTTTATTCTGCTGGTTTCTCAGTCTCAGTGGCTGGGTCTTACCTAAATCTGGAGCTCCAAAACTGGCCACCAGCCATTACAAAATGCCCAAGAAGAAATGGATTTGGTTTTGGTACTGACACAGGAACACAATTAGCATGGATGAACAGGGAGAAAAGATGTTTCTAGAAAGAGCTTTTGTCACTCCACTTGAGCATTAGTGACAACGACATCATGGATAAATTAGGGGTAGGCTTAAAAACTGAGAAAAACTTGGCAAAAATTCGAAGTGGAAATTAAACCATTTCCTCCATAGTCAAGTCTCGGAATCATCTAACAGTTCGCAGATGATCTGATGCTTATTTAAGGTGTATATTTTTACAAATTTAGAGACACTGCAGCATGCAGGCCCTTCCAGCCCATGAGCCTGCGCCACCTAAATACACCCATGTGGCCAAATAATCTACGTACCCCAAACATCTTTGGAAAGTGGTAGGAAGCTGGAGCACTCAGAGGAAACTCACATGGACACAGCGAGGATGGTCAAACTCCTTGCAGATAGAAGTGCATTTCAACCCTGCTCGCTGGCATTATAATAGGGATGTACTAACTGTGCCAACCACCAGGCACTGACAATGTTTTGGCCCATTTCTGGAATAATTTTGAGATTGAATGGGAATAATCCATGAAATGGAACAAGGGTGAATGAAGAGTTGAATGTGAATTTTCAGGGATCAGGAATCATAATCGGGCATTAGGAAATCGACGTTCCATTTTACATTTCTCTAGATGAGCAGCAACACTTGTACATACAGCTCCAGTAATCCAGGTTCAGACTTGCATTTTCATGCAGACCTGCAGAGAGCAGAATCAGAATCAGGATTCATTGTTCTGAACAAGTCATGAAATTCCGGGTTTTGCGGCAGCGTCATGATGCAAACATTCATATCATAACCATCTTACAACATTACTATAAAAAAGTAAAAATAATAGTGAACAAAAAGTAAGGCATTGATTTAGGCTCGTTACTTTTTCCCCAATGGTAACAGAGTGAAGAGGGTATGGCCTGGATGGCGGGAGGGCTTTGAGGAGAGAGGTTGCTTTTTTTAAGACATCGCCTCATGTAGCCGTCCTTGATGGAGTGAAGTCTGGTGCCTGTGATGTCACAGGCTGAGTTAACAACCCACTGGAGTTAAATCTTGTCCAGAATGCTCTCCATGGTACATTTGTAGAAGTTTACGTGAGTCTTTGGTGACATATCGAATCTCCTCAGACACCTCACAAAGTACAGCCACTGGCGAGCCTTCTTTGTGATTACATCAACATGGAGACTCCAGGACAGATTCTCAGAGATGTTGACACCCGTGAATATGAAATTCTCCACTTCAGACCCTCGATGAGGACTGCATCATGTTCCCCTGACTTCCTTGTGAAGCGGAGACACAGTATTCCTCCTACTCGGTTTGCGACATCACAGGCACCAGACTTCACTCCATCATGGGCATCTACATGAGATGGTGTCTTAAAAAAGCAGCCTCTATCCTCAAGGATCCCCATCACCCAGGCCATGCCCTCTTCACTCTGTCACCATTGGGAAAAAGGTACAGGAGCCTAAAGACGAGCACTCAGCGGCACAAGGACAGCTTCTTCCCCATTGCCATCAGATACCATAGATACTGCCTTACTTTTCATGCAGTGTTATTGTTTTTTTTAATAGTAATGTTGTAAGATGGTTATAATGTGAATGTTTGCTGCCGCAAAAACACCGAATTTCAGGACTTGTTCAAGACAACAAATTCTGATTCTGATTCTGACCATCCCTTCATTTAAGAGGGAGAAGTCGAGGAGACTCCAGTGGCGTACCAGTGAGGAGCTCTGCGATTGAAGCGTACAAAGGCGGTGGGTGGGCTGCGGTGATTCAAGGTGAGGAACCCACGCAGGCTGTGGGGCTGCTGGCGACTGGTTCGAAACTGACTGAAGGGGCACCCGGTTTCTAAATCGGATGCGAGAGGGTGCCTCAGATTGTGTCAAATGTTAGGATGTGGAGCTCGGGTTGCCAACGTTTGGCTGCGAGAGCGCTGGAGGAGAATTCACGGACACTCGGTGACTCTGGGGGATTCTCTTTTGCTTTTCACTTCAAGGAGCACTGGGAAATTTCTGCTGATGGCGAATTTTTGTCTGCTTATGGCAGACAAAAGCCAATTTCATGTAATATTACACCTCTTTTATTACATGACAATAAAGAAATCTTGAATGTAACCAATATGGGTTTATCCAAGCTCTCTCCTTTCCTACTACATCCCAGGAAAAAGTGTGCAGGTTGGGAGATTAATTGGCTGCTCTGAATTATCCCTGGTTGTAGACAAGTTGTCAAATCTAGGGGGAGTAGATGGGAACATATGGGGATTTATGAAGAATTGGTACAAATAGGATTGATTGACGGTTGGAGTGTATTCAGGCCGAAGGCCTCTTTCCTTGTATCTCTTGACTTTTCGAATTCAATGAACCAAAAATTTTAAAAATGGAAGGTCTTAAAGAGCTTGCAGATTTATGATCACCAAGAGAAAGGTCATCTGATTTGTGAAACAACTGCAATCTAGAATTTCAAAAGCTTTTATCTGTTCTCCCCCACAACTAATTCAAATGTTATTCAGACTCAGGCCCATCAATTAAAATCGCGCAAACCAATATGTAGGAACTGTGTCTGCAATGAATTTAAGCTTCCTGACATGGAATTTACAAGAAAACATTTGGTTCAATGAAGAGACCAGGGCACATCCACATATGGTGGGGAGAGGAAAGTTTAGGGTAGATGTGAGGGGTAATTTATGGTTTGCACAGAGTAGTGGGTTCCTGAAATGCATTGCAAGGGGGTGGTGGAGTGGCTAGTATATGTGGGACAATTAAAATAGACAGGCACATGGATGGATGAAAAATAGAGGGTTATGTGTGTGAGGTTGAGAAGGATTGGTGAGTATGTTTATATAGGTCAGCATAGCATAGGTGTTGCAGTGTTCTATGTTCTATAAAGGTAAAAGGGCTCAAAACGGTGACTTTAAAGAAGATGGTGACACTGCTTCTCCTTTGTTAAATGGAGCGTGATTGGTGTCAGATGCTGTTGGACTACTTAGTACGGACATCAGCACACTGAATACTACTCTTCTACATGTCAAAATGTATGCAGCAAAAGGATAGCATCCAACAGAAAGACACTATGGGAATGAAACACGCTGAGGCTTTGAAGATGATTATAGTTGGAGCGACACATAGACGAGACGACAAAGACCCTTTCCTGCACTCAGCACTCAACCCACTGAGTTTTTGCCAAAGTATGATCATTTAATTTTTTAATTAATTTCAATTAATGCTGCAGTGTGGAGACTGGAATTATAGGGGACACAATGAAGTAACCACGCAAGGTGTTTTTTTATTTGAATTAATCAAATGGATTTACTCTTCAGAACTCGTACAACCCTCTTAAAAACCCAAATCATGCGGCCAACACATACTGACATCATCATCATACACTGACATCACCTAGCCGGTTCAATGCCATCTGGGAGTTGTAGTGCCACCATAGCGCCGCTACAGAAGGACATTAAAAGGTCCTCTGGCTCAGGAAACCATGCCATCCAATTACACCTAATTAAGCTACCAAACCTCTTGAAGGGTGGGAGGAAACAGGAGCACCCAAAGGAAGCCCTCGCAGGTCACAGGGGGAACCTACAAACTCCTTACAGAGAGGAATGTATCTGAACCTAGGTCTCTGGTGCTGTAATAACGTTGCGTTAACCATTACACTAAACTCAAATGCTTTCTCATGTGATTGGAAGGAGGGATATAAGATATGCTAAAATCTCAGAACTTAAAAAAAAGTTTTTATTGTCAATTAACTGCTTTTGAGTTGAAGTCACTATTGATCAGTGAGAGTGATTTGGACAAGGCCATGTTTCATAGACGAGTGAAATGACAGGCAGGCCAGCAGAAAGAGCAACTTCTCTCATAGAGGAAGCGATTGCTTGGAGCTCTGGAGAGAGATTCTTTGGCAAAAACCTGATGATGATTCAAAGCAAGTGACCAAATACTTGGTTAGAGATGGATTGAAAACAAAAATATCTTAAAGGAGGAGATCAAGCTGGAGAGGCTTGGACAACAAGTAATCATGGCAATGAGAGCTGTGGCATGTGGAGAGTTGGGGGAGATCAGGAGAAGGAGGCTGTTGGGTGATTGCAACAGGAAGAGGATAATTTTGAAATTCTGGTAAAGTTGAAAAGAAGGCTGATGCAAATCAGAGTGCTGAGTGAACAGGACAGTGCACTCAAAAATAAAAGAAAGGAGAGAAGGCTTGGGACAAGCAGAAATTAAAATACTTTTTAATCAATAACCATCTCATTCCAAATAATTCCTCCAATGACATGTCTATCCTTGGCCTTATCCATTGTCTGGATAGGTCTGAATCTGAAGAACAACACATGATATTTGTCCTGGATAGGCTTCAACCTCATGCAATGAACTAATTTTTCCAAGTTTAGATCACCCCACCCCGGGTGGTTTCACTTTTGCCATATCAGCTTGGAATCTGACCATTCTACAAGGATCAGAACTGTATCCCAGCTTTACTCTTAACCCAAGGAATTTACCTGAAGCACTCGTCGGTCTTGTTCACTGGAGGTTAGTGCTTTATGAAGCTGGGACATGCGGTTCTGCATCAGAGTATTCCCAACACTTGTATTGGACAGAGTCAATGACAAATTCTGCACCTTGTCCTTCAGAATGTTCTCACTTCCTTCTGCTCAAGCTAGTGCCTTTGACAGACGATCTGCGGTGAGCTGGAGAGAGGCAGCCTTCGTCTCACTGTCGGCCACCTGGCGCTGAAGCGCCTCGATGCAGTCTTGATTGACCCGTGCCTCCTTCTCATGGTCATTCAGGGTCAGCTGCACTCTCTGCAGCTCCCCCTTGAGCGAGTGGCGCATTAGCTCCAGCCTGGTGGCACGGTTCTCAGATGCTTCCAGCATGTCTTTTAACTTGCGTTTGTCCGTCTCCAGCTTAGTCTCATTCATCTTCAGCTTGTTAATCTTTTTCTGTAAAGAAGGACATTGGTTACATCAAGCATGTGCATTTCAAGAATGCAGGTCCCATGGCTACATTCTCAGGACAGTCATTATTGTGAAAATTAACCCCTCTTTCTCCTTCAACTGCCCTCCTTTTTGACATTCACTTGCCAGCCTTGGGGCTCGAGGTGAGAGCCATCCAGTCTAAATGTCCCCTGCAGGGTTCATATCTGTGAATCCTCTGAACAGTATGGACAATAATGAGAAGCAGGACACCAAGGCAATGAACCGATGGTTTATCACTCAGCTGCCTACTGGACAGCTACAGGAAATTCTCGTTTGAGACGAAGAAAAATAAACCGACTGCCAAATCTGCTTGTTAAACTCTCCTGTTGAAAACGACACAGTTAAAGGATGAATTTATTACCTCAATTGATTAATATTAGCTTCATAAACATGTTCTGTTGTACTTACTGACGTACATTTTTTCCTACCTCAACTTTCTGCATATCCAAAACAAATATTGACCTGATTTCTGATGGCCCCCAGTACACTCCTCTGCCTAAGAGGATTTGTTAAACCAACTTGGAACATTACAGCATAGTTCAGACCCTTCAGCCCACAGTATCGTGATGGCCTATATCAACCTCTTTAAAACTTTTCACCTTTCTCGATTCGCCCCTCTATTTTCTTACATCCATGTGCTTATCGAAGAGACTTTAAAGTGTACCCGTCTCCACAACCAGCTTCAGCCATGCATTCCAGTAACTCTTCGCTCTCTGTAGAAATAAAACTTCCCTCTGAAAACTCTCCCTTAACTTCCCTCCATTCACCTTAAGCAAATGTCCTCTAGCATTGAACATTACTGCCCTGGGAAAAAAAGGTGCTGGATGTCCAATTTATCAGTGTCTCTCATAATTTTATATACCCCTATTATTAAGTCACTCCTCATCCTCCATCGCTCCAAGGATAAAAGTCCTAGCTCTATCAACTTCATATGACATATTATCTAATTCACTGTGTCTTCACAACTTACTGTATCATTTTCCAACTTATTGGTTGATATTGATGTTTGGCCTAGAAGTCAGCCTGAAGAAAACTGAGGTCCTCCATCAGCCAGCTCCCCACCATGACTATCAGCCCCCCCACATCTCCATCGGGCACACAAAACTCAAAACGGTCAACCAGTTTACCTATCTCGGCTGCACAATTTCATCGGATGCAAGGATCGACAACAAGATAGACAACAGACTCGCCAAGGCAAATAGCGCCTTTGGAAGACTACACAAAAGAGTCTGGAAAAACAACCAACTGAAAAACCTCACAAAGATTAGCGTATACAGATCCGTTGTCATACCCACACTCTTGTTCGGCTCCAAATCATGGGTCCTTTACCAGCATCACCTACGGCTCCTAGAACGCTTCCACCAGCGTTGTCTCCGCTCCATCCTCAACATTCATTGGAGCGACTTCATCTCCAACATCGAAGTACTCGAGATGGCAGAGGCAGACAGCATCGAATCCACGCTGCTGAATATCCAACTGCGCTGGATAGGTCACGTCTCCAGAATGGAGGACCATCGCCTTCCCAAGATCGTGTTATATGGCGAGCTCTCCATTGGCCACCGAGACAGAGGTGCACCAAAGAAGAGGTACAAGGACTGCCTAAAGAAAGCTCTTGGTGCCTGCCACATTGACCACCGCCAGTGGGCTGATATCGCCTCAAACCGTGCATCTTGGTGCCTCACAGTTTGGCGGGCAGCAACCTCCTTTGAAGAAGACCGCAGAGCCCACCTCACTGTCAAAAGACAAAGGGGGAAAAACCCAACCCCAACCAACCAATTTTCCCTTGCAACCGCTGCAACTGTGTCTACCTGTCCCGCATCAGACTTGTCAGCCGCAAACGAGCCTGCTGTTGACGTGGACTTTACCCCTCCATAAATCTTCGTCTGCGAAGCCAAGCCAAAGAAAGAGGTTGATATTGAAAACCTGGAATTACTGTTTGAACACGTGGGCAATAATTTTTAAGTTTAATTTTTTAAAATTTAGAGATACACCACGGTAACACGAGCTTCCAGCCCACGGGCCAGTGATGTCCAAATGTGCCAAACCCTGTTTGTTTTTGGAGGGTCTGAAGAAACTGGAGCATCTGATGGAAAACAAGGGGAGAATGTACAAACTCAGGATTCCAACCTGGGCTGGTGGTGCTCTGGGAGCATCATGTTAACCAATACGCTAACCTAATATGAATATTGGGCTGAATACACTGAAGCATCAGATCTGTGTTGGTTGAAGGCTATCTTAGCCCTTACCTGATGAACTCGCTTTTCCCTTTCAGATGACTGAAGAATCTGCTCCAAAGTGGCCACTTGTTCAGCCAAGAACTTCCTCTCTCGCTCCCCACGCTTGATGGTCTCTTCTTGCTGCCTGAGTGCAGTTTGTGCTTCACTCAGCTGCCCATCTAATCCACGTTTCCCTTTCAGGCAAAGCAGGGAAATTTTTTAAAATTGCGACTTCATGGGCAACTTGCCACCTGTCATCAAACACTTTCATCTGAGACTCCAGTAGTCATCAGATCTTTATGGAATAGAGCAGGAATTAGCCATTCAACCACTCCAGCATACTCTTCCTTTACTTCAGCTCCATGTTTCTGTTCTCTGATCAGATCCCTTGATTCCTTCCATATCTCATTACCATGTGAGCACTGGTGGACAACTGCCAGCATTTAAGAAGTGGTTCTCAACCTTTATCTTTCCACTCACATACCACTTTAAGTATTCCTTATGCCATATGTGCTCTGCGATTAGTAAGGGATTGCTTAAGGTGGTATGTGAATGGAAAGAAAAAAATTGAAAACCACTATTTTAATTGTACCTAATTGACTCGTTATGTGCACGGTTTCCTAACTCTAAAGGAAATGGGGTAATGACAGTTTTTCTCAAGCAAAATATTTCTAGAGCAGTGATTCTCAACCTTCCCTTCCCACCCATATATCTCACCTTAAGCAATCCCTTACTAATCACAGAGCACCGATGGCATAGGGGTTACTTAAAGTGGGATGTGGGTAGAAAGAAAAAGGTTGAGAACCACTGGTCTAATTGAACTCTTGAATGACCTAGCATTGAAGGATCTGAGCTCGATGTTGGAAATCGGTGTGAATACAGAAAGGTTGCTCTCTGGTCGGCATGGACTTAGTGGGCTGAATGGCCTTT
Organism: Narcine bancroftii; assembly: GCF_036971445.1. NCBI lineage: Eukaryota > Metazoa > Chordata > Chondrichthyes > Torpediniformes > Narcinidae > Narcine > Narcine bancroftii. The sequence continues at coordinate 66,879,451 of NC_091477.1, read as the reverse complement.
TCCCATGTAAGTGGAGTCTGGAAAGTTATTTCCATTAGAAATGTAAAGAGGAGTACTGCATTATTAGCCATATGAACATGATGGCTGAAAGGTCAAATGGCACAGTGGAGATAGGAGAGAACAAGAAACCTTAGTGGAAGAAGTTGACGGGCAACAGCCATTCTCTTGGGCAAAGTATTAATCAAGAATATCTTGTCAAAAAGATAACACAATAATTATGGGAGGTTTAAATTTATAAGACTGGGGAAATCAAACCTGAAGTTTGAAAGACATATACATAAAATGGAATTGGGACATTTTCAATATAAAAGTGATGTTGGGACAGGTTCCTTCATATCCTATTCTGTGAAATGCAGCAAGGTTAATTACTCCAGCTGATACAGGGATCCTCTAATGGAAAGTGATCACAATTTTATACAATTTTGACTTGACATGTTTGAAAGTAACACATTAATTCAGCATTGAAATAAAATCCAGCTGATTGATGAGGAATGAGTGCTTTGGGAGAAGAAGCTTGAGAAGTTATGTTAAAAACTTTGCAGAGAGAGAAAAAAAATAGAGGGACATGTAAGACAAAGAGAAACAGAAAATGCTGGAAATTTAGTTCTGCTCAGTTCTCAGTTTCAGGAAAGAATCCCAGCCCAGAAATATTTACGGTTTCTCTTTCCGCAGATGCTGCCTGGCCTGCTGGGTGTTTCCACCATTTTGTTTTTGTCTTTATTTCAGACTTCCACAGTTTCTTTTATTTCCCTTTAAGGAAAATATACATGAAAGAACTAAATTCACCTTGGGAAAAGTGATCCTTCTCCAGGTAACTCAAGAGCTTAATAATATTAGATTGAAAGGGAGTGGTTACACTTTTTCGAGTTTTCAGGATTCTTGGAAACAAATTTAATTGATGGAATAAAAAAGAGTAAAGTTGCAGGGAATAAAAAGAGAATAAACTTCAAAGAAATAGATAACAGAATAGACACTTTTACCTTTGTGTAAGGTGTGTCAAAAGATAAAAAAACATTTAGCTGTGGAGGAAGTAGAAATAATAATGGGAATAAGACCATGGCAAGAAAGGAATATTTTATATTAATCTTTCCTGTAGAACAGGTGGGAAACTATTTAAAATGAATGAGAAACTTAATACCAACAAAGAGCAGTTCTATTTATGGAACTAAATGCCATCTAAAATCCAACATGCATAGATTCAGAAACAGTCACTTTGGCTCAATTCATCCATGCCAGCCACAATGTGTATGCTTCTTTGGCTTGGCTTCGCGGACGAAGATTTATGGGGGGGGTAAAAGTCCACATCAGCTGCAGGCTCGTTTGTGGCTGACAAGTCCGATGCGGGACAGGCAGACATGGTTGCAGCGGCTGCAGGGGAAAATTGGTTGGTTGGGGTTGGGTGTTGGGTTTTTCCTCCTTTGCCTTTTGTCAGTGAGGTGGGCTCTGCGGTCTTCTTCAAAGGAGGTTGCTGCCCGCCAAACTGTGAGGCGCCAAGATGCACGGTTTGAGGCGCTATCAGCCCACTGGCGGTGGTCAATGTGGCAGGCACCAAGAGATTTCTTTAGGCAGTCCTTGTACCTTTTCTTTGGTGCACCTCTGTCATGGTGGCCAGTGGAGAGCTCGCCATATAACATGATCTTGGGAAGGCGATGGTCCTCCATTCTGGAGACGTGACACACCCAGCGCAGCTGGATCTTCAGCAGCGTGGACTTGATGCTGTCGGCCTCTGCCATCTCGAGTACTTCGACGTTAGGGATGAAAGCGCTCCAATGGATGTTGAGGATGGAGCGGAGACAACGCTGATGGAAGCGTTCTAGGAGCCGTAGGTGATGCCGGTAGAGGACCCATGATTCGGAACCGAACAGGAGTGTGGGTATGACAACGGCTCTGTATACGCTTATCTTTGTGAGGTTTTTCAGTTGGTTGTTTTTCCAGACTCTTTTGTGTAGTCTTCCAAAGGCGCTATTTGCCTTGGCGAGTCTGTTGTCTATCTCATTGTCGATCCTTGCATCTGATGAAATGGTGCAGCCGAGATAGGTAAACTGGTTGACCGTTTTGAGTTTTGTGTGCCCGATGGAGATGTGGGGGGGCTGGTAGTCATGGTGGGGAGCTGGCTGATGGAGGACCTCAGTTTTCTTCAGGCTGACTTCCAGGCCAAACATTTTGGCAGTTTCCGCAAAGCAGGATGTCAAGCGCTGAAGAGCTGGCTCTGAATGGGCAACTAAAGAGGCATCGTCTGCAAAGAGTAGTTCACGGACAAGTTGCTCTTGTGTCTTGGTGTGAGCTTGCAGGCGCCTCAGATTGAAGAGACTGCCATCCGTGCGGTACCGCATGTAAACAGCGTCTTCATTGTTGGGGTCTTTCATGGCTTGGTTCAGCATCATGCTGAAGAAGATTGAAAAGAGGGTTGGTGCCAGAACACAGCCTTGCTTCACGCCATTGTTAATGGAGAAGGGTTCAGAGAGCTCATTGCTGTATCTGACCCGACCTTGTTGGTTTTCGTGCAGTTGGATAATCATGTTGAGGAACTTTGGGGGACATCCGATGCGCTCTAGTATTTGCCAAAGCCCTTTCCTGCTCACGGTGTCGAAGGCTTTGGTGAGGTCAACAAAGGTGATGTAGAGTCCTTTGTTTTGTTCTCTGCACTTTTCTTGGAGCTGTCTGAGGGCAAAGACCATGTCAGTAGTTCCTCTGTTTGCGCGAAAGCCGCACTGTGATTCTGGGAGAATATTCTCGGCGACACTAGGTATTATTCTATTTAGTAGAATCCTAGCGAAGATTTTGCCTGCAATGGAGAGCAACGTGATTCCCCTGTAGTTTGAGCAGTCTGATTTCTCGCCTTTGTTTTTGTACAGGGTGTTGATGGTGGCATCACGAAGATCCTGAGGCAGTTTTCTTTGGTCCCAACAAAGCTTGAAAAACTCATGCAGTTTGGCATGCAGGGTTTTGCCGCCAGCCTTCCAGACCTCTGGGGGGATTCCATCCATACCTGCTGCTTTGCCACTTTTCAGTTGTTCGATTGCCTTATATGTCTCATCTCCCTCAACAGCCCCTAAGGCTAGAGCTGGATGAGGTCCTCACCCTGGATGAGACATATAAGGCAATCGAACAACTGAAAAGTGGCAAAGCAGCAGGTATGGACAATGTGTATGCATGCCAATTCTATTTGCCCATATCCTTCTCAACCTTTCCTATCCATGTAGCTGTGTAAATTCTAAGGTGTAAAGGAGGATGAGAGAAGCGATGGTGAAAACTTCTAAGGTGATCATCCAAAATTCTGAAGATTCCAGTTGTGATTGTACACTTCAGGAGTCATTGGAGAAGTAGCGGTTTTGGAGGCCGTGCAGAGGAGGTTCATCCACCAGGACAATTCCAGAGATGAAGGGAGTTAGCCTGTGAGGAGAGACTGAGGCACCTGGGACTGTACTCATTGGAATTCAGAAGAATGAGAGAGAATAAGATGAAACACATGAAATTCTGAAATGGAGGCTGGAAAGTTATTTCCATTGGTAAGTGGGTCAAGATTCAAGGGAGTAGGTTTAAGAACTGTTTCTGTCAACTAGTGATAGATTTGTAGAATTCTCTGTCTGGGCAAAAGCAGAGGAGTTGCTGCCTCATTAAATATTGTATTAGATATATCTTTGCGTTGTAGGGAAGTTAGAGGTTATGGGGAAAAGATAGGTGGGTGGGTGGGTGCAGCTGCACATGTTACATCTTGAGATTAGCAGTTACCTATCAGCACAGTTCAGGATGTCGCGATCAGAAAGAAATGGGTCTTTTCTGCTCAAGAAGCTGATATTAATAGAGAATGCACAGATTAGAAGGCAGCCCAGCTGTCCTGACAGGGGAAAGGACAGGGACATTCATCCAGTGAACAGCAAGGGAACAAAATGAGTGTAATGTGGGGAGGTTATTTACATCAGGACAGCTGGACTGAAAACAGAATAGTTTGTTAAATGGTTAAAAAAATGATAGATACTGGTGCACAAGAGGGATCAGATATGCTGATACATGGAACACTGCAAGCCAGATTCAGAATTTATTGTCACGAACATGTCACGAAAGTTGTTGTTTTGTTGCCAAATCACAGTGCAAAGAGTTATATAAACCACCTTACAAAAATAAATAAAATAGTGCAAGAAACATGGACATTAACTTCAAGTTAATATGATGGTAGCATGTTGGCTTTTGTTACAAGTGTGTTGGAGTATAAGGAAAGATTGTTGTTCTGTAATAGGATGGGCCAGGGCAGGTTAAAACCAGAACATTGTTCCCATGGATGGAGCATGCATTGTTATTTCCACACAAAAGTGATATACACATAGATTCATTTTGTATATGCATCATTCTCTGTTAGCCAATGCATTTCCACCTTTGATTTTCATGGAGCACCACTACAACCCTAACAAATGTAACATGCCATTTCACCCACCTTCCTCTGTCTCAGCCAAGGATTTCTGGAGCTGCTGAGCATATGCGTTCACTCGATCCTGTACTGCGTCCATCTGCTTCAGCTTCTGGGCCAGGTTCGTTAGCTGAATGTGAGCCTCATCCTAAATTAGGAATTGAATAATAAGTCTTCAAACCTCTTCCCACCTGGCCATGGATGCTCTGTGAAGCACGAGCCTGACTGGTCAGTGGTCAGAACATGACAGAAGTGCAACCAATGTTCTTCAAAGTGGGAAATCTGCTCACTTTATTTAATCTGGCCCATACCAGAATCCAGACTACAGCACATAAACATGAAGTTGTTTCACATTATGTCAAGGTTGAGCCCATTCAGCGCATTGGTCCCATGCCAGCAACCCCATTATTTGCATGTTCCTTATTTTCCTCCACGCCTCAACAAGCTCATCAATTCATCTTTGATTCTCTATGCTATTATCCCACATTACAGGGTAAACCTGCCAATTAGTTACACCAAACCAAAATAACACTAACTGAAATAGTTCAGAAGGGTAGTGTATTGAGGCTAATTAAGGATGGGCAACTTATCCTTTTTTTTTATACTCATATCCTTTGAATGCAGTTTTGAGGGAATGGCTGATTGTTTTTCTTACTGATGGGTAGTGTGGTTAGCATAGCTATTCCACTGCTGTCTTTAAGGAGTCTGTACGTTCTCCTCATGACCTGCATGGGCATCCCCCGGGTGCTCCAGTTTCCTCTCACATTTAGAAGACGTGCAGGGTTGGTAGGTTGAATGGCCACATGGGTGTATTTGGGCAGAATAGCTTCATGGGCTAGAAGGGCCAGTTACCTTTCTGCATCTCTAAATCTATTTTTTTTAATTAAAAAGCAATTTAATAGCCAAACTCTGCCATCCTCATTGGGGTATTCCTATCCATGTAAGAGGTCCTGTGACACATCCAATGAAGAGCAGGGAATATTGCATTGGTCTGGATGAACCTAATTATTCCACCAACATGCTGAGAAAATAAAATTAATTGATCATTCATGTTACACACTGATTGGAGATCTTGGCATGGCCAAAACTGACAGGTCTGTTTGCCTACAGCATTATGTTGAAATAATAATATTTCAACATAGTTCTGGAGGGAAGATTAGGGGCAAGATCAGGGGTGGGTTTTTTACACAGAGAGTTATGGGTGCCTGGAATGCCTTGCTGGGGATTGGGGCATTTAAGAGATTTTTAGACATGCACATGGATGAATGAATAATAGAGGGTTATAGGGTAGTGTAACAGATTTGTGTTAACTTTTAATTTAGTGTTAAACTATATTTCTTTTATAAAAATGTCTTGGTAAAGTAAATTATAGAGTTTAAGTATTGTATCTGTATTCTTAGTAAGATAGCTGTGGGTTGGTACAGGGTCACACACAGGTCACAGCACATTTATAGAGAACCATTGTTTTCTGAGAAGAGTGTTCATTCTTGGAGTCGATGTGTCTTGGAAAGACAGAACTAATGGATTTAAAGTGGGGCTTAATTATTCAACAACTGCTGAGAAAGCCATCTGTTCTTAATCAAAACCACTGGAACAGAGATGAGGTCAGATGTTGTTATGGATATGGAATGGTTTTGAAAAAGGAACATAATTTAGGTAGAAATAAAACTAATGGTCATGTGGTTCCCAGGAATTGGGACTCATCTCAGTGTTGATGTAACAGTCACATGATTTGGAGAAATATATTACCATATTCAGACATTTTGAGTTCAGTTTTTGGAAGAGTTCATTTTGGAGAGTACAGAAGTCAAACCTCCTGTGATACTGGGGTTAAAACTTTGTTAAAAATAGGATGAGTTACAGTAACCAGAATTGGTGCTGTTGTAGTGTGTTACTCCTTGGAAAAGGGGAACACAGTATCAGTGGCTTTTGAAATAAGGAAAACCATTTGCTGTCTCTTTGGAAAAGAGGACAGATCTCTACTGGGTCTGTTTTTATGTGGACACTTCATTTAACCCTTGTCTGGTTTGTGACTTCATCATGGAAGAAGGTAACCACATTTGTTTAACCCTTGTCTGGGTTTGTGAATTCATCATGGAAGAAAATAGCCTTATTCGCAGTCTCTGAGAAGAGCGCAGCTTCTTTGTGTGGAAAACATAATTGTGAGTAAAGAGGCCTGAAGATATGATGTTTAAAAGCACTTTTAAATTATTTTTGAACTGAGAATTTAAGACCTTCAAGCACGACTAAAATGATGCTGAAGTTTTAAAGATTGACTTTTCAGAGTGAGACTTTAATTATTCACTCACACACACACACACACACACACATACACACACGCACACACACACACACACACACACACACATTTACATTTGCGCATTGTGGGGTTAACTTTAGAGTTAAGTAGATTTAGAGATAAGTAAGAAATGTGATATTATTAATAGTCAAATAAAAAAATTATTATTTTGAATTTACCATTGTCTGGTGAATTTTCCATTTCTGTTACTGTGTTAGTGCTAACAAAGTCTCTTTCGTCCCCAAAAAACTAATTGCTAGTTTGTAACTGAAGAGAGAGTTTAGTACTTCTTTTTAGGAAGGAATATATGGGTTGGCAAAACATTGAGGGCTGAAGGGCTTCTACTCTGGTATACAGTTTGTTCTGTGTTCTAATAATTCCCTGAATATTGAGCACTTGAGTTCCACTTAAGGGAAATGTCTCTTCCCTTTTATTTATTTTTGATTTTTGTTTTCTTATTTTATTGATAGTGAGGACTTTTTGAAGGGACTTGCCCTCTCTGAATGCTTGCAAGGATTCCTTTCTGATCTCTTCTTCTGAACAGATACCAACACTTCACTCTACTTGGAAAGCAAGTTTGCCCAGTGACAGGCTGCCAACACTTCACTCTACTTGGAAAGCAAGTTTGCCCAGTGACAGGCTGGATGATCAAGGCTTGCAAAGGGACTTTGTTGATTTCTATAGCTGTTGCCTGGACGTATTGTCTCACTTAACGGTGTATAATTCTTGTACAAGACAGCAGTGAAGCTCTATCTGTGTGCATTTCTGGTCTCTCAATTATAGCAAGGACATCATTAAGCTGGAAAGAGTCCAGAAAAGATTCACAAGCACGTTGGTGGGTTGGAGGGCTTGAGCTACAAGGAGAAGTGAGATAGACCGGGATTGTTCTCCCTGGAGTGAAGCACAAAAGTCTACAGATGCTGCGATTGCAGTAAAAACACACAGAAATCCTGGAGGAAGACTGCAAGTCTTGTAGAGTCCATAGGAGGTAAATATATAAATAATTGGTGTTTCAGACTGAAATGTATCTTTATCTCCTATGGACTCTGTGAGACCTGCTGTCTTCCTCCAGCATTTCTGTGATTTTTCTCTCTTGAACTCAGGAAGCTAAGGGGTAACCTTACAGAGCTATATAAAATTATGTGGGGCAGGGATAAGGTGAATGGTCACTGTCTTTTTCCCGGGTAGGTTAGTCCAAAATAGGGGCCATAGATTTAAGGTGAGAAGGGAAAGATTGGGGTGGCATGATTGGTGTAGTGGTTAGAGCATTGCCTTTACAATGCCAGTGATTGGGACTGGGCTTGGGTTCAAATCCCGCCCTGTCTTTAAAGAGTTTGTACATTCTCCCCTGTCCCCAAACCATTTCCCGGGGGCTTTGGTTTCTTTCCACCATTCAAAACGTATGAGGAGAGTAGGTTAATTGGGTGATACAGACCCATGGGCTGAAATGACCTGTTACCAAGCTGTATGTCTAAATTTTTAAAGAAATTACAAGAGGATTTGAGGGGTAACATTTTCATGAAGGGGATGGAATGAGCTAACTTTGCAAGCTGTAGAGCTAGGTACAACTGAAATGTTTAAAAAGCATTTGGGCAGGTGCTTGGTTAGGAAAGGTTTGGAGGGACCAAACACAGGCATACGGGATCAGCTATTTGGCCAAGATGAGTTGAGCCGAAGAACCTGTTTTCATGTTGTATAAATCTATGTCTATATGGATATTGCTGTCTTGGGATCACCTGCACGTCTCACACAGACGTGCAGATCAATTTATTTAGCAGAGTTAAAGCAGTTGAGTACACGTGATTTCTGAGATACTTGACCCTGTGCTTTTGTGTGTCGCAAAGTTCCTGCAGGCAATCTTTCAGGGCACTTTCAATCATGTCAGGATTGAAGTCTCCTACATTCTGCTCGCCTCGGGAAGGTGACAGAGAGCGGTAAGGTGAGACAAAGCGGCTGTGACTGGAAGATCCAGCTTGTGGAACTCGGTTGCTCCATCCATCAGTGGTGGTCGTGGTAAAAGTGTTGTCAAATCCTGGTGTTCCAGAACACAAAGAATCTAATTAATCACAGAAGAGGAAGCAAATACCATTTCCAGCACAGAAAGTGGTTGCTTGGCCTGTTGTTCACACCATCTCCATCTAGTTAGCTTCACTGCCACACCCTCTCCCCACAATCCTTCAAATTCTCCTTTATAATTAATTTACCATTTCCATTAGAATATAATTAAAATTGCCTCTATGTTTCTTTCATCTACTGAGCTGAGATCCTCCCACATGAGATGTAATAACACTTCTCCCTATATCACTTTTGGTTTACTTGCCAACCTCCTTCACTCTATCCCCCGTCCCCTTTGTTCTTGACCAGTTCATCTCAATTCACCATGTTCCAGATTATTTATTGTGACAGAGTATTTAGAGGTGGTTTAGGAGGGATTGTTAGAGCAAGTTGGACACAAACATTTTAAAACACAGAATTTTTGCAGGACTTTTACAGAATACTGATTTGCAGAAAGCAACAAGGTAGCAACATTCAGCAGTGTGCCTGGGAGAGCTTGTAATCTTTGCAGGCAGAGGAGAACAGTTTTGCTCTCAGAGAGGGAGGGAGCTGAGGGAGGAGAGACACAGACTTCAGTTGCATAGGGACAAGCTGGCAAACTTTGGAAGACTGCCTGGTCAAAGGAGAAGACTAGCTGTCTGAAAGGTGACCTGAAAGAAAGAGAATCATCTGGAGAACCCTGAAGAGGGCAAGTTTCATCAGCAAGACTGATTGGAAAGGAATCAGGTGCGGATGTCCTGGAACAAAACAAATCTCTCTCAGAAAACCAACCAGAACCCTCCTGAATGGTAACCATTTGCCTGTTAAGCACCAAAGCCTGGTGAACTTGTGCACAGTACAAGAATTGTCTGCAACCAGTGAGATTGGACTGTGATCGAAAGAACTTTTCTAAGCCTATATACACATTACACACACCTGTGCTTAATATTAGAAGATGGATTAAGTAGGTTAAATAAATTGATAGTAATAAGTTAAAGTTTAATTCTGTTTTCTTGTTCAAATATAATTAAAAACCACTTTTGTTTAAGTACCCCTTTGTGTTGTGGTGCATATCTTTTCCTGCTGGGTTTTGGGGTGGTCTGGACTCCGTAACATTATCATCTTAAATCCCTCTTGAATTCTCCAGTTGATCCAGACAACAGAATCTTTTCATTCCTGGTATCTCATATATACCTTCTCCAAAATGTTACCTCCTTCCATTAATTGGGCAAACCCACATTTAACAAAGATTTGTTGTGATTTCTTTGCTCTTAGACTCCGTGCCTCCCTCTCTAAACCCCAGGGTCCAAAATGCTTGCTCAAAGAGCTGGATACATTGCAGTGTGGGAGGGAGCTGCTCTGTTCAAGAATGGAAGAAACAGCAGAAGGTGATGAATGCAGCTCAGAGCATCACACAACTTTCCTTCCCTTCTATAGTCTCCATTTCCCATTGCCCATTGCCTTGGAAAGACAGCCAACATCACTGAAGGATACATCACATCCTGGACACCCTCTCTTCCTCCTCCCACTGGGGAGAAGGCTCAAAAGTGTGAACTTCCACACTGACAGGCTTAAAGACAGTTTCTTCCCTGCAGCCATTAGGCTCTTGAATGAACTCCACCATGGTGTTCCCATGATTCCCTTGCTTTGTTCTATTTTATCTTTGTTTCCTGAAGATTCCAACGTCTTCAGTTTTTGTGCTTCGCTGGAAAAGATTTTATTAGGCACATTTTCAAAATATAAAAGAACACCAGAGTGCTAGGGTAAATTAGGCAAAGAGAAAAATCAGTGTTCAGGAACAATTAAACCCAGGATCCAGCGATTGGCATATTCATAAATACGGTAATAGTAATGAGCAGCTAAAGTAACCTATTTGGCTTTGGTACCTTTACTGGGGGAGTGTGGTCTCTGCCGTGATGGGCTCCAGTCGGATCGTCCAATTCCTAAAGTTTTCTGCAACATAGAGTGCAAGCTCTCCAACCTGAATTCTGCATCCCTCTTGGCAGTCTCCACTTTATTCAGTTCAGCTTCAAGTCCGATGATACGGCCTTCCATGACACGAATCTTCAACATCAACTTATCCCCCTCTTCCAGGGCCCGTTGCAGCTTCTTTTCCAGGTTGCAGTTGTTGTCCAGGAACTTCCTCTCATTCACCCGGCCATGCTCCAATTGTTCAAGAAGTTCCTTCTCACAAACGTGAGACTTAGTTTCCATGTCTACTATCTTCTTTTGAAGGGCAGCAATCTGTAAGGTGGGTAACATACAAATCTCATTAGTGGCAGTGTAAACCAATTGAAATAGTGAGCTGACTTCATTTTATTCACATGCTTGTCATGAATTAGATAAGTTCACTCCAGGACTTAATTTAAAGACCTATTTTTACATTGATTGAAATATCCTGAAATTCATCGTGAGATCAGAGGGTCTTGGAGCTAAACTAGGCTATTCAGCCCATCCACTGTGTCATTCCTTTATTGTTTTTTTCAACTCCATTCTCCTGTTAACTCGATTTCCTTGCTAATCAAGATTCTATCAAACTCTGTCTTAAATATACCCAATGACTTGGACTCCACAGCGGTCCATGGCAACAAATTCCATAGATATCTCATCAAGTTAATTGCCATCTTATTGTACAACCCGATGAAACAGTATTTTCTGGTCCTCGATGCAAAACATGCAGACACACAACCTGATATAACACACATACAGACGAGCAATGCATACACAGGACAAGTATTTTAGCTATACAAATAAATAAATATATATTGTTTTGTAAAAACCTGTGCAGACCTGTATGATACTGATTTTTTGCAGATTGCTGTCCTTCTAAACAAGTTAGTAGATATGGAAAATAAATTTCATTTTCATGAGAAAGAACTTCTCGAACAGTTGGAGCAGGGCCAGGTGAATGAGAGGAAGTTCCTAGTACCAATGGTTAGTGGGAGCAGTTCCTTTGGTCGTTCAGCATTCTCACTGCCCATGGGAAGAAGCTGTTCCTCAGCCTGGTGGTGGTGGCTCTGATACTCCTGTATCTCTTACCCGATGGGAGAAGATGAAAGATGCTGTGTGCAGGGTGGAAGGGGTCTTCAATAATTTTATGCACCCTCTTCACACAACAATTCCAGTAGATCACATCGATGGTGGTTGAGGGAGACTTCAGTGATCTCTGATCAGCGGATTGACCTCCGATCCATTTCTCAGCAGCAGCTGTAACACACTATGATGCAGCCGGCCAGGATGCTCTCGATAGAGATCCTAAAGAAGGTTGACATAATAGTGCCCGATAGCCTTGCCCACTTCAGTCTTGGCAGGAAGTACAGTCGCTTTTGTGCTTTCCTGACGTTGAGTGTCCATGATAGGTCACTAGTTTAGTGAACTCCAAGGAACTTGGTGCTCTCCTCATTCTCTACTGCAGAGTTGTTGATGTGCAGTGGAGGGTGGTCATTCTTGGTCCTCCTGAAGTCCACAATCATCTCCTTTGTCTTGTCCATGTTGAGACTAAGGTTGTTCCTCTCGCATCATTTCACGAGATTTTCCACCTCTTCTCTGTCATGCGGCTCGTCATTGTTGCTGATGAGGCCGACGACTGTTGTGTCATCTGCAAACTTGATGAAACTGTTGAAGTTGGATCTGGCAATGAAAACATGGGTCAGTACTGTGAACAGGAGCGGGCTGAACAAATGGCCCTGAGGTCCCCCAGTGTTTAGCGTGATGGTGCTCAACGTCCTGTATCGACCCAGACAAATTGTGGTCTTTCCATTAGGAAGTCCAGGATCCAATTACAGAGAGTGATGTTGAATCCCAGCGATGACAGCTTCTCCAACAGCCTCTGGGGATTGATCATATTAAAAGCCAAGCTGAAGTCAATGAGCAGCAGCCTGGTGTATGAGGCGTCATTCTCCAGGTGGGCCAGGACAGAGTGAAGTGAAAAAGATATAACATTGTCAATGGAATGGTTTCTTCTAGAGGTGAATTGAAATGGATCCAGTGACTCTGGGAGGTGTGCTTTGAAGCGTTCCATCACCAGACACTTGAAGCATTTCATAAAGGTGGAGGTCAGTGCCACAGGGGAGTAGTCATTGAGGCCTATTAGTGTCGCCCTCTCGAATGGTGGCTGTCTTGAACCCTGCAGTAACAATGAACTGCTACAGTGAGGTGCTGAAGATGCCTGTAAGGACCTCCATCAGATGGCCTGCAAAGTCCTCCAGTATCTGACCAAGTACCTTGTGTGGTCCTGTTGCCTTATGCTGGTTCACCTTGGATAGGATTCTCCTCACCTCGGCTGTCGCTAAGTATGGGGCCTATTCATCAGGGGGACGTGAAGCTTTCTTTGGTGTTATCCTGTCCTTATCATCATACCGTACATAAAAGATGTTCAATCTGTCTGGAAAGGAGGAGTCATTATCCTTATTTTTAAAGGCTAGCTTGTGATCCGTTATAGACTTGATACCTCGTATCGCAGGTGTCACATAGCTGTACCCGCACTTTGCCTCTGGATTGCACAGGAGAGTTCAACCCTGGCTGATCTTAGTGCCATCCTGTCCCCTGTCCTGAAGGCAGCATCACGAACTCTAAGAAGGGCCCGGACCTTTGCATCCAACCATGGTTTTTGGTTAGCCCTGGTTGAGAAGCATTTAATCTCGTTGATATCCTCAAGGTACTTGCTGATGTAGCCAGGCATTGAGCTCGTGTTCTCCTCTATGTTTACATGACTATTGCAGGTGGCCGCCTCCCTGACAAAGCTCCACTCCATGGTCTCAAAGCAGACTTGCAGTGCTGCTATTTCCCCCCTCCCCACCCCCCGACCACGTCCTGATCTCCCCGCGAACTGACCTACTTTGCTCTGCAGGCAGTCTGTACACCAGGGACGGTGATTGTACATCTGATCCGTGATGTTCTCTTCTCTGGTGGCATAGTTCACATGCTGTTGAAACTGTTGTAGGACTATTTTCAGGTTGGAGAGATTGATTGAAGATCCCAGCAACAATTGCAGCATCGTCTGGGCTTCACAGATGGCACTGTAAAGCTCTTCATGGCTTTACCCTCATTTGCTGAAGACAGAATGTAGACTGTTCCACCTCAGTCCCTTCTCTCTCCTCTTCATCCTCCCAGGTTCCAACACTCACCCTCTTCTATCTAACCTCAGTCCCATTACCTCATTATTTTCCTTCCAACCCCCCTACCCACCACCCCCATCGATGGTCCCGTCAGTCCTTTGACTTGTCCTTTGGCTCCAGCTGTCTCCGTTCTTCAGGTTCTCTGGTTTCTGATAGACCACTCCTCATTCTCCTTCTCTTCCTTACCCCTCTGTCTCATTCCCTCCACCTCCACCCCTTCCCTCTTCATTCATAAATCTATCCCCCCACCACCAACCCCTTCCCCCCATTTGCTGTGGTGCCCTCCTTCCCTTATCCACCTATTACTTCTTGCCTGTCGAACTGTGCTCCCCTCCCTGCCCCTCTGCACCCACCCCCCACCACCATTTTATTCAGGCATCTGCCTACATTTTGATCATACCTAAGGGGTCAATTGCGAGACGTTGGTTGTATACCTTTATCTTTCCTACATAAAGGACACTGTCTGATCTGCTTAGTTTCTCCACCATTGTGTTTTTACTTCAACCACGGGGTCTGCAGACTTTTGTGTTTTACTCCTTTCTTCAGAAACTGTCTCCATCTAGTCCACAACCCCACACTCTTAATTTCCTTCCTTTTGTTTACTTTGCCTGTTTCCCCCTTCCACTTGCTCCCAACTCCATTTCATGGCTCCATTGTCCTTCATTCTAACCTGGTCCACCCACTGATCCCAGTCCATCTCTTAAATACTAACTGTCGTTTCTCTCCCTACTCATCCCAAAACAGGGGTTCCTTCTGAAATGTCAGAACCAGAATCAGGATTTACTGTCATGAGCAAGTCATGAAATTTGTTGCTTTGTGACAGCATCACAGTGAAAACCTTCATATAAACCACCTTACAAAAATAAATAAAAATAGTGCACAAAATGTTAAAGTCAGGCCGTGTCTCCGATTCATTGATTATTCAGGAATCTGATGGCAGCGGGGAAGAAGCTGTCCTTGTGCCGCTGAGTGCTCGTCTTTTGGCTCCTGTACCTTGTCCTTGATGGTAGCAGAGTGAAGAGGGCATGGCCTGGGTAGTGGGGTCTTTGAGGATAGAGGCTGCTAACGCTGCCTTGTGTAGATGACCTCGATGGAGTGAAGTCTGGTGCTGGTGATGTCGCAGGCCGAGTTCATAACCCTCTGGAGTTCATTGTTGTCCTTAGAGTTGGCACCTCTGTACCAGGCAGTGATGCAATTAGCCAGAATGCTCTCCATGGTACACCTGTAGAAGTTTTCAAGAGTCCTTGGTGACATACCGAACCATCTCAGACACCTCACAAAGTCCAGCCGGTGGCGCGCCTTCTTCATCATTTCACCAACGTGGAGGCTATGCATCTCCCTTGATAAAAGCTCCCTGACATGCTGAGTTCTTCCAAGTTTTTTTTTGCCCCAGATTCCATCATCTGCAGTGCCTTTTATTGACATTCATTTGATGACTGATTTTGACCTCTTGTCAAGGGAATAAGCCCAGAGTGAGATTAGTGATAGTGGTAAGTTACTACAAAAGCAATCAAAGTCCTTTCATTCAATACCAAAATGTGATGGAGAAACTCAGCAGGTCTCGCAACATCAAACGGAGGCAAAGGTATATAACAAATGTTTCAGGCCTGATCCCTTCATCAATGGACGAGCAAAAAAAAGGCAGGTATCTGAATAAAAAAGGTGAGAGGAGGATGTAAAAAGGTGTGGGGGGGAGCAGCACAGGTGGTCACGAGAATAAGGCTGAAAATTGATCGGGGGAGGGGGTTAAATAGAACCATAGAACATTACACCACAGAACAGGCCCCTTCAGCCCTTCTAGTCTGTGCTGAACCATTTTTTTTTCCTAGTCCCACTGACCTGCACCTAGTCCATGGCGCTCCATACCTCTCCCATCCATGAACCTGTCCAAATTCTTCTTACATGTTAAAATTGAGCCTGCTTTCACCAGTTCAGCTGGCAGCTGCTCCACACTCCCACCACTATCTGTGTAAAGAAGATCCCCCTCATGCTCCTCCTAAACTTTTTCCCTTTCACACTTAAACCATATCCTCTGGTTTGTATTTCACCCACCCCTCAGTGGAAAAAGCCTACACTTACTCTGTCTATCCCCCTTATAATTTTAAATACCTCTATCAATCCTCCCCTCATCTTCTACACTCCAGGGAATAAAATTCTATCTGTTTAACATTTCCCTGCAACTCAGTTCCTGAAATTTGGGCAACATCCTAGTAATCTTCTCTGCACTCTTTCTAACTTATTGATATCTTTTCTGTAGTTATGTGACCAAAGCTTCCACACAATACTCCAAATTTGGCTTCACCAATGTCTTATACAACTTTATCATAACATCCCAACTGCTGTACTCAATACTTTGATTTATGAAGGCCATTATGCCAAAAGCTCTCTTTACAACCCGATCCACCTGTGATGCCATTTTCAAGGAATTATATTTCTGTATTCCAAGGTCCCTCTGTTTTACCATATTTTTCAGTGCCCCACCATTTATATGAATGTCCTTTCTTGGTTTGTACTTACAAAATGCAAAACCTCACACTTGTCTGCATTAAATTCCATCTGCCATTTTTCAGCCCATTTTTCCAGCTGGTCTAGATCCCTCTGCAAGTTCTGAAAACCTTCTTCATTGTCCACAATGCCTTGATCACAGTGTCATCTGCAACCTGCTGATCCAATTTACCACATTATCATCCAGATCATTGATGTAGACAACAAATAACAATGTCCCAGTACCAAACCTTGAGGACCAATCACAGGCCTCCAGTCTGAGAAGCAATCATCCACCACTACTCCCTTACTTCTCCTGTCAAGCCATTGTCGAATCCAGTTCACTACTTCACCATAAATCCCTTCCTGACTGACCTCTCATGTAGACAACAGCCACAGCTTTTCCTTCATCAACTTTCCTGGAAACCTCCTCGAAATACTCTATGTTTGGTTAAACATAACCTACCATGCACAAATCTGTGTTTGACTATCCCTAATCAGTTTCTGGCTATCCAAATAATTGTATATTCAATCTCGTAGAACACCTTCCAATAATTTACCTACTACTGACATCAGATTCACCAGCCTATCATTTCCAGGGTTACTTTTGTAGCCTTTTTTAAACAATGGAACAACATGAGCTACCCTCCAATTTTCCAGAACCACATCCATGACTAAGGACATTTTAAAGATTTCTGCCAGAACTCCTGGATCTTCAACACAGCCTCCCTCAATATCTGAGGGAATATCTTGTCAGGCAATGGGGATTTATCCACCCTTATTCACTTTAAGACAGCAAGCACCTCCTCTTGTTTAATCTGTATCGGTTCCATGACCTCACTGCTTGTTTTCCTTACTTCCCTTGACTGTGCCTATTTCCTAAGTGAATCTGGATGGAAAAAAAAACATTTAAAATCTCTCGGTTCCATACAAAGCCAACTATGATCTTCAGGGGGACCAATTTTGTCCTTTACAATCCTTTTGCTCTTAATATACCTGTAAAAACTCTTAGGATTTTCTATCACATTGTCTGCCAAAATAACCTCATGTCTTTTTTTTTTGCCTTCCTAATTTCTTTCTTGAGTTTTTGTTATACTCCTCAAGTACCTCATTTGCTGCATGTTGCTTTTACTTGTAATACTCCTCTCTCTTCT
This sequence comes from Narcine bancroftii, assembly GCF_036971445.1. Classification (NCBI taxonomy): domain Eukaryota; kingdom Metazoa; phylum Chordata; class Chondrichthyes; order Torpediniformes; family Narcinidae; genus Narcine; species Narcine bancroftii. The sequence continues at coordinate 66,861,958 of NC_091477.1, read as the reverse complement.
TCTGAACCAGTTGCTCAATATCCTTTGAAAACCCTGGTTCCCTCTGCCTGCTAACCTTGTCTTTGATCCTGACAAGAATATACAAACTCGGTACTCTCAAAATTTCACCTTTGAAGGTCCTCCACTTACCTCGCACATCCTTTCCAAAAAACAACATCCAAATCCATGCATTCTAGATCCCTTCTCATTTCCTCAAAATTGGCCTTTCTCCAATTTAGAATCTCAATCCAAGCCCCAGACCTATCATTCTCCATAATTAACTTGAAACGAATGGCATTATGATTACTGTAAAGGTAAAGGTTTCATGATTGTCTATCATAAGGAAGACAGAGTCGCCACTTGGCCCAAGGCCCCTCACAGAAATGAGGCCACAGTGAGGAAAAAATTTGCTACCATGGATTACCAAACCAGTTCTCCAACCACAGAGCTATTGGAGCCTCAGAGCTCTGTACCCAGAGCTGGAGGAAAGGAGTAACAGTATAGGGAAAGAGAGATATGAAGTGGTAGGGGCGACGGTGAGGGGAGGGTCAAGCATTAATGGAACTAGAGATGTTCATGTTAATGCTATTTGGTAGCATGGTGCCCAGATGGAATATAAGGTGTTGTTTCTCCTATTTGCAGGTGGTTTCAGTCTGGCAGTGCATGAGGACCTGGACGACATGTTGACATGGGAATGGGGTGGGGAATAGAAATGGGTTGCTATTGGCAGAACTCTGCTACTACAACAGAAAGAGCTAAGGTGCTCAACGAAGTGATCTCCCAGTCTAAATCCAGTCTCACAAAAGAGCTTTTGGAAGACCATCATCCCATCAAAATTTACCAACAAACTCCAAGATCTGGGACTCAACACCCCACTGGGTAATTGAATCCTGGATTTTCTCAGTGGGGGTTCATAAGAACATCTCTGACACAAACTCCATCAGTACCAGGGCATCACTTGTCTGCATTCTTAGCCCCCTGCTCTATTCACTTTACATCTATGACTGTGTGGCTCGGTATGACAATAATACCATTGATAAACATGCTGAAAATACCATGGTAGCAGGTTATATAAAAAGGGCGATGAGTCAGAAGGGAGATTGAAAACTTGGATGAATGATGTTCTAACAATAACCTTGCACTCAATGTCACCAAAACCAAGGAGCTGATTGTTAACTTCAGGAAGGGAAAAGAAGAGGTCTATGATCCAATGATCATTGGGAGATCAGAGGTTGAGAGAGTGAGCAAATTTAAGTTCTTGGGAGTCACTATCTTGGAGGATCTTTCCTGGACCCAGCACACAAATGGCATCATGAAGGAAGCACATCAGTGCCTCTACATCCTCAGGAGGTTTGGTATGGCATCAGAAACTTTGGCAAATTTCTACAGATATGTGGTGGAAAATGTCTTGACTGGCTGCATCACAGTCTGGTATGGGGATACCAATACCCCTGAGCATACAACCCAGGACGTCACGGGCAAACCTTTCCCCACCATCAAGAACATCTTCAGGGAACGCTGCCATCAGAGAGCAGCTACAATCATCAAGGATCCACACCCACCCAGCACACACTCTGTTCTCACTGCTGCTGCCATCAGGAAAGAGGTGTTGGTGCCACAACACCTGAACCACCAGGTTCAGGAACAGCTGCTACCCCTCCACCGTCAGACTCCTCAATGACAAACTCAATCAGGGACTCATTTAAGGACTCGTACTTATGCACTTTATTGATTTGTTTTCCTTTTTGTATTGTACAGTCAGTTTGTTTAAATTTCTTTATTTGTTTATATGTATACATTGTGTATAGTTCTTTTTTGCACTACCAATAAATGGTAATTCTGCCTCACAACACGAAAAAGCATCTCAGGATTGTACGTGATGCCATGTATGTACTCAGACAATGAATTTGAAATCTGAAATTTGTTGGAGGCCCTGAATGGTGGTGAGGGAGCAGGTGTGGGGCTTATGTAGCCTTTTATGTGGTCATGGATGTTGGTACCAAGGGGGCGATTAGTGGGAAGAGATAAGTGAATGAGGGAGTCCCATAGGCAGCAATCCCTGTGGAGGGTGGAGAGGGGAAGATGTGTCTGGTGTTGAGATCACATTGTTGGTGAAAGGAATTGCGGATGGTTGCAAGGGTGGGGCAAAGCAACACTTCACTTGTGCATCTGCAGGGGTCACCTACTGTTTCCAGTGCTCCTGTTGGGGCCTCATCTACATTAGAGAGACTAGATGCCGACTGGGAGATCTATTCATTGAGTACCATCACCATTCTGTTTGCTGTAATGATGGTGATCTCCCAGTTGCAAACTATTTCAATTCTCCATCCCATTCCAAGGTCAGTCAATGGTCCCATGCACTGCCAGATTGAGGATTGAGACTACACACACACAAATTGGAGGAACACCTCGTATTCCATCTGAGCCCCTTCCAACTCTCTCTCTCTCTCTCTCTCTCTCTCTCTCTCTCTCCCTCCCTCCCTCCCTCCCTCCCTCCCTCCCTCCCTCCCTCCCTCTCTCTCTCTCTCTCTCTCTCTCTCTCAGGAATCTGATTGCTGTTTGCTCATAACTTGTCAAAGGGCTCAGGCAAGAAACATTGGTTACATTTGCCTCCTATGGACACTGTGGGACCCGTTGAGTTTCTCCAGCACTCCTGGCATTAGCTACAATCACTGCATTTGCAGACTTTCTTGTTCAACTCCAAGCTCCTTTCAGTCCACTGTTCCGTTAAGAGTAGGAAATGGTGCCAGTTTCAAGAGTTCTAACACAGAGCATTGAGAAGATATCACCATACAACATATTTTGGTAAAACATTAAGAGTGGTATGTGGATAATACAGTGAGCAATTCAATTTAAAACTCCATCTGCTATTATCAAGAAATATTCCTCCTTCCAAAAACTTCACCTCCCAAGTAACTGCATCCTCTAATCTAATTCATTACATGTGGGTCAGGGAAATCAAATTGGCATTAACTGTGAAGAGAATGAATCAAAATTGATCAATTCAAGGTATGATTCAAAATCTATAAAATATATGTAACTTTCAGGATAATCTGCTCATATTTTTTTTGTTTTTTTTTAAATCAAAAATTTTTTCGGACCTGAGCTGACCGGGGATGTCGCGGCTCCTGGTGTCGGCAGCAGCAGACCTCGGGCTCTTGGGCAGGAGCGGGACCCTCGGGCTCCTGGCACAAGTGGGGCCTCGGTGGGGAGGTGTCAGCGATCGACGGCGGCCAGCATTTTTTTGGTGAGAATTAAACATTATTTTAATGCTTAAAAAACCTTCCTTTGTCGTTTGTTGCTGTTTAAACACTGTTACAAGTGATTCGATGCTGCTACTGGGTCGTTTTTTAAAAATGACCTGTTCTCCGAAAAAAAAAAACCTGTTTATCATAAATGGTCCTGGTCCCAAACATTTCAGATAATCGAAGTTCTACTGTAATGTTTTTGATGTCTTTTCCGTCTTCACCCAGAGCAGCGGAGTGGGGAGGGGGAGAGGGGGGAACCAAGTTCATTCTATTTGAAGTTTTATCTTGAGATATATATATATATATGGATATACACACATGTGATATTGTATTTTCAATTTTGTTTCCTTTTTTTCATTGTACTGTATTTATTATAAAAAAACAATAAAAAAGAGGGAAGTATTTTTGGTTCGGTATGATGAAGAATTGACTGGGAACAGGAAGTTTAAGATCTGATTCTAGGCCAGGGTTAATTAGCAATCTTGTTGCAAAGGGGGCCTCCAGGAAAGAGAACTGCATTCTGTTTAAAAGTATTGCAGTTCAATCCAAAATCAGCAGTTCCAATCTAAACAAAATAATAAGGGATGAAGATAAGTTTCTGGGATATACTGGGGAACCATATTGATAATGGACAGTCAGTAAGCAAGATTTAAAGGAATCATTTGTGATATGCAACAAATATGCATCATTCAAGGCACAAAGACACATGGTCCAACCATGGATTGCAAGAGAAATTAAACAGTATCAAATGAAAGGGGAAAACTTGTAAAGTATTTGCAGAGATAGATGTGAGCTTGAGTAGGAATGTTTTAGAATTCAACATAGGGTGGCGAAGTGATTGATAAAGAAAGGGAAAGCAGATTATTGGAATAAGATGGTGAGAAACATAAGAACAGACAGTAGGAGGTTCCACATGTTAAAAAAGGAAATGACCAATGTGACTCTCTCAGGCAGTCATTTAAATGGGGAAAATGGAAAGATTTGAGGAATTAAACAAATACTTTGTGTCCATCTTTACAGAAGAAGACATTGAGAAACCCAAGGGCATTGAATGTAATAAAGTTTCAGTATTAATAATGGATAATCCTACTTCTTTGCGATCTGTCTCACGGCCAACTTCTGCATCTGTAATCTTCCGCTTCAGGTCAAGAGATTCCCGCCTGCTCTCCTCATTGCGCTGCTCATCCAACGTAAAGCGGGACTGCAGATCTGCCATGTCCTTGTTCTTCTTCGCATTCTCATTGTCCAAGATCTTTACCTGAACAAACAGCAGATATAACAGCACAGGCATGAATGGAAGAGCAGATGCAGAAACAGGTTGCTGGACTTTGTGTTTTCATCCAGCCATTATCAAGGCACTTGTTTTGTGATAGATATGTATTTTTGGAGATAAATTGGCACAGGGTTTGTTAGTGTAGGTCACATACAAGCATTTTAAAACAGATCTTATTTGAAATACTGGAGCTCTGTTAATGCTAGACATGTCAGGGCCTCAGAGCCTTTTGCTAAAGCTTTGGAGAGTGCCCAAGTGACTTCACTCATGGATTTTTGTTTACAAAAAGGCAACAGATGAAAGAGCTTGTCGGAGCTGCATTCTGTCTGGAAGGGAACTTGCTGTTCCAGGAGGGTCATGTGGTTTTGCAAGCAGACAGAATCAAGCAGGCTTTCTGTGTGTGTGTGTGTGTGTGTGTGTGTGTGTGTGTGTGTGTGTGTGTGTGTGTGTGTGTGTTTGTGTGTGTGTGTGTGTGTGTGTGTGTGTGTGTGTGTGAGAGAGAGAGAGAGAGAGAGACAGAGAGAGAGAGAGACAGAGAGACAGAGATCAATTCTACAGGTTTACGGTCAGCAGCAGCAACTGGAACTGGAATGGGACAAGCTGGCAAGCTTGTGGAAAATCCCATTTGGAAGATGGATTTTGAGTGCTTAGTTCAGCCTGGTCAAAGCTCTTGTGGTTCATGCAAGAGGAGAGGACTGGCTGTCTAATGTTTCACTTGGAATAAGAGAAACAAAGAGGCACTCTATGGTGACCTGAAAGAAAGAGGTTATCATTTGGAAAACCCTGAGGGGGCAAGTTTCATCACCAAGACACTGGAGTGGCTGATTTTTTTAAAATAAGGAATCAGTTGTTGGTGTCAGTGTACAACAAATCACTCTCTGAAAACTGACAAGAACCTTCCTGAGTGGTAACTATTTACCTTTCAAGCATCAAAGCCTGGTGAACTTTATAAATGTTAAATTCTGTGCACAGTTTAAGAATTGCCTGCAACCAGTGAACTTGGTGGAATGAGAAGTGAGATTGGACTGTGAATCAAAGAACTTTTCTGAACTTATACACACATCACATATACGTGTGCATAGAATTAGAAGGGAGTTAAGTTAGGTTAGTTAAGTCAATACTGATAAGTTAAAGTTTGATTCTGTTTTCATGTTTAAAGATAGTTAAAAGCAACTTTTGGTTAAGTAACATTTTTCCTGGTGAATATCTCTTGCTGCTGGGCTTTGGGGTCCTCTTGGCTCGTAACACTTTGAAGTACATGTAGAAACTGGCAGCAAGGTCATCATGCTCACTGGTGCTTTAGATCAAATCAAGAACAAGGTACCTCCCCACAAATTCCATCCAATGTCCACATTCTCTTTAAATTGTCCATGTTGCAAATAGACCTACAGGTTATACATCCACAAGTTCCTGTCTATATTAATAGTGGTGAGGTGGAGATGGTGGAGAGCTTCAAATTCCTCAGAATAATTATCATCAATAACCTGTCCTGGTCCAATCACATTAACACTTCGATCTAGAAAGCACATTAACAACTCTACTTTTTGATAATCCTCAATGTTGCTTGCCAATTTTTATCAATGCTTTATTGAAAGGACCTTGTCTGCATGTATCACAGCTCAGTAAAGGAATTACTCTACTCAAAATCACAAGAAATTGCATAAGAGTTGCGAATATGGCTCAGGCCATCATGTAATCCGACCTCTTCCTCCCTTGATCAGCTCTGTTTAGACTTCCTGTTGCCTCAGAGAAGCTGCCAAAACATTAAAGCAGTGGTTCTCAACCTTTGTCTTTCCACTCACATCCCACTTTAAGTAATCCCTGTGTCATCGGTGCTCTGTGATTAGTAAGGGGTTGCTTAAGGTGGTACGTGAGTGAGAAGGGAAGGTTGAGAATTTTTACCCAATTCTAGACCTAATTGTTACTGAAATATTTTGTTGGAGAAAGATTGTCATTGGGCCATTTCCTTTAGAGTCATGAAACCGTCCACATAACGAGTCAATGAGGTACAATTAAAACAGTGGTTTTCAAACTTTTTCTTTCCACTCACACACCACCTTAAGCAATCCCTTCCTATTAACAGAGCACCATTGGCATAGGGATTACTTAAAGGGGGATGTGAGTGGAAAGACAAAGGTTGAGAACCACTGTCTTAGACTGCACCCAGGGCCATAACTTCCAAACTGAGCCAACATTGAAGTAAGTAGGAAGATGTGTGAATTGAAATGAAGATGTGAAGACTGCATGTGATTGTTAGGTTGGATACTATCACTGGATGGCAGAGAAGTCATGCTGAATCTCCATCAAAAGAACAGTCCACCTTCAACAAGGCAAGGGCATGAGGACTGCGCAGAATGCTCAGTAAAGATTTATGTGAGTTGGCTGATGGATTGCACTTAAAAGGATGGATTAGAAAAGTTGTGATGGTTTTTGATGCAGAAAGTTGAGGAGGGGGATCTAGAGAAACTAGATAATAGGAGGATGGCATGGCTAAGGAACAAAGGTCACAGGTATAAAATAAAGGAGAGGACAATGACAAGTGACATGAGAAGAATCAATCAATAAATGCTTTATTTCATCGCAAGTTGCTGATAAACCCACTCCATGGATGCTTCATTAGTGAATTAAATCTATCTTCAGTGATCTCCCTCTCTTTCTCTCTTCAACCTCTCTATCAATGACACTTCTCCACAGAATGAAAGATGTGATTTGCTCTATTTTAATTTAAAAAAATTTAGACGTACAGCGAGGTAACAGGCCATTTCAGCCCATGAGTCTGTGCCACTCAATTTACACCCAATTAACCTACACCCCCGGTATATTAAAAAAAAATTACACAGTGCTTTCCTTTTCAATGCTGTGCATATAAAGAAGTCCTACTGCTCTGTTGCAGTGTTACCAGTGCGGCTGTGTGACACTGTGCACAGCATTTTTCAGCTGCTCCCGTTGGTAAAGAGATCCAGGAGGATCAGAGCCAGCACCACCAAGTTGAGAAACAGCTTCTTCCCATGGGCAGTAAAAATGCTGAATGACCAAAGGAACTGCTCACACTAACCATCAGAGACTCAAATTTGTACAAAACAATATTTATTTATCTACTTTTATAGCTAAAATAATTGTCCTGCATATGTATTATTTGTCTGTATTTGTGTGCTATGTCTGATTGTGTGTCTGCATGCTTTGCACCGAGGACTGGACAAATACTGTTTCGTTGGTTGTGCTTATGCAATCAGATGACAATAAAGTCAACTAGGACACATTGCTTCAACTAAAATTGCCAATCGCCTAAGAATGACAGAACCAAGATTGGATTGGGACTGTTTAGTCACACATTCTTTCAGATTGTAGGGCATTTGATATATGGAAAAAAAAATACCCACTTAAAGAAAATAAAGGAAAGAGAAAAAAATAAAATAAAAAAAAAAAGCAAAGAGATTGTAGGACATTCTCAAACATTGCATTTTCTTTTGGCATACAGTCACTATTGTAATATAAGAAACAGAGCCAGTTATTAGATACCTATTCATTTTGAATTGAGCTGTACTGTAAATGGACAAGATCCAGGATATTGCTAGGCAATAAATTCAGTGTCAGAACTGAAAACAGAGAATGCTGGGGGCTAGCTACTCAGTTAAGGTTTCAGGTCAATGGACCTTCTTCCATTCCACCAAGGGTCATCAGGCTGAAATGTTAACTGTGCTTTTCCTTTGGCAGATGCATTTTCTGTTTTTGTTTCCGATTTCCAGCTTCATTGATTTTAAGTTGATTGCTCTTTCCTTCCCTCACCTGTCGTCGGAGTTCCTGCAATTCTCTCCGGGCATCCAGTCTGGACTTTTCCACCTCCCTGAGGTTTGAGCGCAGTTCTCCTGCTTTATTCTGAACTGAGTTGTTGACTTCTTCCAAGATGCTGATCTTCTGCTCCTTCTCTTTGTTTGTTCTCTTTAAACTAGCCATAGAGATACCGTTATTTATTAATGAAACACATAAAAAAAGCAGGAGGTAACAGACAGCCATAATTAGATGGTTTAATTGAATCTGGTTGCGATACAGAAGAGGCAATGTGTTTCGGGTACAGTTCTGGAAAGTTTTTAAAGCCTGTTTTCCTTTGGTTAAATTTCAGTTCTGTGTTTTTGGTACAGTTTTAACAGTGTTTACAAGGTACAGTTTGTCCTTGTTTTCTGGGTAAAATGCTGCAAAGAATAAGGGGCAGCATGGTTGGTGTAGGGTTAACGCAACACCATTAGACCACCAGTGGTCGGGACTGGGATTTGAATTCCGTGCTCTCTGTAAGATGTTTGTACGTTAACCCCATGTCTACGTGAATTTTCCCCAGGGGTTCCGGTTTCCTCCCACCATTTGAAACGTACAGGGGGTGTAGGTTAATTAGGTGTAATTAAGCCAAATGGGTTCATGGGCCGAAATAGCCTGTTACCATGCTGTATACTGTATGTATGTATATCTATGGATAATTCCTACAGATGATTGCAGCCTATATTTGGACTACAATTTTGAGAGAGTATTTATGGAAAGGGGAACTGTGTCTGAGAACAGAACTAGTTTTGCTACTGTGGACAAGTCTAGGTTTGTTTATTTCTTACAAAATACCTAAATAGAGCAAGAATGGTTCTTCGGAGATTGGACCAACAAGTTATCTCTGGCATTCTTACACTGTGTAAAGAGCAAAATTACTGAGTGTAGGATTGCAATGAAAAGATCAGTTGCCGCCAACCAAGATAACATTGGCGTGGGGAGGGGAATCATCCATGAGCTGGATGGCTGCAGGGAGAAGGTGCCTTTAAGTTTGTCAGTGCAGAGAGAGGGAAAAGAGAGTGGTTCCTTCAATATGTTGGCTACCTTCCCTAGCCATTTCCTAGGCATTTGGGAGGGAATGGAAGGACATGCTTAAGGATTGGTAGGGTTCTATCCTGCCACTTGCATCCAAATGCACAATACCTGATTCTTTCACTCGCAATCTTTTTGATGTTGTTCCTCAGCTCCTTGTTGGTGTTCTGGATGGCCTCCTTCTCGCGGACCTCATCACTCAGGACACGCTTGAGCTCCATGTTCTCTTTTCTTTGCATCTCGTGACCATCTTCATTCTCCTGGACCTTCCTGTGAGCTTCAATAAGGTCTCGGCGAAGTCCCTCTCTGGCATCCTCCAACATGCGGACTTGTGTCTTTCGCACCTCCACCTGTTCAACAGCCACAGTTAGAAGACAAAATGCAGCAATTCCAGAATTAACAAGATAAATCCAGTGTAATTCAAGGAGCAAGGAGGGAAGGAAATGAAAATGGCTTTTAAGAGCTCTGAAGAACAATCCATGGCTGGGGCCAATCTGATTAAACAGCCTGGGGTCGGGTGCACATGCGCCCAAAGCAGTAAAAACAGCCACAGATTTCAATAACATTCCTGTGCGTTGTCAAACAAACTTCAAAAGGAATCAAAGGTGACTTGAAAACAAACATCCAAAAGTCTTGGCATTGAGGGAAATTTTAACAGGTGTTGGCAGACAAAAAGCTGTTTTTGAAGAAGAATTGAGTTCTGAGTTAGGAAGGAGAGAAACCAAGGGCATGGCTAGGGCATGGTAGCAAGTCAATGGAAAAGACAATGTCCAAGGTGCAGGGAGAGTGATCACAGAGTCAGTTGGTGAGCTCGGCTCAAACAGATGGCAGAGTGGAAGCTTCTGAAGTCAGGGATGTGTAAGTTCCAACAACAAGATCAGGGAACTCAAATAAAGTTTGTGGAAGAAGAATTTTTGAAGGCAAAGAATGATGCCAAATTTAATCTGAGGAAAGGATGGCAGGGGGACTGGAGGAAAGGCACACTTCATGGGGAAAACTACACCACGAAGGCAGATGGGGATGGAACGCACCAGGACTGGGGAAGGATTTGCCACGATTCAGGGAATTAGTGAAAACCCCTGCTGTTTATCCATTCATAAATAATGAGAAATCGAGAGGACCCTACTGATGAGACCACAGAGTAACTGTAGAAGTGGGTGTAACACATCAAAGACGTGCAATGGATCATTTTCAAATTAGAACTGAGTCAGATCCAGCATTCTATTCCTAAGAAAAAAACACATAACTCCAGGAACATTCAGATACCTACAGTGCTCAGAAATCCAAGAGGACAATGAGAGAATGTCCAGCATGATACATCCTCAATGGTATCTAGACGTGGTAGGAGGGTGAAAGGAGAGACTAATGACGATAATCAGCAAACGTGGTGTTCAATAGGGGTATTTTAAGATGTGGTGATGAGTACGAGCATGTTAATATGTGGTGTAGAGTAGGGATATGATAAGATGTGGTGTTGAATATGGGTATATTAAGATGTAGTGGTGAGAATGGGTATGTTAAGATGTGGTATTGAGTATGGGCATGTTAATATGTGGTGTAGAGTAGGGATATAATAAGATGTGGTGTTGAATATGGGTATATTAAGATGTGGTGGTGAGAATGGGTATGTTAAGAAGTGGTGTGGAGTAGGGACATATTAAGATGTGATGTTGTTTATGGACATTTTAAGATGTGGTTTTGAGTATGTGCATGTTAAGATGTATCGTTGAGTAAGGGCATGTTAATATGTGGTTTTAAGCAGGTGTATGTTAAGATGTGGTGTTGAATATGGATATGTTAAGCTATGGTGTTGAGTATGGGCATGTTAAGATTTGGTGTTGAGTTTGGGTATGGTAAGATGTGGTGCTGAGTATGGATATGTTAAGATGTGAGGTTGAGTATGGGCATGTTAAGTTGTGGTTTTGAGTATGGGCATGTTAAAATGTCGAGTTGAGTATGTTAAGATGTGGTGGTGAGTACGGGAATTTTAGATATGGTGTTGAATAGTGCATGTTAAGATCTGGTGTTCTGTTGGGATAGATTAAGATTTGGTGTTGAATATTTATACGTTAAGATATTGTGTTGACTATGGGCGTGTTAAGATGTGCTCTTTATTATGTCCATGTTCGATATGGTGTTGAGAAAGGGCATGTTAAAATGTGTTCTGTTGCGGTAGATTAAGAACTGGTGTTGAATATATATATATATGTTAAGAAATTGTGTTGAGTACTTGCATGTTAAGATAAGGTATTGAGCATTGACATGTTAAGATGTGGTGTTGAGTACAGGCATGTTAAGATGTAGTGTTGAGTATGGGCATGTTAAGAAGTGGTGTTGATTATGGGCATGTTAATATGTGGTATTTAATATGGGCATGTTAAGATGTAGTGCTGAGTACGAGCATGTTAAGATGTGGTGTTGAGTATGGGCTTGTATAGATGTGGTATTGAGTATCGGCATGTTAAGATTAGTATTGAGTAGGGGCATGTTAAGATAAGGAGTTGAGTATGGGCATGTTAAGATGTAGTGTTGAGTACAGGCATGTTAATATGTGGTGGTCTGTTGGGGTAGATTAAGAATTGGTGTTGAATATGTATATGTTAAGATATTGTGCTGAGTATGGGCATGTTAAGATGTGGTGCTGAGTATGTGGATGTTAAGATATGATGTTGAGTATCGGCATGTTTAAATGAGGTGTTGAGTAATGGCATGTAAAGATGTGTTGTTGAGTTGGTGTGTGCTATGATGTACTGTTGAGTACTGTTATGTTAAGATGTGGTTTTGAATATGGATATGTTAAGATGTGGTGTTAACTATGGGCATTTCAAGATGTGGTTTTGAGTATGGGCAAGTTAAGATGTGGTGCTGAGTACGTGCATGTTAAGATGAGCTGACTAGTATGGGCATGTAACGAGGTGGTGTTGAGTAAGGGCATGTTAAGATCTGTTGTTCTGTCGGGGTAAGTTAGGGTGTGGTGCAGAATACGGATATTTTAAGATATTGTGTTTAGTATGGGCATGTTAAGATGTTGCGTTGAATAGGAGTAGGTAAAGATGTGGTGTTGAGTATAGGCTTGTTAAGACGTGGTGTTGAGAATGGGCATGATAAGATGTGGTGTTGAGTATAGGCATGTTAAGATGTGCTATTGATTACGGGCATTTTAAGATGTGGTGTTGAGTAAGGGCAAATTAAGATGTGGTGCTGAGTATGTGCATGTTAAGATGTGGTGTTGAGTACAGGCATGTTAAGATGTGGTGATGAATATGAGCATTTTCAGGTGTGGTTTTGAGTATGTGCAATTTGAGATGTGGTGCTGAGTACGTGCATGTTAAGATGAGCTGTCGAGTATGTGCATGTTATGATGTGGTGTTGAGTAAGGGCATGTTAAGATGTGGTGTTCTGCAGGGGTAGGTTAAGATGTGGTGCTGAATACGGATATGTTAAAATACGTGTTTACTATGGGCATGTTAAGAATTTGTGTTGAGTAAGCGCATGTTAAGATGTAGTGTTGAGTACGGGCATGTTAAGATGTAGTGTTGAGTACAGGCATGTTAAGATGTGGGGTTGTTTATGGGCATGTTAATATATGGTGTTGAATATGGATATGTTAAGTTGTGGTGATGACCATCGGCATGTTAATATGTGGTGTTGAGTATGGGCATGTTAAGGTGTGGTGTTGACTATGGGCATGTTAAGGTGTGATGCTGAGTATGTGCATGCTAAGATGTGGTGTTGATTATTGGTATGTTAAGATGTAGTTTTGACTACGGGCATGTTAAGATGTGGTGTTGATTACGGGCATTTTAGATATGGTGTTGAGTAAGGGCATGTTAAGGTCTGGTGTTCTGTTGGGATAGATTAAGATGTGGCTTTGAATATGTATATGTTAAGGTATTGTGTTAACCATATAACCATATAACCACTTACAGCACAGAACAGGCCAGTTCGGCCCTACTAGTCCATGTCGTAACAAATCCCCACCCTCCTAGTCCCACTGACCAGCACCCGGTCCATATCCGTCTAGTCCTCTCCTCTACACATAACTACCCAGTCTATCCTTAAATGTAACCAATGATTCCCGCCTCAATCACATCTTCCGGAAGCTCATTCCACATTCCTACCACCCTTTGCGTAAACCAATTTCCCCTTATGTTCCCCTTATAATTTTCCCCCTTCAATCTTAAACCATGCCCTCTAGTTTGAATCTCCCCCACTCTTAAAAGAAAAAGCCTATCCACATTTACTCTATCTGTCCCTTTTAAAATCTTAAACACCTCTATCAAGTCCCCCCTCAATCTTCTACGCTCCAGAGAAAAAAGCCCTAGTCTGCACAACCTTTCCCGGTAACTCAAACCTTGAAATCTTGTCAACATTCTCGTGAACCTTCTCTGCACTCTCTTTATTTTGTTTATATCTTTCCTATAATTTGGTGACCAAAACTGTACACAGTACTCCATATTTGGCCTCACCAATGCCTTGTACAATTTCATCATAATCTCCCTACTCTTGAATTCAATACTCCGATTTATGAAGGCCAACATTCAAAATGCCTTCTTCACCACACCATCTACCTGAGTATCAGCCTAAATCTCTTTGTTGCTCTGCACATCTCAATAGCCTACCATTTAATGCATATAACCTATTTAGATTTGCCTTTCCAAAATGTAACACCTCACACTTATCTGTATTAAATTCCATCAGCCATTTCTCAGCCCACACCTCCAGATGTGGTGCTGAATACGTGCATTTTAAGATGTGGTGTTGAGTATGGGCATGTTAAGATGTGGTGCTGAGTACATGGATGTTAAGATGTGGTATTGATTATCGGTATGTTAAGATATGGTGTTGACTACGGGCATGTTAAGAAGTGGTGTTGATTACGGGCATTTTATATATGGTGTTGAGTAAGGGCATGTTAAGATCTGGGGTTCTTTTGGGATTGATTAAGATGTGGTGTTGAATATCTATATGTTAATGTATTGTGTTGAGTATGGGCATGTTAAGATGTGGCGCTGAATATGTGGATGTTAAGATATGATGTTGAGTATCGGCATGTTAAAATGAGTTGTTGCGTATGGGCATGTTAAGAAGTGTTGTTGAGTTGGTGTGTGCTAAGATGTGGTGTTGAGTATGGCTATGTTAAGATGTGGTTTTGAGTATGGGCAAGTTAAGATGCGGTGTTGAGTACATGCATGATAAGATTTGCTTTTGAGTAGGGGTATGTTACAATGTTGTGTTGAGTAAGGGCATGTTGTGATGTGGTGTTCTGTAGGGGTAGGTTAAGAAGTGGTGCTGAATACGGATATGTTAAAATATGGTGTTTAGTATGGGCATGTTAAGATGTCGCGTTGTGTAGGAATAGGTAAAGATGTGGTGTTGAGTATAGGCATGCTAAGAAGTGCTGTTTATTATGGGCATTTTAAGATGTGGTGTTGAGTAAGAACATTTTGAAATGTGGTGGTGAGTAGGGGTAGATTAAGATGTGCTTTTGAATACGAATATGTTCAGATGTGTTGTTGAGTATGGGCATGTTAAGATGTGGTGCTGAGTATGTGCATGTTAAGATGTGGTGTTGAGTACAGGCATGTTAAGATGTGGTGATGAGTATGAGCATTTTCTGGTGTGGTTTTGAGTATGTGCAATTTGAGATGTGGTGCTGAGTACGTGCATGTTAAGATGAGCTGTCGAGTATGTGCATGTTATGATGTGGTGTTGAGTAAGGGCATGTTAAGATGTGGTGTTCTGTAGGGGTAGGTTAAGATGTGGTGCTGAATACTGATATGTTAAGATATGGTGTTTAGTATGGGCATGTTAAGATGCTGTGTTGTGTAGGAGGAGGTAAAGTTGTGATGTTTAGTATAGGCATGTTAAGATGTAGAGTACGGGCATGTTAAGATGTGTTGTTGAGTTGGTGTGTGCTACGATGTGGTATTGAGTATGGTTATGTTAAGATGTGGTTTTGAATATGGATATGTTAAGATGTGTTGACTACAGGCCTTTTAAGATGTGGTGTTGAGTATGAGCATGTTAAGATGTGGTGTTGAGTACAGGCATGTTAAGACGTCGTGTTGACTATGGGCATGTTAAGATGTGGTGCTGAGTACGTGCATGTTAAGATGTGGTATTGATTATTGGTATGTTAAGTTGTCGTTTTGACTATGGGCATGTTAAGATGTGGTGTTGATTACGGCCATTTTAGATATGGTTTTGAGTAAGGGCATATTAAGATCTGGTGTTGAATATGGATATATTAAGTTGTGGTGATGAGTATCGGCATGTTTTGGTGTGATGCTGAGTATGTGCATGTTAAGATGTGGTGTTGATTATGGGCATGTTAAGATATGGTGCTGAGTACGTGGATATTAAGATGTGGTATTGATTATCGGTATTTTAAGATGTGGTTTTGACTACTGGCATGTTAAGATGTGGTGTTGATTATGGGCATTTTAGATATGGTGTTGAGTAAGGGCATGTTAAGATCTGGTGTTCTGTTGGGATAGATTAAGTTGTGGTGTTGAATATCTATATGTTAAGGTATTGTGTTAACCATATAACCATATAACCACTTACAGCACAGAACAGGCCAGTTCGGCCCTACTAGTCCATGCCATAACAAATTCCCACCCTCCTAGTCCCACTGACCAGCACCCGGTCCATAACCCTCCAGTCCTCTCCTCTCCACGTAACGATCCAGTCTATCCTTAAATGTAACCAATGATCCCGCCTCAACCACGTCTGCCGGAAGCTCATTCCACATCCCTACCACCCTTTGCGTAAAGCAATTTCCCCTCATGTTCCCCTTATAATTTTCCCCCTTCAATCTTAAACCATGCCCTCTAGTTTGAATCTCCCCCACTCTTAATTGAAAAAGCCTATCCACATTTACTCTACCTGTCCTTTTTAAAAACTTAAACACCTCTATCAAGTCCCCCCTCAATCTTCTACACTCCAGAGAAAAAAGCCCTAGTCTGCACAACCTTTCCCGGTAACTCAAACCTTGAAATCCTGTCAACATTCTCGTGAATCTTCTCTGCACTCTCTCTATTTTGTTTATATCTTTCCTATAATTTGGTGACCAAAACTGTACACAGTACTCCAAATTTGGCCTCACCAATGCCTTGTACAATTTCATCATAACCTCCCTACTCTTGATTTCAATACTCCGATTTATGAAGGCCAACATTCCAAATGCCTTCTTCACCACACCATCTACCTGAGTATCAGCCTAAATCTCTTTGTTGCTCTGCACATCTCAATAGCCTACCATTTAATGCATATAACCTATTTAGATTTGCCTTTCCAAAATGTAACACCTCACACTTATCTGTATTAAATTCCATCAGCCATTTCTCAGCCCACACCTCCAGATGTGGTGCTGAATACGAGCATATTAAGATGTGGTGTTGAGTATGGGCATGTTAAGATGTAGCACTGAGTATGTGGATGTTAAGCTATGATGTTGAGTATTGGCATGTTAAAATGAGTTGTTGCATATGGGCATGTTAAGAAGTGTTGTTGAGTTGGTGTGTTCTACGATGTGGTATTGAGTACAGCTATGTTAAGATGTGGTTTAGAATATTGGTATGTTACTGTGTGGCGTTGATTATGGACATTTTAAGATGTGGTTTTGAGTATGGGAAAGTTAAGATGTGATGCTGAGTACATACATGTTAAGATGAGCTTTTGAGTATGGATATGTTTCAATATGGGTGTTGAATAAGGGCATTTTAAGATTGGTGTTCTGTAGGGGTAGGTTAAGATGTGCTGCTGAATACAGATATGTTAAAATATGCTGTTTAGTATGGGTATGTTTAGATGTCGTGTTGAGTAGGAGTAGGTAAAGATGTGGTGCTGAGTACGTGTTGTTAAGTTGAGCTGCTGAACATGGGCTTGATAAGATGTGGTGTTGACTACGGGCATGTTACGATTTGGTGTTGATTACGGGTATTTCAGATATGGTGTTGTGTAAGGGAATGTTAAGATTAGGTGTTCTGTTGGGATAGATTAAGATGTGGTTTTTGAATAAGTCTTCTTCTTTGGCTTGGCTTCACGGACGAAGATTAATGGAGGGGTAATGTCAACGTCAGCTGCAGGTTCGTTTGTGGCTGACAAGTCCGATGTGGGACAGGCATGCACGGTTGCAGCAGTTGCAAGGGAAAATTGGTGGGTTGGGGTTGGGTGTTGGGTTTTTCCTCTTGTGTCTTTTGTCAATGAGGTGGGCTCTGCGGTCTTCTTCAAAGGAGGTTGCTGCCCGCCAAAAAGTGAGGTACCAAGATGCACGGTTTGAGGCTATATCAGCCCACTGGCGGTGGTCAATGTGGCAGAAACCAAGAGATTTCTTTAGGCAGTCCTTGTACCTCTTCTTTGGTGCACCTCTGTCTCGCTGATCTTGGGAAGGCGATGGTCCTCCATTCTGGAGACGTGACCTATCCAGCGCAGTTGGATCTTCAGCAACGTGGATTTGATGCTGTCGGCCTCTGCCATCTCGAGTACTTCGATGTTGGTGATGAAGTCACTCCAATGAATGTTGAGGATGGAGCGGAGACAACGCTGGTAGAAGCGTTCTAGGAGCCGTAGGTGATGCCGGTAGAGGACCCATGATTCGGAGCCGAACAGGAGTGTGGGTATGACAACGGCTCTCTATATGCTAATCTTTGTGAGGTTTTTCAGTTGGTTGTTTTTCCAGACTCTTTTGTGTAGTCTTCCAAAGGCGCTATTTGCCTTGGCGAGTCTGTTGTCTATCTCATTGTCGATCCTTGCATCCGATGAAATGATGCAGCCGAGATAGTTAAACTGGTTGACCGTTTTGAGTTTTATGTACCCGATGGAGATGTGGGGGGGCTGGTAATCATGGAGTGGAGTTGGCTGATGGAGGACCTCAGTTTTCTTCAGGCTGACTTCCAGGCCAAACATTTTGGCAGTTTCCGCAAAACAGGACGTCAAGCGCTGAAGAGCTGGCTCTGAATGGGCAACTAAAGCGGCATCGTCTGCAAAGAATAGTTCATGGACAAGTTGCTCTTGTGTCTTGGTGTGAGCTTGCAGGCGCCTCAAATTGAAGAAACTGCCATCCGTGCGGTACCGGATGTAAACAGCGTCTTCATTGCTGAGGTCTTTCATTGCTTGCTTCAGCATCATGCTGAAGAAGATTGAAAAGAGTTGAATATGTATATGTTAAGATATTGTGTTGAGTATGGGCATTTTAAGATGTGGGTGCTTAATACAGGCATATTAAGATGTGATGTTGAGTATGAGCATGTTAAGGTGTGATGCTGAGTACGGGCATGTTACGATTTGTATGGGCATGTTAAGATGTGTTGTTGAGTGGTGTGTGCTACTATGTTGTATTGAGTACGTTTATGTTAAGATGTGGTTTTGAATATGGATATGTTAAGATGTGGTGTTGACTACAGGCCTTTTAAGATGAGGTATTGAGTATGGGAATGTTAGGGTGTGGAATAGAGTACAGACATGTTAAGTTGTGTTGAGTGGTGTGTGCTACGATGTGGTATTGAGTACGTTTATGTTAAGATGTGGTTTTGAATATGGATATGTTAAGATGTGGTGTTGACTACGGGCCTTTTAAGATGTGGTTATGAGTATGGGCATGTTACGATGTGGTGTTGAGTAAGGGAATGTTAAGATGTGGTGTTCTGTAGGGGTAGGTTAAGATGTGGTGCTGAATACGGATATGTTAAAATATGGTGTTTAGTATGTTAAGAATTTGTGTTGAGTACGGGTCTGTTAAGATGTAATGTTGAGTACGGGCATGTTAAGATGTAGGGTTGTTTATGGGCATGTTAATATATGGTGTTGAATATGGATATGTTAAGTTGTGGTGATGAGTATCGGCATGTTAAAATGTGGTGTTGAGTATGGGCATGTTAAGGTGTGATGCTGAGTATGTGCATGTTAAGATGAACTGTTGAATGTGGGCATGTTAAGATGTGGTGCTGAGTATGTGGATGTTAAGAAGTGATATTGATTATCGGTATGTTAAGATGTGGTGTTGATTATGGGCATTTTAGATATGGTGTTGAGTAAGGGCATGTTAAGATCTGGTGTTCTGTTGGGATAGATTAAGATGTGATGTTGAATATCTATATGTTAAGGTATTGTGTTGAGTATGGGCATGTTAAGATGTGGCGCTGAGTTTGTGGATGTTAAGATATGATGTTGAGTATCAGCATGTTAAAATGAGTTGTTGCGTATGTGTGTGTGCTACGATGTGGTGTTGAGTATGGCTATGTTAAGATGTGGTTTTGAATATTGGTATGTTACGGTGTGGTGCTGACTACGGGCATTTTAAGATGTGGTTTTGAGTATGTGCAAGTTAAGATGTGGTGCTGAGTACGTGCATGATAAGATGAGCTGTCGAGTATGGGCATGTTACGATGTGGTGTTCTGTAGGGGTAGGATAAGATGTGGTGCTGAATACGGATATGTTAAGATATCGTGTTTAGTGTGGGCATGTTAAGTAGTGTTGTTGAGTTGGTGTGTGCTACGATGTGGTGTTGAGTACGGCTATATTAAGTAGTGGTTTTGAATATTGGTATGTTACGGTGTGGTGTTGACTACGGGCCTTTTAAGATGTGGTTTTGAGTATGCACAAGTTAAGATGTGGTGCTGAGTATGTGCATGATAAGATGAGCTGTCGAGTATGGGCATGTTACGATGTGGTGTTGAGTAAGGGCATGTTAAGATGTGGTGTTCTGTAGCAGTAGATTAAGATGTGGTGTGGAAATCGGATATGTTAAGATACAGTTTTTAGTATGGCATGTTAAGAATTTGTGTTGAGTACAGGCATGTTAAGATGTGGGGTTGATTATGGGCATGTTAATATATGGTGTTGAATATGGATATTTTATGTTATGGTGATAAGTTTCGGCATGCTAAGATGTGCTGTTGAGTATGAGCATGTTAAGATATGTTGTTGAGTACGGGCATGTTAAGTTGTGTTGTCTATGGGCATGTTAAGGTGTGATGCTGAGTATTTGCATGTTAAGATGAGCTGTTGAGTGTGGGCATGTTAAGATCTGGTGTTCTGTTTGGATAGATTAAGATATGGTGTTGAATATGTTATGATATTGTGTTGAGTGTGGGCATGTTAAGATGTGGTGCTGAGTACGAACATATTCAGATGAACTGTTGAGTATGGGCATGTTAAGATGTGGTCCTGAATATGGGCATATTAACATGTGGTGTCGAGTATAGACATGTTAAGATGTGGTGTTGAGTATGAGCATGTTAAGATGTGGTGCTGAGTACGTTCATGTTAAGATGAGGTATTGTATATGGGCATGTTAGGATGTGGTGTAGTGTACAGACATGTTAAGATGTGTTGTTGACTGGTGTGTGCTACGATGTGGTATTGAGTACGTTTAAGTTAAGATGTTGTTTTGAATATGGATATGTTAAGAAGTGGTGTTGACTACGGGCCTTTTAAGATGTCGTTATGAGTATGGGCATGTTACGATGTGGTGTTGAGTGTGGGCATGTTAAGAAGTGTTGATGAATACATGCATGTTAAGTTGAGCTGCTGAACATGGCTTGTTAAGATGTGGTGTTGACTACGGGCATGTTACGATTTGGTGTTGATTACGGGTATTTTAGATATGGTGTTCAGTAAAGGCATGTTAAGATCTGGTGTTCTGTTTGGATAGATTAAGATATGGTGTTGAATACGTATATGTTAAGATATTGTGTTGACTATGTGACTATTGTGTTAAGATGTGGTGGTGAGTATGTGGATGTTAAGGTATGATGTTGAGTATCGGCATGTTAAAATGAGGTGTTGAATATGGGCATGTTAAGATGTGTTGTTGAGTTGGTGTGTGCTCCGATGTGGTGTTGAGTATGGTTATGTTAAGATGTTGTTTTGAATATGGGTATGTTAAGGTGTGGTGTTGACTATGGGCATTTTAAGATGCGGTTTTGAATATGGGAAAGTTAACATGTGGTGCTCTTTATGTGCATGTTAAGATGAGCTGTCGAGTATTGGCATGTTATGATGTGGTGTTGAATATGGGTATGTTAGGATGTGATGCTGAGTATGGGCATGTTATGATGTGGTGTTCAGTATAGGCATGTTAAGAAGTGCTATAGATTATGGGCATTTTAAGATGTGGTGTTGAGTAAGGGTATGTTAAGATGTAGTGGTGAGTAGGGGTAGGTTAAGATGTGGTGTTGAAAATGGATATGTTAAGATGTGTTTTTGAGTATGGGCATGTTCATATGTGGTGCTGAGTATTTGCATGTTAAGATGTGGTGTTGAGTACAGGCATGTTAAGAAGTGGTGTTGAGTATGAGCATGTTAAAGTGTGGTGCTGAGTACGTGCATGTTAAGATCAGGTATTGAGTATGGGCATGTTTAGAGGAGGTGTTGAATATGGGCATGTTAGGATGTGATGCTGAGTATGTGCATGTTTGCATGAGCTGTTGAGTATGTCCATCTTAAGATGTAGTGCTGAATATGGGCATTTTAAGATGTGGTGTTGATTACGGGCATTTTAGATATGGTGTTGAGTAAGGGCATGTTAAGTTGTGGGGTTGATTACAGGCATTTTAAGAGGTGGTGTTGAGTAAGGGTATGATAAGAAGTGGTGCTGAATACGGGCATGTTAAATGTGGCGTTGTATATAGGCATGTAAAGAAGTAGTGTTGAGTATGGGCATGTTAAGTTGTAGTGTTGTGTGTGGGCATGTTAAGATGTGGGGTTGATTATTGTCATGTTAATATATGGTGTTGAATATGGATATGTTAAGATGTGGTGATGAGTATCGGCATGTTAAGATGTGGTATTGACTATGGTCATGTTAAGGTGCGATGCTGAGTACATGCTTGTTACGTTGAGCTGCTGAGCATGGGCTTGTTAAGATGTGGTGCTGACTATGGGCATGTTAAGATGTGGTGTTGAATATGTATATGTTAAGATATTGTGTTGAGTATGGGCATGTTAAGATGTGGTGTTGAATATGTATATGTTAAGATATTGTGTTGAGTATGGGCATGTTAAGATGTGGTGTTGAATATGTATATGTTAAGATATTGTGTTGAGTATGGGCATGTTAAGATGTGGTTTTGAATATGGATATGGTAAGATGTGGGGTTGACTATGGGCATGTTAAGATGTGGTGTTGATTAAGGGCATTTTAGATATGGTGTTGAGTAAGGGCATGTTAAGATCTGGTGTTCTGTTGGGACAGATTAAGATGTGGTATTGAATATGTATATGTTAAGATATTGTGTTGAGCATTGGTTTGTTAAGATGTGGTGTTGAGTATCTGCATGTTAAGATCTGGTGTTGACTACAGGCATGTTAAGATGTGGTGATGAGTATCAGGATGTTAAGTTGTGGTGTAGAGTATGGGCATGTTAAGTTGTGGTGTTTATTTGAGGTAGGTTAAGATGTGGACTTGAATACATATGTTAAGATAAGATATGTTGAGTATGTGCATGTTAGGATGTTGTGCTGAGTACGCATGTTAAAATGAGGTGATGTTGCTGGGTATTTTAAGATGTGGTGTTGAGTATTGGCATCTTATGGTGTAGTGTTGAATACGGGCATGTTAATATGTGATGTCGAGTATTTGAATTATAAGATGTGGAGTTGAGTAGGGCTATGTTAAGATGTGGTGCTGAGTGCAGGCATGTTGAGGTGTGTTGTTGAGTAGGGAAATGTTAAGATGTGCTGTTGAGTATGGACATGTGAGGATGTGGATTTGCGTATGGGCATGTTGGGATGTGCTTTTGACTAGGGACATGTTAAGATGTGGTTTTGATTTTGGATATTTTAAAATGTGTTGTTGAATATGGGCATGTTAAGATGTGGTGTTGAGCATAGGCATGTTAAGTTGTGTTGTTGAGAATGGGCAATTTATGATGTGCATTTGAGTATGGGCATGTTGAGATGAGGTTTTGAGGAGGGGCATGTTAAGATGTGCTTTTGAGTTCGGACATGTTAAGATGTGGTTTTGAGTATAGGTATGTTAAGTTGTGGTGCTGAGAATGGGCATGTTACTATGTGGTTTTGAGTAGTGGTATGTAGTGGCGCCTGCAAGCTCACACCAAGACACAAGAGCAACTTGTCCGTGAACTACTCTTTGCAGACGATGCCGCTTTAGTTGCCCATTCAGAGCCAGCTCTTCAGCGCTTGACGTCCTGTTTTGCGGAAACTGCCAAAATGTTTGGCCTGGAAGTCAGCCTGAAGAAAACTGAGGACCTCCATCAGCCAGCTCCCCACCATGACTACCAGCCCCCCCACATCTCCATCGGGCACACAAAACTCAAAACGGTCAACCAGTTTACCTATCTCGGCTGCACCATTTCATCAGATGCAAGGATCGACAATGAGATAGGCAACAGACTCGCCAAGGCAAATAGCGCCTTTGGAAGACTACACAAAAGAGTCTAGAAAAACAACCAACTGAAAAACCTCACAAAGATAAGCGTATACAGAGCCGTTGTCATACTCACACTCCTGTTCGGCTCCGAATCATGGGTCCTCTACCGGCATCACCTACGGCTCCTAGAATGCTTCCACCGGCGTTGTCTCCGCTCCATCCTCAACATTCATTGGAGCGACTTCATCCCTAACATCGAAGTACTTGAGATGGCAGAGACCGACAGCATCGAATCCAAACTGTTAAAGATCTAACTGCGCTGAGTAGGTCACATCTCCAGAGTGGAGGACCATCGCCTTCCCAAGATGGTGTTATATGGCAAGCTCTCCACTGGCCATCGTGTCAGAGGTACACCAAAGAAGAGGTACAAGGACTGCCTAAACAAAGCTCTTGCTGCCTGCCACATTGACCACCGCCAGTGGGCTGATAGGAAAAACCCAACACCCAACCCCAACCAACAAATTTTCCCCTGCAACCGCTGCAACCGTGTCTGCCTGTCCTGCATCAGACTTGTCAGCCACAAACGAGCCTGCAGCTGACGTGGACATTTACCCCTCCATAAATCTTCGTCCGTGAAGCCAAGCCAAAGAAAATGCAAAGATGAGTTGTTGAGTACAGGCATGTATGGTTCTGGTGCTGTGTACGGGCATATTAAGTTGTGCTGTTGAGTATGGGCTTATTAAGATGTGGTGTTGTGCATTGGCATGTTAAATGAGGTGTTAAATTTCAGCATGTTAAGATGTAGTGTTAAGTATGGGCATGTTAAGATGTGGTAATGACTACGGGCATGTTCAGATGTGCTGTTGAGTAGTGGTATGTAAACATGAGTTGTTGAGTGCGGGCATGTAAAGTTCTGGTGCTGTGTACGGGCATATAAAGAAGTGCTTTAGATTTGGTGTATGTTAAGATGTGGTGCTGAATATGGCCATGTTAAGATGTAGGGTTGAGTATGGACATGTTAAGATGTTGTGTTGAGTATGGGCATGTTAAGATGTGGTGTTGAGTAAAGACATGTTAAGTTGTGGTATTGAGAACGGGCTTGTTACAATGTGGATTTGAGTATGGGCATGTTGGGATGTGGTTTTGAGTATGGGCATGTTATGATGTGGTTTTGAGTAGTGGTATGTCTTCCCTGTGCCTTCCCTGTGCCCGGACCGGGGCCGCCACCTCCTTCTTTCAGCCCGGACCGGGGCCTCCGCTTGCTTCACTCTACCGAGGCCGGGGCCACTGCCTCCCCCTCGCTTCTGCCCGGACCAGGGCCTTCGCGTGCCTCACTCTACCGAGGCCGGGGCTGCCACTTCCCCCTCACTTTTTACATTTTACACCCCACTTACACAGCAGTAAGAAAGGGTGTGACTTGGTCAACCCCGTCAGAATCTAACCGGGTCCCTGACCTACCTCAGAGGTAGTTAGAGAACCCAATTAAACTTACCTAGGCCATGTCGACAGGTGATTTGGAAACAGGTATGTTCTGACCTAGGAGGGGAGGCAGGCCCCTCCAGCCCGGGTAAGGAACCTGCATAGCAGAAGGCCACTCCGATATAAAACCTACGACCCAAGGACCTCGCTGCCACATCCCAGCTTGCTTGGCAATGGCACATGAACCATGGGTGTTGGGGGTGGGGCCAGTACTGCGCACACTGCACTCCAACTAAAAGCTCCTTTACGCAGGCCTGAGGACATGTCCACGTCCTCCCCCTCCACGTCCTCCCCCTCAAAAGATGCTCACAAACTCAAGCTAGCATGCTGCAACATCAGAACCATGCTAGACAAGGCTGACAGCCACCGACCTGAATGTCAGTCTGCCCTCATCGCACATGAACTCCTCAGACTTGACATCGACATAGCCGCTCTCAGTGAAGTCCGTCTTGCAGATGTAGGCAGCCTCCAAGAATGCAGCGCGGGCTACACACTCTACTGGTCTGGTAAACCTATGGATGAACAACGCCTATCTGGTGTAGGCTTCATGGTCAAGAACTCCATTGCCTCCAAACTCGAAAACCTCCCGACAGGCCACTCTGACCGGATCATGTCCATGCGACTCCCCCTTCAAAACAAGCGTCGCATCACCCTCATCAGTGTCTATGCTCCAACACTCCAGGAGGAACAAGCAGAAAAGGACAAGTTCTACGCTGATCTGCGCAACCTCATTCAACGCACCCCTACAGCCCGACAAGGTTGTCATCCTTGGCGAATTCGACGCTTGCGTCAGCAAAGACTCAGAAACCTGGCCAGGAATCCTGGCAAGCATGGTGTCGGCAAATGCAATGACAATGGGCTCCTCCTGTTGGAACTCTGCGCAGAACAGCGGCTTGTCATTACAAACACCCTTTTTCAGCAGAGGGACCTGGATGCATCCCCGATCTAAACATTGGCACCTCCTGGACTACGTCCTGGTGCGAGAAAAAGACAAACGAGATGTGCTCCACTCCGGGGTCATGCCCAGCGCAGAATGCCACACTGACCACCGGCTCGTTCGCCTCAAGCTCAACCTTCACTTCAAGCCAAAGTCCAGGAACAGTAAAGCCCCCAGAAAGAGGTTCAATGTTGGAAACTTGCAGTCAGACGAAGTGAGAGGAAACTTCCAGGCAAACCTCAAAGCAAAGCTTGAGGATGCAATCTGTCTCACGGACTCGTCCCCTGAAACCCTCTGGGATCAGCTGAAGACTGCCATATTGCAATCCACTGAAGAGGTACTGGGCTTCTCCTCCAGGAAAAACAAGGACTGGTTCGACGAAAATAACCAGGAAATCCAGGAGCTGCTGGCAAAGAAGCGAGCTGCCCACCAGGCTTACCTTGCAAAGCCATCCTGGCCAGAGAAGAAACGAGCCTTTTGTCGTGCGTGCAGCCATCTTCAGCGCAAACTCCGGGAGATCCAAAATGAGTGGTGGACTAGCCTTGCCAAATGAACCCAGCTCAGTGCGGACATTGGCGACTTCAGGGGTTTTTACAAGGCTCAAAAGGCTGTGTACGGCCCCTCACCCCAAGTCCAATGCCCCGCTGCGCAGCTCAGACGGCAAAATCCTCCTCAGCAACAAGATCTCCATCCTCAACCGATGGTCAGAACACTTCCAATCTTTTTTCAGTGCCAACCGCTCAGTCCAAGAATCCGCCCTGCTTCAGCTCCCTCAACAGCCCTTAAGGCTAGAGCTGGATGAGGTCCTCACCCGGGAAGAGACATATAAGGCATTGAACAACTGAAAAGTGGCAAAGCAGCAGGTATGGATGGAATTCCCCCAGAGGTCTGGAAGGCTGGCGGCAAAACTCTGCATGCCAAACTGCATGAGTTTTTCAAGCTCTGCTGGGACCAAGGAAAGCTGCCTCAGGACCATCGTGATGCCATCATCATCACCCTGTACAAAAACAAAGGCTAGAAATCAGACTGCTCAAACTACAGTGGAATCACGCTGCTCTCCTTTGCAGGCAAAATCTTCGCTAGGATTCTCCGAAATAGAATAATACCTAGTGTCTCCGAAAATGTACTGCCAGAATCACAGTGAGGCTTTCGCGCAAACAGAGGAACTACTGACATGGTCTTTGCCCTCAAACTGCACCAAGAAAAGTGCAGAGAACAAAACAAAGGACTCTACATCACCTTTGTTGACCTCACCAAAGCCTTCGACACCGTGAGCAGCAAAGGGCTTTGGGAAATACTAGAGTGCCTCGGATGCCCCCCAAAGTTAACATAACATAACAATTACAGCACGGAAACAGGCCATTAGGCCCTTCTAGTCCGCACCGAACCAAACACCCCTTTCTATTCCCACCTCCCTGCACAATGCCCATAACCCTCCATCTTCTTCTCATCCATATACCTGTGCAACCTTTTCTTAAATAATACAATTGACTCCGCCGCCACTATTTCTCCCGGAAGATGATTCCACACAGCTACCACTCTCTGAGTAAAGAAGTTCCCCCTCATGTTACCTCTAAACCTCTGCCCCTTAATTCTTAACTCATGTCCTCTTGTTTTAATCTTTCCTCCTCTTAACGGAAATAGTCTATCCACATCCATTCTGTCTATCCCTTTCATAATCTTAAATACTTCTATCAAATCCCCTCTCAACCTTCTACGCTCCAAAGAATAAAGACCCAATCTGTCCAATCTCTCCCCATACTCCAGATGCTTAAACCCAGGCAACATTCTGGTAAACCTTCTCTGCACTCTCTCCACTCTGTTTATATCCTTCCTATAATTAGGCGACCAGAACTGCACACAGAACTCCAAATTAGGCCACACCAACGTCTTATACAATCTCAACATCACCTCCCAACTCCTATATTCCATGCAATGATTGATAAAGGCCAGCATACTAAAAGCCTTCTTCACCACCCTATTCACGTGAGTTTCTACCTTCAGGGAACGATGTACCGTTACTCCTAAATCTTTCTGCTCTTCTGTATTCCTCAATGCTCTCCCATTTACCACGTATGTCCTATTCTGATTCTTCTTACCAAAATGAAGCACCTCACACTTATCAGCATTAAATTCCATCTGCCATTTTTCAGCCCACTTTTCTAAGCAGCCCAAATCCCTCTGCAATCCTTGAAAACCTTCTTCATTATCCACTATTCCACCTATCTTAGTATCGTCTGCATATTTACTAATCCAATTCACCACCCCATCATCTAGATCATTAATGTATATAACGAACAACAATGGGCCCAATACAGATCCTTGAGGCACACCACTGGTCACCGGCCTCCAACCTGACAGACAATTATCCACTACCACTCTCTGGCCTCTCCCTTTCAGCCAATGTTCAATCCATTTGACTATCTTAAAATTTATACCTAAAGACTACACCTTCCTAATTAACCTTCCATGTGGTACCTTATCGAAGGCCTTACTGAAGTCCATATAGACAACATCCACTGCACTACCCTCATCCACATTCCTAGTCACCTCTTCAAAAAATTCAATCAGATTGGTCAAACATGACCTTCCTCCCACAAATCCATGTTGAGTGCTCCTGATCAGACCCTGTCTATCCAGATGTTTATAAGTACTATCTCTAAGAATTTTCTCCATTAATTTACCTACCACAGACGTCAAACTTACAGGCCGATAGTTGCCAGGCTTCCTCCTTGAACCCTTTTTAAATAACGGAACCACATGCGCAATGCGCCAATCCTCCGGCACTATCCCCATATCTAATGACATTTGGAAAATTACCGCCAGAGCCTCTGCTATTTCCTCCTTCACTTCTCTCAATGTCCTGGGGAAGATCCCGTATGGTCCCGGAGACTTATCCACCTTTATATTCTTCAAAAACCTTAAAACTACACCTTTTGTAATCTCTATATTCCCCATATTTACCCAATTTGCTTTTTTTATCCCACATCTCCCAATATCCTTCTCCTTAGTGAATACCGAAGAAAAGAAACTGTTCAATATCTCCCCCATTTCTCTAGGCTCCACACACAGTTTTCCACTCTGATTTTCTAAGGGACCAATTTTGTCTCTAGCTTTCCTCTTATCATTAACATATTTGTAGAACTCTTTTGGATTAGTTTTCACCCTGCTTGCCATAGTTTTCTCGTACCTTCTTTTAGCTTTCCTAATTCCTCTCTTAAGATTCCTCTTACATTCAATGTATCTTTCAAACATCTCCTTAACTCCATGCTTCTTATATCTAATGTACGCCTCCCTTTTTCTTCGAACCAAGTTTCCAATATTCCTTGAAAACCACGGCTCTCTCAAACCTTTTGCCCCTCCTTTTAACCTAACAGGAACATAAAGCTTTTGCACTCTCAAAAGCTGATCTTTAAAAGACTTCCATCTCTCTACTACATCCTGCCCATAAAACAAATTGTCCCAATGCACACCCTGCAAGTCCTTTCGCATCTCCTCAAATCTAGCTTTTCCCCAATCAAAAACCTCAATCCTTGGCCCTGATTTCTCTCTTTCCATAATGACATTGAAGCTGATGGCATTATGATCACTGGACCCGAAGTGCTCGCCAACACTAACCTCCGTCACTTGACCCATCCCATTTGCCAACAGTAGATCTAACACTGCTCATTCTCTGGTCGGCACCTCTACATATTGTTGTAAAAAACTAGCTTGCACACATTTCACAAACTCTAACCCATCCAGTCCTTTCACAGAATGTGTTTCCCAATCTATATGTGGAAAATTAAAATCTCCCATAATTACAACCCTGTGCTTATCACAAATATCTACTATCTCCCTACAGATTTGCTCCTCTAGGTCTCGGTCCCCTCCGGGTGGTCTATAATACACCCCTACAAGTGTAACCTCTCCTTTCCTACTCCTCAGTTCCACCCAAATAGCCTCCGTGGATGTGCCCTCTAATCTATCCTTCCTAGGCACCGCTGTAATATTTTCCCTGACAAGCAATGCAACCCCACCTCCTCTTGCCCCTCCGACTCTATCACACCTAAAACAACGAAACCCAGGGATATTCAGTTGCCAATCACATCCCTCCTGCAACCATGTCTCACTAATCGCTACCACATCATACTTCCAAGTATCAATCCACACCTTCAGCTCATCCACCTTTTTTACAATACTCCTGGCATTAAAATATATGAATTTCATGGATTTCCCAATTTTTAATCCCTGTTTTCCCTCATCTTTAAGAACAACATTATTTACTTTTCCTGCCAATTGCCCTTCATCTTCTTCCAGAGCATTTCCCTTCTCTATCACCTGCCCATCCATATTCAAATACTTACTACAAACTATCTTTGTTTGCATTCTAACCTTCTCCTTACTGCTCTGTACTATTTTGTTCCCTTCCCCCAACAATTCTAGTTTAAAGGATCCTGAGTAGCCCTAGCAAATACCTCTGCCAGGATTCTGGTCCCCCTGGGATTTAAGTGTAACCCGTCCTTACTGTACAGGTCACATCTCCCCCAAAAAAGGTCCCAGTTATCCAGAAACTTAAAACCCTGCCCCTTACTCCACCCCTTCAGCCACGTGTTAATCCTCCACCTCATTCTATTTCTATTCACACTGTCACGTGGTACAGGGAGTAATCCAGAGATTACCCCCTTTGCGGTCCTTCTTTTTAACTCCCTACCTAACTGCCTGTACTCACTTTTTAGGACAACATGGTTATCCAACTGCATGAAAACCAACAAGGTCGGGTCAGATACAGCAATGAGCTCTCTGAACACTTCTCCATTAACAATGGCGTGAAGCAAGGCTGCGTTCTCGCACCAACCCTCTTTTCAATCTTCTTAAGCATGATGCTGAAACAAGCCATGAAAGACCTCAACCATCAAGACGCTGTTTACATCCGGAACCGCACGGATGGCAGTCTCTTCAATCTGAGGCCCCTGCAAGCTCACACCAAGACACAAGAGCAACTTGTCCGTGAACTACTCTTTGCAGATGATGCCGCTTTAGTTGCCCATTCAGAGCCAAGTCTTCAGCGCTTGACGTCCTGTTTGGCGGAAATTGCCAAAATGTTTGGCCTGGAAGTCAGCCTGAAGAAAACTGAGGTCCTCCATCAGCCAGCTCCCCACCATGACTACCAGCCCCCCCATCTCCATCGGGCACACAAAACTCAAAACGGTCAACCAGTTTACCTATCTCGGTTGCACCATTTCATCGGATGCAAAGATCGACAACGAGATAGGCAACAGACTCGCCAAGGCAAATAGCGCCTTTGGAAGACTACACAAAAGAGTCTGGAAAAACAACCAACTGAAGAACCTCACAAAGATTAGCATATACAGAGCCGTTGTCATACCCACACTCCTGTTCGGCTCCAAATCATGGATCCTCTACCGGCACCACCTACGGCTCCTAGAACGCTTCCACCAGCGTTGTCTCCGCTCCATCCTCAACATTCATTGGAGCGACTTCATCCCTTACATCGAAGTACTTGAGATGGCAGAGACCAACAGCATCGAATACACGCTGCTAAAGATCCAACTGCGCTGGGTAGGTCATGTCTCTAGAATGGAGGACCATCGCATTCCCAAGATCGTGTTATATGGCAAGCTCTCCACTGGTCATCGTGTCAGAGGTGCACCAAAGAAAAGGTACAAGGACTGCCTAAAGAAAGCTCTTGCTGGCTGCCACATTGACCACTGCCAGTGGGCTGATAGGAAAAACCCAACACCCAACCCAAACCAACAAATTTTCCCCTGCAACCGCTGCAACTGTGTCTGCCTGACTCGCATCAGACTTGTCAGCCACAAACGAGCCTGCAGCTCATGTGGACATTTACCCCTCCATAAATCTTCGTCCGTGAAGCCAAGCCAAAGAAAATGCAAAGATGAGTTGTTGAGTACAGGCATGTAAGGTTCTGGTGCTGTGTACGGGCATATTAAGTTGTGCTGTTGAGTATGGGCTTATTAAGATGCGGTGTTGTGCATGGACATGTTAAATGAGGTGTTAATTTTCAGCATGTTAAGATGTAGTGTTAAGTATGGGCATGGTAAGATGTGGTAATGACTACGGGCATGTTCAGATGTGCTGTTGAGTAGTGGTATGTAAACATGAGTTGTTGAGTACGGGCATGTAAAGTTCTGGTGCTGTGTACGGGCATATAAAGAAGGGCTGTTGATTTGGTGTTTGTTAAGATGTGGAGCTGAATATGGCCATGTTAAGATGTAGGGTTGAGTATGGACATGTTAAGATGAGTTGAGTATGGGCATGTTAAGATGAGTTGTTGAGTAAAGACATGTTAAATTGTGGTATTGAGAATGGGCATGTTACGATGTGGATTTGAGTATGGGCATGTTATGATGTGGTTTTGAGTAGTGGTATGTCTTCCCTGTGCCTTCCCTGTGCCCAGACCGGGGCCGCCACCTCCTTCTTTCTGCCCAGACCGGGGCCTCCGCCTGCTTCACTCTGTCGAGGCCGGGGCCACTGCCTCCCCCTCGCTTCTGCCCGGACCGGGGCCTTCGCGTGCCTCACTCTACCGAGGCCGGGGCTGCCACTTCCCCCTCGCTTTTTACATTTTACACCCCACTTACACAGTAGTAAGAAAGGGTGTGACTTGGTCAACCCCGTCAGAATCCAACCGGGTCGCTGACCTACCTCAGAGTTAGTTAGACAACCCAATTAAACTTACCTAGGCCATGTCCACAGGTGATTTGCAACCAGGTATGGTCCGACCTAGGAGGGGAGGCAGGCCCCTCCAGCCCGGGTAAGAAACCTGCATAGGAGAAGGCCACTCCGATATAAAACCTACGACCCAAGGACCTCGCTGCCACGTCCCAGCCTGCTTGGCCACGGCTCACGAACCATGGGTGTTAGGGGTGGGGCCAGTACTGCGCACACTGCACTCCAACTAAAAGCTCCTTTGCGCAGGCCTGAGGACATGTCCACGTCCTCCCCCTCCACGTCCTCCCCCTCAAAAGATGCTCACAAACTCAAGCTAGCATGCTGCAACATCAGAACCATGCTAGACAAGGCTACAGCCACCGACCTGAATGTCAGTCTTCCCTCATCGCACATGAACTCCTCAGACTTGACCTCGACATAGCCGCTCTCAGTGAAGTCCGTCTTGCAGATGTAGGCAGCCTCCAAGAATGCAGCGCGGGCTACACACTCTACTGGTCTGGCAAACCTATGGATGAACGACGCCTATCTGGTGTAGGCTTCATGGTCAAGAACTCCATTGCCTCCAAACTCGAAAACCTACCGACAGGCCACTCTGACCGGATCATGTCCATGCGACTCCCCCTTCAAAACAAGCATCGCATCACCCTCATCAGTGTCTATGCTCCAACCTTCCAGGCGGAACAAGCAGAAAAAGACAAGTTCTATGCTGATCTGCACAACCTCATTCAACGCATCCCTACAGCCGACAAGGTTGTCATCCTTGGCGACTTCAACGCTTGCGTCAGCAAAGACTCAGAAACCTGGCCAGGAATCCTAGGCAAGCATGGTGTCGGCAAATGCAATGACAACGGGCTCCTCCTGTTGGAACTCAGCGCAGAACAGCGGCTTGTCATTACAAACACCCTTTTTCAGCAGAGGGACCTGGATGCATCCCCGATCCAAACACTGGCACCTCCTGGACTACGTCCTGGTGCGAGAAAGAGACAAACGAGATGTGCTCCACACCAGGGTCATGCCCAGTGCGGAATGCCACACTGACCACCGGCTCGTTCGCTTCAAGCTCAACCTTCACTTCAAGCCAAAGTCCAGGAACAGTAAAGCCCCCAGAAAGAGGTTCAATGTTGGAAACATGCAGTCAGACGAAGTGAGAGGAAACTTCCAGGCAAATCTCAAAGCAAAGCTCGAGGATGCAATCTGCCTCATGGACTCGTCCCCTGAAACCCTTTGAGATCAGCTGAAGACTGCCATACTGCAATCCACTGAAGAGGTACTGGGCTACTCCTCCAGGAAAAACAAGGACTGCATTGATGAAAATAACCAGGAAATCCAAGAGCTGCTGGCAAAGAAGCGAGCTGCCCACCAGGCTCACCTTGCAAAGCCATCCTGGCCAGACAAGAAACGAGCCTTCCGTCGCGCATGCAGCCATCTTCAGCACAAACTCTGGGAGATCCAAAATGAGTGGTGGACTAGCCTCGCCAAATGAACCCAGCTCAGCGCGGACATTGGCGACTTAAGGGGTTTTTACAAGGCTCTAAAGGCTGTGTACGGCCGCTCACCCCGTCCAAAGCCCGCTGTGAAGCTCAGACGGCAAAATCCTCCTCAGCGACAAGATCTCCATCCTCAACCGATGGTCAGAACACTTCCAATCTCTTTTCAGTGCCAACCGTTCAGTCCAAGAATCTGCCCTGCTTCAGCTCCCTCAACAGCCCTTAAGGCTAGAGCTGGATGAGGTCCTCACCCGGGAAGAGACATATAAGGCAATTGAACAACTGAAAAGTGGCAAAGCAGCAGGTATGGATGGAATCCACCCAGAGGTCTGGAAGGCTGGCGGAAAAACTCTGCATGCCAAACTGCATGAGTTTTTCAAGCTCTGCTGGGACCAAGGAAAGCTGCCTCAGGACCTTCGTGATGCCATCATCATCACCCTGTACAAAAACAAAGGCGAGAAATCAGACTGCTCAAACTACAGTGGAATCAAGCTGCTCTCCTTTGCAGGCAAAATCTTCGCTAGGATTCTCCTAAATAGAATAATACCTAGTGTCTCCGAAAATGTACTGCCAGAATCACAGTGAGGCTTTCGCGCAAACAGAGGAACTACTGACATGGTCTTTGTCCTCAGACAGCTCCAAGAAAAGTGCAGAGAACAAAACAAAGGACTCTACATCACCTTTGTTGACCTCACCAAAGCCTTCGACACCGTGAGCAGGAAAGGGCTTTGGCAAATATTAGTGCGCCTCGGATGCCCCCCAAAGTTCCTCAACATGGTTATCCAACTGCACGAAAACCAACAAGGTCGGGTCAGATACAGCAATGAGCTCTCTGAACACTTCTCCATTAACAATGGCGTAAAGCAAGGCTGCGTTCTCGCACCAACCCTCTTTTCAATCTTCTTCAGCATGATGCTGAAACAAGCCATGAAAGACCTCAACAATCAAGACGCTGTTTACATCCGGAACCGCACGGATGGCAGTCTCTTCAATCTGAGGTGCCTGCAAGCTCACACCAAGACACAAGAGCAACTTGTCCGTGAACTACTCTTTGCAGACGATGCCGTTTTAGTTGCCCATTCAGAGCCAAGTCATCATGGCTTGACGTCCTGTTTGGCGGAAATTGCCAAAATGTTTGGCCTGGAAGTCAGCCTGAAGAAAACTGAGGTCCTCCATCAGCCAGCTCCCCACCATGACTACCAGCCCCCCCATCTCCATCGGGCACACAAAACTCAAAACGGTCAACCAGTTTACCTATCTCGGCTGCACCATTTCATCGGATGCAAGGATCGACAACGAGATAGGCAACAGACTCGCCAAGGCAAATAGCGCCTTTGGAAGACTACACAAAAGAGTCTGGAAAAACAACCAACTGAAAAACCTCACAAAGATTAGCGTATACAGAGCCGTTGTCATACCCACACTCCTGTTCGGCTCCGAATCATGGATCCTCTACCGGCATCACCTACGGCTCCTAGAACGCTTCCACCAGCGTTGTCTCCGCTCCATCCTCAACATTCATTGGAGCGACTTCATCCCTAACATCGAAGTACTCGAAATGGCAGAGGCCAACAGTATCGAATCCACGCTGCTGAAGATCCAACTGCACTGGATAGGTCATGTCTCCAGAATGGAGGACCATCGCCTTCCCAAGATCGTGTTATATGGCGAGCTCTCCACAGGCCACCGAGACAGAGGTGCACCAAAGAAGAGGTACAAGGACTGCCTAAAGAAATCTCTTAGTGGCTGCCACATTGACCTCCGCCAGTGGGCTGATATTGCCTCAAACCGTGCATCTTGGCGCCTCAAAGTTCGGCGGGCAGCAACCTCCTTTGAAGAAGAACGCAGAGCCTACCTCACTGACAAAAGACAAAGGAGGAAAAACTCAACACCCAACCCCAAACAACGAATTTTCCCTTGCAACCGCTGCAACTGTGTCTGCCTGTCCCGCATCAGACTTGTCAGCCACAAACGAGCCTGCAGCTGACGTGGACATTACCCCTCCATAAATCTTCGTCCGCGAAGCCAAACCAAAGAAAAATGTCAAGAACTCCATTGCAGAGTTCTCTCCAGTCATAAATAATTTTCTACTAGAACTTTTCTTTCTAATCCTCAACCAATGCTGCATGCCCTTTACTTGGCCGCAGCAGGAGTAAACGCAGGCAGGCCGATTCCAGGGCGCAACATTCCATAACTGGGTACAGTGGTCGTACACCTCCAGAAATGCTTCAACCTAAAAGGGGAGGCAGGCCTCTTCAGCCTGGTTAAGCAACCTGCATAGGAGAAGGTCACTACAATATAAAACCTACGACCCAAGGACCTCGCTGCCACGTGCTAGCTTGCTTGGCCACAGCACACGAACCATGGGTGTTAGGGGTGGTGCCAGTACTGCGCACCTGCACTCCACCTAAAAGCTCCTTTGCGCAGGCCTAAGGACAGGTCTACATCCTCCCCCTCAAAAGATGCACACAAACTCAAGCTAGCATGCTGGAACATCAGAACCATGCTAGACAAGGCTGACAACCACCGACCTGAACGTCGGTCTGGCCTCATCGCACAGGAACTCCTCAGACTCGACATCGACATAGCCGCTCTCAGCGAAGTCCACCTTTCAGATGTAGGGAGCCTCCAAGAACACGGCGTGGGCAACACACTCTACTGGTCTGGCAAGCCTCAGGCTGAACAATGCCTATCTGGTGTTGGCTTCATGGTCAAGAACTCCATTGCTTCCAAACTCGAAAACCTCCCGACAGGCCACTCTGACCGGATCATCTCCATGTGACTCCCCCTTCAAAACAAGCGACGCATCACTCTCATCAGTGTCTATGCTCCAACCCTTCAGGCGGAACCAGCAGAAAAGGACAAGTTCAACACTGAACTGTGCAACCTCATCCAATGCACCCCTACAGCCGACAAGGTTGTCATCCTTGGCGACTTCAACGCTTGCGTCGGCAAAGACTCAGAAACCTGGCCAAGAATCCTTGGCAAGCATGGTGTCGGCAAGTGCAATGACAACGGGCGCCTCCTGTTGGAATTCTGCGCAGAACAGCGGCTTATCATTACTAACACCCTTTTCCAGCAGAGAGACAGCCTGAAGACTACCTGGATGCATCCCCCATCCAAACACTGGCACCTCCTGGACTACATTCTGGTGCGAGGAAGACACAAATGAGATGTGCTGCACACCAGGGTCATGCCCAGCGCGGAATGCCACACTTACCACCGGCTTGATCGCTGCAAGTTCAACCTTCACATCAAACCAAAGTTCAAGAACAGTGGAGCCCCCCAGAAAGAGGTTCAATGTTTGAAACTTGCAGTCAGAGATAGTGAGAGGAAACTTCCAGGCAAATCTCCAAGCAAAGTTCGAGGATGCAAACTGCCTCATGGACACGTCTCCTGAAACCCTCTGGGATCAGCTGAAAACGGCCATACTGCAATCCAATGAAGAGGTACTGGGCTTCTCCTCCAGAAAAAACAAGGACTGGTTTGACGAAAACAACCAGGAAATCCAGGAGCTGCTGGCAAAGAAGTGAGCTGCCCACCAGACTCACCTTGCAAAGCCTTCCTGGCCCGAGAAAAAACGAGCCTTCCGTCTCGCATGCAGCCATCTTCAGCGCAAACTCCGGGAGATCCAAAATGTGTGGTGGACAAGCCTCGCCAAACGAACCCAGCTTAGCGCCGACATTGGCGACTTCAAGGGTTTTTATGAGACACTAAAGGCTGTGTACGGCCCCTCACCCCAAATCCAAAGCCCTCTCCGCAGCTCAGACGGCGAAGTCCTCCTCGGCAACAAGATCTCCATCCTCAACCGATGGTCAGAACACTTCCAATCCCTTTTCAGTGCCAACCGCTCAGTCCAAGAAT
This sequence comes from Narcine bancroftii, assembly GCF_036971445.1. NCBI lineage: Eukaryota > Metazoa > Chordata > Chondrichthyes > Torpediniformes > Narcinidae > Narcine > Narcine bancroftii. Next base: position 66,823,817 of record NC_091477.1, on the reverse strand, counting down.
CGCCCTGCTCCAGCTCCCTCAACAACTCTTGAGTCTAGAGCTGGATGATGTCCTTACCCAGGAAGAGACATATAAGGCAATTGAAAAACTGAAAAGTGGCAAAGCAGCAGGTATGGATGGAATCCCCCCAGAGGTCTGGAAGGCTGGCGGCAAAGATCTGCATACCAAAGTGCATGAGTTTTTCATGCTCTGCTGGGACCAAGGAAAGCTGCATCAGGACCTTCATCATCACCCTGTACAAAAAGAAAGGCGAGAAATCAGACTGCTCAAACTACAGGGGAATCACTCTGCTCTTCATTGCAGGCAAAATCTTCACTAGGATTCTCCTTAATAGACTAATACCTGGTGTCGCCGAAAATGTCCCCCCAGAATCACAGTGTGGCTTTCGCACAAACAGAGGAACTACTGACGTGGTCTTTGCCCTCAGACAGCTCCAAGAAAAGTGCAGAGAACAAAACAAAGGACTCTACATCAACTTTGTTGACCTCACCAAAGCCTTTGACACCGTGAGCAGGAAAGGGCTTTGGCAAATACTAGAGCGCCTCGGATGCCCCCCCAAGTTCCTCAACATGGTTATCCAACTGCACGAAAACCAACAAGGTCGGGTCAGATACAGCAATGAGCTCTCCGAACGCTTCTCCCTTGACAATGGCGTGAAGCAAGGCTGCGTCCTCGCACCAACCCACTTTACTATCTTCTTCAGCATGATGCTGAAACAAGCCATGAAAGACCTCAACAATGAAGATGCTGTTTACATCTGTTACCGCACGGATGGCAGTCTCTTCAATCTTAGGCACCTGCAAGCTCATACCAAGACACAAGAGCAATTTGTCCGTGAACTACTCTTTGTAGACTATGCCGCTTTAGTTGCCCATTCAGAGCCAGCTCTCCAGCGCATGACGTCCTGTTTTGGGGAAACGGCCAAAATGTTTGGCCTGGAAGTCAGCCTGAAGAAAACTGAGGTCCTCCATCAGCCAGCTCCCCACCATGACTACCAGCCCCCCCACATCTCCATCGGGCACACAGAACTCAAAACGGTCAAACAGTTTACCTACCTCGGCTGCACCATTTCATCTGATGCAAGGATCGACAAAGAGATAGATAACAGACTCGCCAAAGCAAGTAGCGCCTTTGGAAGACTACACAAAAGAGTCTGGAAAAACAATCACCTGAAGAAACACACAAAGATCAGTGTGTACAGAGCCATTGTCATACCCACGCTCCTGTTCGGCTCCGAATCTTGGGTCCTCTACTGGCATCACCTATGGCTCCTAGAACGCTTCTGTCAGCGCTGTTTCCGCTCCATCCTCAACATTCATTGGATTGACTTCATCACCAACATCGAAGTACTCAAGCTGGCAGAGTCTGCAAGCATCGAATCCACGCTGCTGAAGACTCATCTGCACTGGGTGGGTTATGTCTCCAGAATGGAGGACCATCGCCTTCCCAAGATCGTGTTATATGGCGAGCTCTCCACTGGCCACCAAGACAGAGGTGCACCAAAGAAGAGGTACAAGGACTGCTTCAAGAAATCTCTTGGTGCCTGCCACATTGACCACCGCCAGTGGGCTGATGTCACCTCCAACCGTGCATATTGGCGCCTCGCAGTTCAATGGGCTGCAACCTCCTATGAAGAAGACCGCAGAGCCCACCTCACTGACAAAAGACAAAGTAGGAAGCACCCAACGCCCAACCCCAACCAACCTATTTTCCCTTGCAACCACTGCAACGGTGCCTTCCTGTCCCTCATCGGACTTGTCAGTCACCAACGAGCCTGCAGCAGACGTGGACATACCCCTCCATAAATCTTCGTCCGCAAAGCCAAGCGAAAGAAGAAAGAAGATGTCAAGATGTGTTGTTGAGTATGGGCATGTTAAGTTGTGCTGTTGAGTACAGGCATGTTAAGATATGGTGTTGTGCATGGGCAAGTTATGATGTGGTTTTGAGTCAGGATATGTTAAAATGTGATGTTGAATATGGGCATGTTAAGATGTGGTGTTGAGTATAAGCATGTTAAGTTGTGGTGTTAGGAATGAGCATGTTACGATGTGGATTTGAGTATGGGCATGTTGGGATGTGGTTTGAGTAGGGGGATGTTAAGATTTGCTGTTGACTACGGACATGGTAAGATGTGGTGTTGAGTATGTGCATGTTAAGATGTGGTTTTGAGTCTGGATATGTTAAAATGTGATGTTGAATATGAGCATATTAAGATGTGGTGTTGAGTTAAGGCATGTTAAGTTGTGGTATTGAGAACGGGCATGTTAAGGTCTGGTGTTGTGCATGTGAAAGTTGGGATGTGGTTTTGAGTAGGCGTATGTTACAATGTTGTTTTGAGTCTGGATATGTTAAAGTGTGATATTGAATATGGGCATGTTAAGATGTGGGCTTGGTTATAGGCATGTAAAGTTGTGGTGTTGACAACGGGCATGTTAGGATGTGGATTTGAGTATGGGCATGTTGGGATGTGGTTTGAGTAGGGGCATGTTAAGATTTGGTGTTGTGTGTGAGCATGTTAAGATGTGATTTTGAGTCTGGATATTTTAAAATGTGATGTTGTATATGGGCATGATAAGATGTGGTGTCGAGTATAGGCATATTAAGTTGTGGTGTTGAGAATGGCCATGATATGGTGTGGATTTAAATATGGGCATGTTGGGATGTGGTTTTGAGTATGGGTATGTTACGATGTGGTTTTGAGTAGTGGTATTTCAAAATGTGTCGTTGAGTATGGGCATGTTGAGTTGTGCTGTTGAGTACAGGCATGTTAAGATGTGGTGTTGAGTATGTGCATGTTAAGATGTAGGGTTGAGTATGGGCATGTTAAGTTGTGCTGTTAAGTAAGGGCATGTTCAGATATTGTGTTGTGCATGGGCAAGTTACGATGTGGTTTTGAGTCTGGATATGTTGGGATGAGGTTTGGAGTATAGTCATATTACGGTGTGGTTTTGAATAGTGGTATGTCAACATGTGTTGTGTATGGGCTTGTTAAGATGTGATGCTGAGTACAGGCATATTCAGGTGTGGTGTTGAGTAGGTGTATGTTAAGATGTGGTGATGAATATGGGCATGTTAAGATGTAGGGTTGAGTATGGGCATGTTAAGTTTTGCTGTTAAGTATGGACATGTTATATGTGTTTTTGAGAAGGGGTATGTTAAGATGTGGTGCTGAATATGGGCATGTTAAGATGTAGGGTTGAGTATGGACATGTTAAGATGTTGTGTTGAGTATGAGCATGTTAAGATGTGGTGTTGAGTAAAGACATGTTAAGTTGTGGTGTTGAGAACTTGTATGTTAGGATGTGGATTTACGTATGGGCATGTTGGGATGCGGTTTTCAGTAGGGACATGTTAAGTTGTGCTACTTAGTACGGACATGTTAAGAGGTGGTGTTGAATATGGGCATGTTAAGATGTAGGAATGAGTATGGACATGTTAAGATGTGGTGTTGAATATGGGCATGTTATGATGTGGTTTTGAGAATAGGCATGTTAAGTTGTGGTGTTGAGAACGGACATGTTACTATGTGGATTTGAGTATGGGCATTTTGGGATGTGGTTTGAGTAGGGGGATGTTAAGATTTGCTGTTGACTCCGGACATGGTGAGATGTGGTGTTGAATATAAAACCTACGACCCAAGGACCTCGCTGCCACGTCCCAGCTTGCTTGGCCACGGCACACGAACCATGGGTGTAAAGGGTGGGGCAAGTACTGCACACACTGCACTCCACCTAAGAGCTCCTTTGCGCAGGCCCAAGGACAGGTCCACGTCCTCCCCCTCCACGTCCTCCTCCTCCACGTCCTCCCCCTCCACGTCCTCCCCCTCAAAAGATGCTCACAAACTCAAGCTAGCATACTGGAACATCAGAACCATGCTAGACAAGGCTGACAGCCACCAACCAGAACGTCGGTCTGCCCTCATTGCACATGAACTCGTCAGACTTGACATCGACATAGCCGCTCTCAGTGAAGTCCGCCTGGCAGATGTAGGCAGCCTCCAAGAACGCGGCGCGGGCTACACACTCTACTGGTCTGGCAAGCCTTTGGATGAACGACGCCTATCTGGTGTAGGCTTCATGGTCAAGAACTTAATTGCCTCCAAACTCGAAAACCTTCCGACAGGCCACTCGGATCGAATCATGTCCTTGCGACTCCCCCTTCAAAACAAGCGTCGCATCACCCTCATCAGTGTCTATGCTCCAACCCTCCAGGCGGAACCAGCAGAAAAGGACAAGTTCTACACTGACCTGCGCAACCTCATCCAGCGCACCCCTACAGCCGACAAGGTTGTCATCCTTGGCGACTTCAACGCTCACGTCGGCAAAGACTCAGAAACCTGGCCAGGAATCCTGGGCAAGCATGGCGTCGGCAAGTGCAATGACAATGGGCGCATCCTGTTGGAGCTCTGCGCAGAACAGCGGCTTGTCATTACAAACACCCTTTTTCAGCAGAGGGACAGCCTGAAGACTACCTGGATGCATCCCCGATCCAGACACTGGCACCTCCTGGACTACATCCTGGTGCAAGAAAGTGACAAACGAGATGTGCTCCACACCAGGGTCATGCCCAGCGCGGAATGCCACACTGACCACCGGCTGGTTCGCTGCAAGCTCAAACTTCACTTCAAGCCAAAGCCCATGAACAGTAAAGCCCCCAGAAAGAGGTTCAATGTTGGAAACCTGCAGTCAGACGAAGTGAGAGGAAACTTCCAGGCAAACCTCAAAGCAAAGCTCGACGATCCAATCCGCGTCACGTACCCGTCCCCTGAAACCCTCTGGGATCAGCTGAAGATTACCATACTGCAATCCACTGAAGAGGTACTGGGCTTCTCCTACAGGAAAAACAAGGACTGGTTCGACGAAAACAGCCAGGAAATCCAGGAGCTGCTGGCAAAGAAGCGAGCTGCCCACCAGGCTCACCTTACAAAGCCGTCCTGTCCGGAGAAGAAACAAGCCTTCCGTCGCACAAGCAGCCATCTTCAGCGCAAACTCCGGGAGATCCAAAATGAGTGGTGGACTAGCCTCGCCAAGCGAACACAGCTCAGCGCGGACATTGGCGACTTCAGGGGTTTCTATGAGGCTCTAAAGGCTGTGTACAGCCCCTCACCCCAAGTCCAAGGCCCGCTGTGCAGCTCAGACGGCGAAGTCCTCCTCAGCGACAAGATCTCCATCCTCAACCGATGGTCAGAACACTTCCAATCTCTTTTCAGTGCCAACCGCTCAGTCCAAGATTCCGCCCTGCTCCAGCTCCCTCAACAGCCCCCAAGGCTAGAGCTGGATGAGGTCCTCACCCAGGATGAGACATATAAGGCAATTGAACAACTGAAAATTGGCAAAGCAGCAGGTATGGATGGAATCCCCCCAGAGGTCTGGAAGGCTGGCGGCAAAACTCTGCATGTCAAACTGCATGAGTTTTTCAAGCTTTGTTGGGACCAAGAAAACTGCCTCAGGAGCTTCGTGATGCCACCATCATCACCCTGTACAAAAAGAAAGGCGAGAAATCAGACTGCTCAAACTACAGGGGAATCACGCTGCTCTCCATTGCAGGCAAAATCTTCGCTAGGATTCTCCTAAATAGAATAATACCTAGTGACGCCGAGAATATTCTCCCAGAATCACAGTGCGGCTTTTGCGCAAACAGAGGATCTACTGACATGGTCTTTGCACTCAGACAGCTCCAAGAAAAGTGCAGAGAACAAAACAAAGGACTCTACATCACCTTTGTTGACCTCACCAAAGCCTTCGACACCGTGAGCAGGAAAGGGCTTTGGCAAATACTAGAGCGCATCGGATGCCCCCCAAAGTTCCTCAACATGGTTATCCAACTGCACGTAAACCAACAAATTCGGGTCAGATAAAGCAATGAGCTCTCTAAACCCTTCTCCATTAACAATGGCGTGAAGCAAGGCTGTGTTCTTGCACCAATCCTCTTCTCAATCTTCTTCCGCATGATGCTGAACCAAGCCATGAAAGACCTCAACAATGAAGACGCTGTTTACATCCGGTACCGCACGGATGGCAGTCTCTTCAATCTGAGGCGCCTGCAAGCTCACACCAAGACACAAGAGAAACTTGTCCGTGAACTACTCTTTGCAGACGATGCCGCTTTAGTTGCCCATTCAGAGCCAGCTCTTCAGCGCTTGATGTCCTGTTTTGCGGAAACTGCCAAAATGTTTGGCCTGGAAGTCAGCCTGAAGAAAACTGAGGTCCTCCATCAGCCAGCTCCCCACCATGACTACCAGCCCCCCCACATCTCCATCGGGCACACAAAACTCAAAACGGTCAACCAGTTTACCTATCTCGGCTGCACCATTTCATCAGATGCAAGGATCGATAACGAGATAGCCAACAGACTCGCCAAGGCAAATAGCGCCTTTGGAAGACTACACAAAAGAGTCTGGAAAAACAACCAACTGAAAAACCTCACAAAGATAAGCATATACAGAGCCGTTGTCATACCCACACTCCTGTTCGGCTCCGAATCATGGATCCTCTACCGGCATCACCTACGGCTCCTAGAACGCTTCCACCAGCGTTGTCTCCGCTTCATCCTCAACATTGATTGGTGCGCTTTCATCCCTAACATCGAAGTACTTGAGATGGCAGAGGTCGACAGCATCGGGTCCACGCTGCTAAAGATCCAGCTGTGCTGGGTGGGTCACGTCTCCAGAATGGAGGACCATCGCCTTCCCGAGATCGTGTTATATGGCAAGCTCTCCACTGGCCACCGTGACAGAGGTGCACCAAAGAAAAGGTACAAGGACTGCCTAAAGAAATCTCTTGGTGCCTGCCACATTGACCACCGCCAGTGGGCTGATATCGCCTCAAACCGTGCATCTTGGCGCCTGACAGTTTGGCGGGCAGCAACCTCCTTTGAAGAAGACCGCAGAGCCCACCTCACTGACAAAAGGCAAAGGAGGAAAAACCCAACACCCAACCCCAACCATCCAATTTTCCCCTGCAACCGCTGCAATCGTGTCTGCCTGTCCCGCATCGGACTTGTCAGCCACAAACGAGCCTGCAGCTGACGTGGACATTTACCCCCTCCATAAATCTTCATCCGCGAAGCCAAGCCAAAGAATGTCAAGATTTGTTGTTGAGTATGGGCATGTTAATTTGTGCTGTTGAGTATGGGCGTGTTAAGACATGGTGTTTAGTATGGGGATGTTAAGATGTAGGGTTGAGTATGGGCATGTTAAGGTGTGCTGTTGAGTACGGGCTTGTTAAGGTGTGCTGTTGAGTATGGGCATGTTAAGATGTGGTGACGAGTATGGGCATATTCAGATGTGGTGTTGAGTATGGGCATGTTAAGTTGTGGTGTTGAGAACTGGCATGTTTCGATGTGGACTTGAGTATGGGCATGTTGGGATGTGATTTTGAGTCTGGGAATGTTACGATGTGGTTTTGAGTAGTGGTATGTCAAAATGTGTTGTTGAGTATGGGTATGTTAAGTTGTGCTGTTGAGTACGGCGTGTTAAGATGTGGTGCTGTATATGGGCATGTTAAGATATAAGGTTGAGTACGGGCATGTTCAGATTTGGTGCTGAGTACGTGTATGTTCAGATGTGTTTTTGAATGGGGTATGTTACGATGTTTTGAGTCTGGGTATGTTAAAATGTGATGTTGAATATGGGCATGTTAAGATGTGGTGTTGAGTATATGCATGTTAAGTTGTGGTGTTGAGAACATGCATGTTAGGATGTGTATTTGCGTATGGGCATGTTGGGATGTGGTTTTGAGTAGGGACATGTTAGGAGGTTCTGTTGAGTATGGACATGTTAAGATGTGTTTTTGAGTAGGGGAATGTTAAGATGTGCTGTTGAGTACAGTATGTAAAGATGTAATGTTTCGTAGGGTTATGTTACGATGATATGTTTTGTTTGGGCATGTTAATATGTGGTGTTGAGTATGGGCATGTTAAGATGTGGTGACGAGTATGGGCATATTCAGATGTGGTGTTGAGTATGGGCATGTTAAGATGTGGTGACGAGTACGGGCATATTCAGATGTGGTGTTCAGTATGTCTATGTTAAGGTGTGGTGCTGAGTATGGGCATGTTAAGATGTGGTGACGAGTATGGGCATATTCAGATGTGGTGTTGTGTATGGGCATGTTAAGATGTGGTGACGAGTACGGGCATATTCAGATGTGGTGTTGAGTATGTCTATGTTAAGGTGTGGTGCTGAGTATGGGCATGTTAAGATGTGGTGACGAGTATGGGCATATTCAGATGTGGTGTTGAGTATGGGCATGTTAAGATGTGGTGACGAGTACGGGCATATTCAGATGTGGTGTTGAGTATGTCTACGTTAAGGTGTGGTGCTGAGTATGGGCATGTTAAGATGTGGTGACAAGTATAGGCATATTCAGATGTGGTGTTGAGTATGGGCATGTTAAAATGTGGTGACGAGTATGGGCATATTCAGATGTGGTGTTGAGTATGGGCATGTTAAGATGTGGTGACGAGTACGGGCATATTCAGATGTGGTGTTGAGTATGTCTATGTTAAGGTGTGGTGCTGAGTATGGGCATGTTAAGCTGTGGTGACGAGTATGGGCATATTCAGATGTGGTGTTGAGTATGTCTATGTTAAGGTGTGGTGCTGAGTATGGGCATGTTAAGATGTGGTGACGAGTATGGGCATATTCAGATGTGGTGTTGAGTATGGGCATTTTAAGATGTGTTTTTGAGTAGGGGTATGTTAAGGTGTGTGGTTCAGTATGGCTACGATAAAATGTGGTGTTGAGTCAGGCTATGTTCAGATGCGGTGTTGAGTAGGCGAATGTTCAGATGTGGTAGTGAGTAGCTGTATGTTAAGATGTGGCATTGAGAACGGGTAGGTTAAATTTTGCTGTTGATTATGGGCATGTTTAGATGTGGTGTTGATTATGGGCATGTTAAGGTGTGGAATTGAGTAGGCGTATGTTAAAATGTGGTGCTGCGTATGAGCATGTTAAGATGTGGAGTTGAGTTCGGTTACATTAAGATGTGGTGTATACTTTGGATATGTTAAGATATGTTGAGTATGGATATGTTAAGATTTGCTGTTGAGTATGGATATATAAAGATGTGGAGTTGAGTATGGGCATGTTAAGATGTGGTGGTGAGTGCATGTATGTTAAAATGTCGTGTTGAGTATGGGCTTGTTAAGATGTGGTGTTAAGTATGGAAAATTAAGATGTGGTGTTGCGTACAGGCATGTGAATATCTGTTGTTGAATATGGATATGTTTAGATGTGGTGTTGAGTATGGGCATGTTGTGATGTGGTGACGAGTATGGGCATATTCAGATGTGGTGTTGAGTATGGGCATGTTAAGATGTGGTGACGAGTACGGGCATATTAGGATGTGATGTTAAGTCTGTATATGTTAACATGTGGTGTTGAGTTTGCGTATGTTCAGATGTGGCATTGAATACGGTCATGTTAAGTTGTGGTGTTCAGTATGGAAATGTTAAGTCGCCAGCAGATAGCAATGTTGGAAGAACCTTGTTAGTTGAACAGATCTGATCCGAAGGGATGATTGGATCTGGATCTCTGAGACGTATCAATTTGGTTGGATTATGTACAAATTTGATGGCACTTGCATGTCATCCTGACTGTATTTATGTGACAATAAACTTTCATCACTTTCTAAGTCACTTTGACTCAGGAATATTCCATTCAGAGACTATATGATGAAAACAGTGAAGGAATAGAGAAATGCAAAGAGACGATACTGCTCAGTTCTAATTTGAAAGAAATATTCCTTATATACAAGGTTGACATAGATATTTTGACCAAAGGGTATCAAGTGTCATTGGGATTAGTTATGAAAATCGAATGGAGGAAATTTATTGGATTGTCCATGATTTAAAAGGACAACAGGTCGCGTGTGGACCATTTCTTCTCCTGCTTCCTTTGTATCAATGCTAAGGCTTCAGCAAGGAAAGCACTGGAGGAGATAAACTCAGAGTAGGGGTCACTACACAAAAAAGTGCTGGAGAAACTCCGTAGGTCACACAGCTTCCACAGAAAGTAAAAGGCAATCTACGCTCTGGCCCTGAGCTCTTGTTCAGATGTACCGAATATCAGACAGAATAAAGAGGTGGAAGGGGGTGGGAAGGGGAAGGAAGAGGAGTGCAGAAGAGCAGATTTTTTTAATTTTTAAAATTTATATTTTATTTTTAAATTTAAACGTGGACATACAGTATGGAAACAGGCCATTTTGTACCATGATCCCCAGTCGCCAACTCAAACTGCAACCTCTGGTGCACTTTTTTGGAAGATGGGAAGAAACGAGAGCCCCAGACACTGTGAGAATCCAGGCAGACACTGGGAGAATGCACCAACACCTTACAGACAGCATGGGATTCGAACTCTGGTCCTGAGCGCTGGCGCCGTAACAGTTTACATTGACTGCTACCCAATAAATAATCAGTGGATATAGTTGGGAATAGGAAAAAGAGAAAATAGCTGATGGGGGAAAGGGCAAAGGGCCAAGCAAGGAATCCTCTCTGCCAAGAGAAGGAAGGAACTGAGAGCTAGAGGGAAGAAGGCAGAGAAATGAGAGAAAAGGAGAGATCAGGGGAAGAGATTTACCGAAATGGGTGGTTGACATTGTTGCCATCTAGATCGAGACTCCCATGACAGAAAATAAAGCGTAGTTTGCCTAATTTACAAATGGTCTCAACTTGGACAGAAATGTTAGTGTGGCAGTGGGGTGTGGGGAGGTTTGTATTCACGTGCAAGCTAAAATCATGAAAGAATAGCTGAAAAGCTTTAGTGCATCTCTGTAGGTAGAGCTAATTAAATCTTACCAAATTTGACAGTAAGGCTCAGTTTAAGTGTATAGTAAGTGTTGTCATTTATTATTTCTAGCCTTGTTGGAGATATTTTTACTGAGTTTAGGGTCCAGTGACTCCAAATGCAACTACTAAGTCATCCTAAGGGGTAGTTTTCAATTAAACAAGAGGAAGGGCACAACAGACTGATTAGGTTGAGCATCGTGGACTGTTCTCATCCATCCTTAATACCCTTGTGATTTCCACGAAGGGCTGCGGTATTTAAAATCAGGACATGGATTCTTGCACCTTGGAAAGCAAACAGCACCTTGCATCCAGGATATGTAAATCCCTGAAGGCAACCAAGCATTGTCAGAATAACCGAAACTGCCAGAAAGTTTGAGTCCACATCTTGGACCCACACCCTTTCATTCCACTGCAAATGGGATTGGATATCAAAAAGCCATAATAATGCCCTCTAATTTGCCTGGGAACATGCGATCCCCAGACCCCCATGACCTATGAACAATGTCAAAACTGTGCCATGAAGCTATCCTATTCCTGTGCAATCCTCAGATTTCCAAGTCAACAAACACACATCCCCCTCTATTGTTGCAAGAGCCTGACAACTCGAGAGCAGCTGCAAGCACTTTTCCACATTTATAAAATAAATACCATGATCTCGGATTATTCCCAGTGTGAAAGGAGCTATAAAAACTTTATTGTTCCTTCTAAGATAAGCAGGGGCTTTGCTGGCGCCATGTAAGCTCTGGTTTTGTGGGTAGAAATAGGAATATTTTACTTGAACAATCAGTCATATAATAAACTAATAAAGAATAAACAAAGGGACTAACTTGAGCACTTAGCCTCTGAGAGGATGTACATAAACAAATTTAATTGCCAATGAGAAATCTATTATTTGTGTGGTCCAACATCAATCTTGGAGGCTGGTGAAACTGCCAACAGAAATAATTGGTCATGGTTTTTAAAGGATTTGTTTTGCTTTTCATTCAGTTCCAACCATTTTATCCCTTTCAGGGGAATTTGTAGTCACTTCCAGGATTCCTGGATGGCATGTCCAAACAGAAATCCTGACTCTCCTGCTTATCTCTTACAGCACAATGCAGTTCCGTGAGAGAACCACATAAAAAAAAACATTTGGGTTGAAAGGCTGAGTATGGAATGGGGGAACGTGGTCCTGTCGATCTCTGAAGGGAGAATCCATCATTGAGTAAAGTTCATTCATGTTTCGGTTACTTTGATCATAGGTGCATTTTAAGGCATCCTTAAAAGTACTTTAGAAGGTGCAGTTTGACAATTGGCAGAGGACTGTGGGTCAATCACCTTTGAATGTAAGACCTCACAGAACGTAGTTGCTCCTTGGAAATAAATGAAACATTTTAGACCCAGACGAAGTTCCTTGGGCATAAATATTTTCTGCTCCCTGCTTAATCTTCACAGAATGTTGCCACTGAAACAATGCAGCTGTGGAATTCACAGCACATCCAACCCTTTGTTTTTTTTCTCACTGGGATAACTATTTTAAATTTGATTAAGGAGACAGCGGTATTAACTTAGGTCATTATGGTCTTGAGGAGCGACGGTAGAGATTTTGGAATGGGGTCATTTCTCTGACCATGTCATCATCTTCTATGTAAGGGGACACAAAATCACACCTAAGTAACAAATAAAACTCCACAGCACTTTTTATACGTGGTTTTTCTATTCTTCCTGCAATGGGCTCTTCAAAGGATGGAATATCATCAACTACTAATGTCCATTAGAAGGATGCATTCTATACATCCTGTGACAAATCCAAGAGTTGTTACCTTCCTTGTGGTTTTTATTTCCTTATTCTGCACCCCTGAATCCTTTATATGACTCTATCAATGACTCCAAAGGCTGAGTGAGGAATGAGAGGCTTTAATACACATTAGATTTCAGCTAGCCTGACTCCATGAATGGAAGGGGGCAGGGACGTCAACCTTTATGGCCAGGTCACAGGGGGAGGGAGTTACAGGGGATCAAGAGATCAGTGGACGGGCCAGCCACTTATACACAGAACAATATATACATATCACTACAATAACTTCCTGTAAAATCAGTCTCTTCCTCAATTCTATTCAACATTTTTCCACTCAAGCTGTTTCCACACCTAATGCCTTTTGAAATAAAAACTTTTGAATTAGTTTGAGTCATCCCACAAAATCCTCACTTCAGATCTTTAACTATTGTTCAGCATTTCCATTTCTCCTCTCCTCTGAGATTGAAGGTGGCCAGACTGTCTGCCCACAAAAACGTGCTTTCTCAGGCTGGGACAACATTCCAATGTTGCAGTCAAAGTCAGCAATGGAACTGCCATCCCATCCTCAGTTATCCTGAACCTAAGCAAAGGAAACAGGTTGCTTTTGAACCAACCTCTTTGAGAGACCCTTCTCTCTGGCGAGTCAAGTCTTTAAGCTGCTCGTGGAGACGACTGACTTCCCATTCCTGGATAGCCACTGCTTGCTCAAACTGGCCTTGGAGGTCCTTAAGGTCAGCATTAATGTTGTTAATAGTATTCTGGAGAAAATAAGATGGTATAAATGATGGGCTCCTCTCTTATTCATTGCAGAAAGTTTTGATATACAGGAACTCCTATATTATGGGATGGTTTTTGTTCACTCTATGACATGTAGTACTGGTCAGATGACTTGTCAGTGTATTACTGGTACCATCTAACCTAGTACGTCCTGTCGTTTGGTCGGGCGGTTGGTGACTAAACCGCCTCCCCCACGAGGCCTGCCTGGTGAGGAAAGTGGCTAGACGCTCTGTGGGATGAAAAACAAGTCCTGTCAAAGGGCAGACGAACCCACTCGTAGGGTCAACGGCCATCTCACGAACACGTGTCGTGAAGCGCGGCAAGGGTATCCCTTGCATCAAAGCTTGGTCTAGCTGTTCACTGCAACAGAACTTTCCCCAGCCATCTTGGACCTCACCATGCCCCTGGATTGGGGAGGGGATGTCAAGAGGGTGGGTCTGGATCTGTGCAACACCCTGTTCACCTTAAAATCCATTCACACGCACGCTATTCCTTCCTTTGGAGTGGGGTATCGTCCTATCAAACCCAACAAACTGACCGAAAGGAACCATCATCATCCATGGGATGGATGGCCAGAAGAAGCAATAAGTAATTTGCTGGTCCCTGGACAATGTTGTTTGGAGTGATAACATAGCCAAACTTTAGCATTAATTTAAATGGATTTAAAAACATAGAAACTAATGACTGTCACCTTGTCCTGCTCCTGTTGAGTATGTAGCTCCCTCTTCAGTCGATCGATCTCCATGTTTGCATTATCAAGTTCACGCTGAGTGTGGCTGAGTTTTTTGGATAGGATCTTTTTCTCTGACTCTTTAATATACAAGGCCTTAGAAAAGGGAAAAGAGCTTAATCAAATTGTGGAAGGAGCCAGGTTGGCTGATGGCGAATGAAGAATTGAATCATGTTTGGGGGAGCATCTTACACAACTGATAACTGAACTTTATTTCTGGATAAATCATACTGTAGACCTTTTCCTCAGGAAATCTAAAATTACATGGTGCAGCGGCTGCTAGCGGCAGCATTACTGAAATGAAGCACATCGACACAACATGAGGGTGAACTAGTAAATGACTTTATTTGAATCTCTCACGCTGCTTTTAGGGGATGACCCACTTCCTGTCTGGTCTGTGGGAGTGATGTCAGTGTGTTGCGGAGTCACTGTCTGCCCAGCGACATGCAGCCAAGAAGTGGCGACATCTCCCAGGCAATGTGTGTCGCCAAATGCGCCATCTTTTACTGACCGACTAGGGTGGCAATCGGCCCATCTAACTGCGCGGTCATTTATCCTGCTACACCGGCATGGATTTGAGGGAAAAGGGGAAAGACTGAAATGGACCCAGGTAGCACTTTCTCCCAATACGGTGGAGGGGATGCGCAATGAACTGCCAGAGGAAGATGTAGAGCCAGGTATAATCACAACATTCAAAGACAACAAGAAATGTTACTGATAAGAAAGATGTGAAGGAAAATGGACCAAATTCAGGCATATGAGACAAGCTTAGCTTGATAACTTGGTCAGCAAGGCTGAAGAGCCTGTTTCCTTACTGTAATTTCTCTGAATCTGTAAGATCTAAGTTTGTTTGACAGGGTAGAAGTTGGGATGTTTTCACCCGAACAAGAGGACACAGCTACAAGATAAGGAATGCTTTCTCTCAGAGGGCAATGAATCTCTGGAAATTACTGCCCCAGAGGCTGGTGTAGGCCAGATCAATGGATTTATTGATCCAATAAATCCTTTTATATCCAGTGGATATAAATTCAAATTTTAAATTTAGACATACAGCACAGTAACAGGCCATTTCACCCCTCGAACCCATGCCACCCAATTAACCTCCACCCCTGGGGAAAATCCACGCAGATACAGGGAGAACAGATAAATTCATTACAGACAGTGTGTGATGCGAACCCTGGTCATGATCACTGGCGCTGTAACAGCATTGCACTAACCACTATGCTAACAGCAAAAGAGTGAGGAGTTGAGTCCTACAGCATAGAAACAGGCCCACAGGCACAGCTTGAAGGTGATGGGGAACTGGCCTGGAAGGGGAAAGGAGGCGAGCACCGATCAGTCACCATCATATTGAATGGCCTGGCGACCTGTTCCTGCTCTTGTTTCCTTAAGATCTTGTGTTAAAGTGAATCGCTAGAGGTTAAAATAGGAAAATAGGAAAGGTGGCTCAAATCTCTCATAATCAACCTTTTCTATGTTGCACTTAATCCATTCTGCCCATTTATCTCAACATCTCTCCATTTATCCTGGAGGTGAACATTGTAAAACTCTGATCATACAGCACATTTGGGATATGGAATGTTGTCAGACTGGCAAAGTTTCCAGACTATTGGATGCTATTAATTACCAACACAATTTTATTTAACTCTTTTTGGATGTTATCCAGAAAAGTAGCACATTGACATAGCGGTTAGCGCAGGGCCAGTGATCAGGACCGAGTTTCAAATCCCATGGTGCCTGTAATAAGCTTGCACATTCTCCCTGTGTCTGCATGGGTCTTTCCTCACGGGCTCAGTTTCCTCACACCTTTCAAAATGTACTAGGGGTTGTAGGCCAATTGGGTGTAATGGGGCGACATGGGCTTGTGCGGTGAAAGGGCCCATTACCGTGCTGCATGTCTACATTTAAATTTAAATTTTCCTGTGTGGCAATTTTAAAGGGAGCACAGGATATGGGGTCTGGGTGAATTTAGAAGGAGAGAACTCCACTGGGTAGCTAACTGTTTGAGGAAATGTTCTCTCCAGAGAATAAAAGGACATCTTAACAAAATATACTGTTGAGCAGTACTCTTAATTTATGTAAATTGTGTAATATACTCTGGAATAAGAGTTACTGCCATGAACAGAAATAGTTAACAATTGACATAAAGCATGGAAGAGGAATCTTCTGACAGGCTTTAAACTTAAACCACATTTATCCTACTTTTGTTATCTCCATCCATCCCCCCTCCCCCACACCAACAGCACAGATTCCGACACTCACCTAAACATAAGTTTCAGTTCGTTTAACATGGTCAATGACAAAAACATTTTTGGGATGCGGGAGGACACCTGAGCATTTGAAGGAAATCCTCGTGGTCGCAGAGAGAACATGCAAACTTCTCATGAATTGCTCAGCTCTCTGCTGATGAATAAATGGGCTACAAGCTGCGCATCTGTGCTGCCCCTAAACCAGTGAGATTTCTTTTTATCTCGAATGTGCATGCAGTCCTCTGTATAGAGCAGTGGTTCTCAACCTTTTCCTTTCCACTCTCATACCACTTTAAGTAATCCCTAGGCCATTGGTACTCGTGATTAGTAAGGGATTGCTTAAGGAGGGATGTGAGTGGGAAGGGAAGGTTGAGAACCACTGCTCTAGATCCAATTTTTACTGAAATATTTTGCTTTAGAAAAATTGTCATTGGCCCATTTCCTTTGGAGTTATGAAACCGTGCACATAACGAGCCAATGAGGGACAATTAAAACAGTGGTTTTCCACCTTTTTCTTTCAAGCACCAATGGCCTAGGGAATATTAAAGGTGGCATGTGAGTGGAAAGAAAAAGGTGGAGAACCACTGGTCTAGAATAAAGCCAAGCACCCAGGGATGGCTCTCTGCACAGTATTAGTCCAACCCCATCAACTGCTTTCAATTACACTGTGATCCTTAAAGAAATTTAAAATCGGTTAGCATGGTGGTTAGCACAATGCTAATACAGTGCCAGAGACCCGGGTACAAATCTGCTGCTGTCTGTAAGGTGTTTGCGTGTTCTCACCATATCTGTGTGGCTTTTAAAGATTTTTATATTTTAGTTTGTCACATATTATCTTTTTGGGTTTTTTTCTCTTTTAAGGTGAGGGGGTGAGAGAAGGGATGAGTGTGAGAGCAGTTTGCTGTTCTCAGTGTCAGATGTGGGAGGTCCTGGAGTCTAGCCTCCTGGACATCCATGTCTGCACTAGGTGTGCTGAGCTGGGCTGATTTGTTTTATGGGAAGGAGGTAGAGGAGAATTGGAGATTTTGAGGGTGCAGAATCTTTATGTTCCTGTTAGGATAAAAGGCAGAGCTAAAGGTTCGAGAGAGCTGTGGGCTTCAAGGCAGATTAGAAAGTTGTTTTCAATTAAAAGGGAGGCCTACATTAAATATAAGAAACAGAGTATAAATGAGATGCTTGGAAAATACATGGATTGTAAAAAGAAGCTTAAGAAAGAAATTAGGAAACCAAAAAGAAGGTAAGAGATGGCAAAAACGAATAGGGTGTAAATAAATCCAAAGGGTTTTACAAATATGTAAATAGCAAAAGGAGAGTGAAGGATAATATTGGTCCTTTAGAGAATTAGAGTGGATGACTGTGTACAGAGCTGAATGAGATGGGGGCGATATTGAACGAATTCTTCTCTTGGGTATTCACTGGGTAAAGGATAAGGAATCGTGTAGGATAAGTGAAGCAAAAGGGGTAATTATGGAAAATGTAGGGATTAGGAAAGAGGGGGTGTTGGAACTTTTGAGGCATGTAAAAGTAGATAAATCTCTGGGTCCCAACAGGATTCTACCCAGGACCTTGAGGGAAGTCAGGGTGGAAATAGCGAAGGCTCTGACAGTGATTTTTCAAAAGTCACTGGGGGTGGGGGGGCATGGTGCTACAGGATTAGCGTATCGCAAATGTGGTTCCTCTGTTTAAAAAGGGCTGCAGTTGTAGGCCCAACAATTATAGGCCAGTAAGTTTGACATCAGTGGTCAATAAACTAATGGAAAGTATTCTTAGAGATAATATGTATAAGTATCTGGAGGGGCAGAGACTGATCAGGGACACCCAACATGGGTTTGTGGGGGGAAGGTCATGTTTGACAAATCCTGTTGAATGTTTTGGAGCTGACTAGGAATGTTGATGAGGGTAGAGCAGTAGATGTTGTCTATATGGATTTCAGTAAGACCTTCAATAAGGTTCCACATGGAAGATTGGTAAGGAAGGTTCAAGCACTAGGTATTAATGTTGAGATAGTCAGATGGGTTCAATGGTGGTTAGAAGGTAGATGCCAGAGTGTCATGGTGGATAACTGTCTGTCAGAATAGAGGCTGGTGACGAGTGGTGTCCTTCAGGGATTGGTGTTGGGTCCCTTGTTGTTTGTCATTTACATTAATTATTTGGATGATGGAGTGGAAAATTGGGTTAATAAATATGAGGACGATAAAAAGATAAGGGGAGTTTTGGTTAGTGAAGATGGTTTTCAGAGACTGCAGAAGGATTTGGACTGTTTAGGAGAGTGGGCTGATAGGTGGCAGATGGAGTTTAATGTGGATAAGTGTGAAGTGCTTCATTATGGGAAGAATAATCAAAACAGGACAAATGCAGTGAAAGGGAGGACATTGAGGAGTGCAGAGGAACAGAGATATCATGGAATAATGGTTCATTGTTCTTTGAAAGTGGATTCTCATGTGATAGAGTGGTAAAGAAGGCTTTTGGTATGCTGGCCTTTATAAATCAAAGCTTAGAATATAGGAATTGGGATGTGATGTTGAGACTGTCCAAGGCATTGGTGAGGCCAAGTTTTGAATATTTTGTGCAGTTCTGGTCGCCAAGTTATAGGAAGGATATCAATAAGATAGAGAGGGTGGAGAGAAGATTGACTAAAATGTTGCCTGGATTGCAGTATCTAGAATACAAAGAAGGATTGAGTAGACTGGGTCTTTATTCATTGGAGTGTAGAAGGTTGAGGGGGGATTTGATTGAGGTCTTTAAAATTATGAGGGGGATTGATAGAGTAGATGTGAATAGGCTCTTCCCCTTGAGGGTAGGTGAGATTGGATGAGAAGTCATGAGTTAAGGGTTAAGGGGTAAAAGTTTAGAAGGAACATGAGAGGGAACTTCTTCACTCAGAAAGTGATGGGTGAGTGGAATGACCTTCCGGAAGAGGTCGTTGCAGCAAGGTCAATTTTGTTATTTAGGGAAAAATTGGATAGGTGCATGGATGAGAGGGGATTGGAGGGTTATGGGCTGGGTGCAGGTAAGTGGGACTAGCGGAGATCACTTAAATCAGTACTGATGAGAGGGGCCAAGAAGGCCTGTTTCTGTACTGTAATTGTTATATGGTTATACAGAATGGTAACAGGCCATTTTGGCCCACATGTCCAATGCTGCCCAATTACACCCAATTAACCTACACACGGTACATTTGGAATGGTGGGAGGAAACCGGAGCCCTTGGGGAAAACCCACGCAGACACAGGGAGAATGTACAAACTCCTTACAGATAGCACAGGATTGCATTCCCTGTTCCATTCGCTGGTGTTGTAAAAGCATTGTGCTCACCTCTGCGCCCATCGTACTGCCCTTCAGGTGCACTGGTTTCCTCACACCTTTCAAAACATGTGGGGTTTTAGGTTAATTTGCATATTGGGGTCATGGGCTGGGAGGGCCTGTTTCCATGCTGTATGTTTAAATTAAACTGACTCATTACCTGCTGTTTCGTGCTCTCAGCCTGAATCAGACTCTCATCCCTTTCTTTTTGCAAAACAAGAATCTCTTCATTCAGCTCCTCTTTCTCCTCCTCAAAACGACTGACCAGATCTTCGTGCTCCTTCTGCAGGGACTGAATGGCCTCTTCCTTATCTGTGGTCAGCTCAAGGCACAGACGTTCCTGTGGACACAAGGGCAAATATGTCACACAAATGCTGTGTAACCTTAACTTCCTCTACTGTGCAAAACTTACCCGAAGTTACCTTTTGTTGCAATAAATTTGATTGGAGCTATCTCTCCAGTCTTGGCTGGAGCATCCTGGGTGATACATGGTATCATGTGTTATACTGTTTGCAATTTGGGTGCTTCTAATATTGACCCTATTAATTATCAGTAAAATAAAGAAACCCTTCAACACACAATACCTCTTATACCTTTGAGAGCAGGGGACGTTACTACAAGAATTTTGTTCAAGAAATTAAGGTAGTGTCCTTGATATCCTGAACTAAGGTTTTGACCTGAAACATTGACTGTCCAATTCCCTCCATGGACACTGTCTAATACAGAGTTCTCCCAGTCATCCCAGCCTTTGGTTCAAAATTTCAGGATTGTTTTTTTTTTAATGGCTCCCTGGTAAGGTTTTTTAAAGGGCTCTGAATAGCTAACACAAATAAAGAGAGTGGATTGTGCAATGGAATTGCGCCACACAAATGTAAAACCTGATGTTTGGCTGATGGCTCGTCACCAAGCTGCCGTGGCTTGATTCCCACCTACCTTCTCTCTCTGAAGTTGCTCGATGTCCTCCTCATGGAGCAGCTGTTCATTTTTCAGTGAGATCTGCACCTCCTGCTCCACTTGACCCAGTTTTTGCTGCAACAACTCATTGTCTTGCTCAGCGTTGATTCGCTGCAAGTCCATCTCTTTACGGATGAAGTCAACCTCAGCTGAAACACAACAAACGGACAATTAACTTGCAGGGTAAACTGAGCACGTCATCAAAAAAAATAGGGTGGCACAACTGGCGCAGTGGTTAGGTCAATGCTGTTACAGAGGCAATGATTTGGATCACACGCTGTCTGTAAGGAGTTTGTACACTCTTCCCATATCTGCATGGGTTTTCCCCGTGGGCTTCGGTTTCTTCCTACCCTCCAAAATGTAGTGGGGTTGTAGGTCAATTGGGTGTAAATTGGGCGGGATGGGCTCGTGGGCTGATAGGGCCTGTTACCGTGCTCTATGTCTAAATTAAAAAAAAATATTCAGCAACCCCCCCGCTCAGTCTTAGACAGGTGTGCAATGTGACTGCTTGAAAGAGCTGAGTGGAACTCTGTTGAGAATGGAGTGCACCTATGTAAACTAGATGACGAGGCAGTAAACTATAAGGATGCAAAGCAAGTTGGAGAAATAGACCAAAATGTATCTGCGGCTGAAGCTAAAGATACCAAAAGAATGTTGTCTTCAGGAAGAAAGGAAATGTTGAAGTTTTTTTTACTGATTCAGTGACATTTCATGCACTTTACAGTTGCTGAGATGGTGGTTTAAATGAATCCACTGTTGCAATGCAGAGAAACTGTGTAGCCAGTGAATGCATTCGAAGGTCCAACAAGTAGATTGGCTGCACTATCCTTCATCAGGGCTTATTACATTCATCTATTTGGAAACATGGAAATACAGTCCCGGGTCTCATCCCAAGGAAGATACTTCTAATAATGTAACATCTTCTTTCAGACGCAGGTCCCTGGAGCCTCCATTTTGATGTAATCACGAAGAAGGCTCGCTAGCGGCTATACTTTGTGAGGTGTTTGAGGAGATTCGGTATGTTACCTGTCTTCTACAAGTGTATAACGGAGAGGATTCTGGCTGGTTGCATTACCGTCTGGTATGCAGGGGTGCAGTGCTGCAGGAGCTCATCAGAATGCTGCTCCGGCACCTCAGGGGGCAGCTCTGGCACCTCAGGGGGCAGCTCTGGCACCTCAGGGGGCAGCTCTAGGCACCTCCTTGTAACTGTTTGTGGTGAGCTCTGGCACCTGAACAATTAGCACTGCCTCCTATTAGTATGGAGGTGCTAAATCTCAGGACCAAAATAAACTCCCTAACTCGGCCTGCGACATCACGGGAACCAGACTTCACTGCATCAAGGACATCCACATGAGGCAGTGTCTTAAAAAAGCAGCCTCTATCTTCAAAGATCCCCACCATCCAGGCCATGCCCTCTTCACTCTGCTACCATCGGGAAAAAAGACAAGCACTCAGCGGCACAAGGACAGCTTCTTCCCCACTGCCATCAGATTCCTGAATAATCATTGAACCACAGACACTGCCTTACTTTTCGTGCACTATTATTTAAATATTTAATTTTTTTTTATTGTTGTAAGATGGTTTATAAAATGATGTTTTTATAATGGAATAAGTTAATAAAATACATGTTTAAAAAGGGGGAATAAGATTAGGTAGTTTTGGTCACTTTTCACAAGCAAACATCACATTATAGAAACAGAAACAGAAAGAGAGGGAGTAAGAGGGAGATAAAAGCCGCAGCAGTCAGTTAAAGGTGGGCAAAGTGAAAAGCCTGCTAAAGACACAATTTCATGATGGGTTTTGAGTTCTGAGTTCACAGACAGTTTGCAGTGGAATTTGCTATGCTAAGAGGGTCATGCGCTTTTGCAAACAGAGAGAGTAAAACAGGCTTTCTGTGTGTGTGTGTGTGTGTGTGTGTGTGTGTGTGTGTGTGTGTGTGTGTGTGTGTGTGTGTGTGTGTGTGTGTGTGTGTGTGTGTGTGTGAGAGAGAGAGAGAGAGAGAGAGAGAGATCAGTTCTGCAGTTTTACAGACAGCAGCAGTAGCTGGGACTGGAACAGGACAAGCTGACAAGTTTGTGGAAAAAAACCCATTTGGAAGATGGGTTGTGATTGCTTAGTTCAGCCTTATCAAGGCCCTTGTAGTTCACGCAAGAGGAGAGGACTGGCTGATTAATGTTTCACTTCAAATAAGAGAAACAAAAAGGAACTCTGTGGTGACCTGAAAGAAAGAGGTTATCATCTGGAGAACACTGAGGGGGCATGTATCGTCAGCAAGGCACTGAAGTGACTGATTAAAAAGGAACATCAAATCTCTCTCTGAAAACCAAGAAGAACCTTCCTGAGCGGTAACCATTTACTTTCGAGCACCAAAGCCTGGTGAACTTTATACATGTTAAATGAGAAGTGAGATTCGACTGTGAATTAAATAACTTTTCTGAACTTACACACATATTACATATAAGTGTGCTTAGAATTAGAAGGGGGTTAACTTAGGTCAGTTAAGTCAATAGTGATAAGTTAAAGTCTGATTCTGTTCATGTTTAAAGATAATTAAAAGCAACTTGTATAAGTAACCATTTGTCTTGGTGAATATCTATTGCTGCTGGGTTTTGGGGTCCTCTGGGCTCATAACAGTTGGTCAAAAATGAAACAAATTTTTGCAAGTGGTGTTGACCAGTCCTTACAATATTCTAATTTTCTAGATGATTATCATCTTGACCAAAATGATATTTTCAACCACTAGTACCGTGGACCGTTTTCATAGTACCGTGTTCTGTCTTCCATGTTAAATGAAGTGTGACAGAGTACTTTGAGGTGGTTTGGGAGGAATTGCTCGAGTAGCTTTAAAACACTTTAAAACACAGAATTTTTGCAGGGCTTTTGCAGAATGCTTTTTGCAAAGAAAGCAACAAAGTTGCAGAATACAGCTTGCCTGGGAGAGCATGTGATTTTTGCAGGTAGGGAGAGAACAGTTTTGCTCTCAGAGATGAGACACAGAAATCAGTTCCAGTAGGTCAAAGCGAGCAAACTTTGAAAGGCTGCCTGGTCAAAGGAGAAGGCTGGTGGTCTGAAAGGTGACCTGAAAGAAAGAGAATCATCTGGAGAACCCTGAAGGGGGCAAGTTTCATCAGCAAGACTGAGAAGGAATCAGTTGTGGATTCCTGAAAATAAATCTCTCTCTGAAAATCAGCAAGAACCCTCCTGAGTGGTAACCATTTCCCTGTTAAACACCAAAGCCTGGTGAACTTTGTTCATGTTAACTTCTGTGCACAGTACAAGAATTGCCTGCAGCCAGTGATGCAAAGAACTTTTCTAATCTTGAATATACATTTCACACACATGCACTTCGTATTAGAGACGGGAGGGATTAAGTAGGTTAGGTTGGTTAAGTAAGTTGATAGTAAAAAGTTAAAGTTTAATTCTGTTTTCTTGTTCAAATATAATTAAAAACTACTTTTGTTTAAGTAACCCTGTGCTGTGGGACATATCTATTGCAGCTGGTTTTTGGGGTCATCTGGACTCCATAACACAAGAAATCATTCAAGTGGTCTGCGGAGCCTCTAGAAAATGAAGTTTTATATATGTTCGAAATGTACCAGGGGTGTAGACTGAGTGGTTGTAATTTGGGCAGCACGGATTCATAGGCCGAAATGGCTTATCACCATGCTGTATGTCTAAAATAAATAAATCTAAAACCATCATACTTCTGGTGTCATTCTGTTGATTTTTTTTTAATATGCTTGGGTGTAATCCAAACAAGTTTTATCTTTTATCTTCCCAGATTCTTCATCAATTATCCCTACTTTCTATAATATCCTCCCACCAACTTCAACCATCTATTTCAGATTTTTCTGTTTAAAATCATATCTTTCTGGAGTAAATACGTCAAATAATTCTTCAATATTTTCACTATCATGACTCGTGAATTGATTCTGTTCTTCTCTTGGTTTTCCTTTATATTATGCCTTAAAATTTTATGTACTTTAATCATTTTATTTTGCAGTGTTTCTAATTATTCTTAAGTTGATTTGAATTTTTCTCTGTCCTCTACATTTTATGTTAAAACAGTCTAATGAACCTTCTTTCTTTGGCTTGGCTTCGCGGACGAAGATTTATGGAGGGGGTAAAAGTCCACGTCAGCTGCAGGCTCGTTTGTGGCTGACAAGTCTGATGCGGGACAGGCAGACACGGTTGCAGCGGCTGCAGGGGAAAATTGGTTGGTTGGGGTTGGGTGTTGGGTTTTTCCTCCTTTGCCTTTTGTCAGTGAGGTGGGCTCTGCGGTCTTCTTCAAAGGAGGTTGCTGCCCGCCGAACTGTGAGGCGCCACGTGAACCTTAGGGAAGTGTTAAAAGACCAGAGGTCAATGTAGCAGAGAGCACTTTCCCAGGTTCCAACCCGACACTTTATGTAAGGAGTTTGTTCTCCCCGTGACCATGGGTTTCCTCCAGGTGCTTCGATTTCCTCCCTAATACATACAGGATCAAGACGTTAATTGGCCATGTGGGTGTATTTGGGCAACACGGGCTCAGGGGCGGAAAGGCCTGTTAAATTAAATGATGTTGCTCGGTGCCTGAAAAGATGTCAGGAGAATATGGTGTAATGGTGCATATAGCCCGAAAGGGAACCAAAATACATACTGAATCTGATGGTCTAACACCGGAATGTAGAGAGAATCTTGAGCCCATTATTCACAGCTGGGCAAATCATCTGCACACAAGCACATGCACAAGTTTACGTGCACCTTCATACAAAACAGACACACTGATAAAAATGTTCCTATCACCTAGAAGTGACTCCTTAGCAAGTAGAATAGATTGCTTCTCTCCTTCAAGCTGATCCTTGCAGGTCTGGAGCTGCACCCCAAGCTGCTGAGTGACGAAGAGGTTGGTCTCTAGAGCTTCCTTTTCGGACCTGGAAGGTAGAGTAAAATGATAAGCACGATCAGGGCTAAGGGCTGACATGCAATATCATGGGCACTTGGGATCAAGTTGAACCACACATTCAGGGATAATGGCAAAGAGCAGTCAGGATTGATCTGTCTGAGTTTTGGATCTATTCACAGGTTGCAGCTGGAAGCCTTTCATTTGCTGACAGAGGTGTAAGTTTACCTTTCTGTTGGTTAAGTGTTGTAGTTCACACCTCACCTCAACCCTCTATCTGAAACTCTGGTCTTATCTGGATTCGCATCTGTGGCCAGCCACTGCTCACAGATGTTGCAGGGTCTATCAAACAAAGCCTTACTGTTGCCCATGGATGGCAGGGAGGGTCAGTGAAGTATGGCATCTGCAGTAGGCTACAATATGAGGAAACAACATCCCAATGTGAGACCATGGACACATCAGAATTTTAGTAATAAAGGCATATAGCACACTGCCTTCTCCAAGGAAGTGCTCTCCTGGGCACCAGTAATGTCACTGGTAGAGGTTCTGCCTCACAGTTCAAGGGACCTGGGCTCAATCCTGTCCTTGAGTGGTGTCAATGTGGAGTTTACATGTTTTCCCTGTGACTATGTGAGTTTCCGCTGGGAGCTAGATTCTCAAAGATCCCAAAGTTCAGGGGCCCTGACTGATAAATTCAAAATGTCCTCAGCCATGGGTGAGGAGCCAGAGGATTGAGGGTAGCTAATGTTGTTCCATTGTTTAAAACAGGCTCAAAAAATAACCAGGCAATTATAGGCCGAAGAGGCTGACGTCAGTAGTAGGTAAATTATTGGAAGGAGTTCTGAGAGACAGGATATATAGGAATTTGGACAGTTAAGAATAGCCAGCTTGGCTTTGTGCGTGGTAGGTCATGTTTAACAAATCTTTTGGAGTTTTTCGAGGAGGTTACAGGTTAGCAGGAAGATGGATGAAGGAAAGGCTGTGGATATTGTCTGCATGGACTTGAGTAAAAACTTTGACAAGGTCCCACCCACATGGTTAGTTCAGAAGGTTATGACACTAGGTATTCAAGGAGAGGTGGCAAACTGGATTCAAAATTGGCTGTGTGGGTGAAGACAAAGGGTGGTAGTGGATGGTTGCTTTTGGGATTGGAGGCCTGACCATTGTTGTTTGGTGTAAACATGATAACGTGAATTGGATCAGTAAGTTTGTTGATGATACAAAGATAGGAGGTGTTGTGGCAAGGGAGGTTATCAAAGCTTGCAGAATGGGCCAAAAAGTGGCAGATAAAGTTTAATGCAGACAAGTGTGAGGTGATGCATTTTGGAAGGGCAAACCAAGGTAGGAGATAAACAGTTAATGATGAGGCACTAAGGAGTGCGGAGGAGCAGAGGGATCTAGGAGTGCAGATACATTGTTCTCTGAAGGTGGTGTCGCAGGTGGACAGGGATGTAAAGAAAGCTTTTGCCATCTTAGTCTTTATAAATCAGAGTATTGAGTACAGGAGTTTGGATGTTATGTTGAAGTTGTTTAAGACAATGGTGAAGACAAATTTGGAATATTGTGTGCAATTCTGTGTGCCTAACTACAGGAAGGATATCAACAAGATTGAAAGAGAGCAGAGAAGATTTACTAGGATGTTTCTAGGTCTTCAGGGGTTGAGTTAAGGGAAAGATTAAACAGGTTAGGATTTTATTCCTTGGAGAAGAATGAGGGGATACTTGATAGAGGTTTACAAGATTATGAGAGGTATAGACAGAGTAGATGCAAATAGACTTTTTACACTGTGATTAGGGGAGATAAATACGAGAGGTCATAGTTTTAAGCTGAAAGGGGGAGAAGTTTAGGGGGAACATTAGGGGGAATTTCTTCACTCAGAAGATGTTGGGAGTGTGGAAAGAGCTGCCATCTGATATGGTGAATGGGGGCTCGATCATGTGTTTTAAGAGTACATTAGATAGGTACATGGATGGGAGAGGACTGGAGGGTTACGAAATGGGAGCAAGTCAGTGGGACTAGGGAGATGATGGTCGGGACAGACTAGAGGGGCTGAATGACATGTTTGCTGTGCTGCAGCGTTCTAACCTAAAGATGTGTGGGGTGGTGATAATCATGGACTGCTCTGACAACATGAAACATCTGTCTGTACTACTGCAACTCTACTTTAATCTTACACAGTGGTCACTGTGAATATTTATTATTTATCTTTGTTAATTATTATCTCTTTTTCATCTTATGTATACTATTGTGGTTGTTTCATCTCATGAAGTACTTATTCAGCTTCAGCAATTAAGAATTTTGGAGCATATGTACATTGTACGATGCATATGGACAAACTGATTATCATTGAATAATAAACTGGGAAGGGGGTAGAACCTGGGGGGCTGGTATTGATGGGAATGTTGGGAAAATAAATATCGGATTAGTGTAGGACTATAAATGGGGGTTGTAGAATCATAAGGGTTTTAGTTAAGCAGATGCAGAT